>NW_022436944.1:59092179-59348526 GCF_009761245.1 Sapajus apella | reverse complement strand
AAAAAAAAAAAGAATAAAGGAAAGGAAGAAAGAGGAAGAGGGAGAGAGAACAGGGGTGTTCCTTTATTCCCCGGGCTAGAATGCAGTCTAAGAATGGGTATGCCTGTAATTGTGTTTAATAATAGAGACATAAAAAAAAAAATGAGAGAAGAAAATAATTAACAAGCAGCCAACCAATATTTCATTTAAACCTGTAAATACATGTGATGTAGTAGTGTATATTTTGTGTATTTAAAGTGGAGAGTTCTATGAATGTTAATTAAGTCTACTTGTTCCGGATCTGAGTTCAAGTCCTGGATATCGATGTTAACTTTCTGTCTCATTGATCTCTCTAATATTGATGTTGAAGTCTCCCACTATTATTGTGTGGGAGTCCAAGTCTCTTTATAAGTCTTATATATCTGGGTATTTCTGTATTGGGTGCATATATATTTAGGATCTTTAGCTCTTCTTGTTACATTGATCCTTTTATCTTTATGTAATATCCTTCTTTGCTTCTTTTGATCTTTGTTGCTTTGAAGTCTATTTTATCAGCAAAAATTGCAACTCCTGCTTTCTATTTATTTATTTTTGCTCTCCATTTGGTTGGCAAATTTTTCTCCAACCCTTTGTTTTGAGTCTTTGTGTATCCTTGCATGTGAGATGGATCTGGATGTAGCATACCAATGTATCTTGGCTTTTTTTTGCCTGTCTGTGTCTTTGGATTGGGGGATTTAGTCGATTTAAATTTAGAATTAACAACAATATATGTGAGTTTGATACTGTCATTTAATGTTAGCTGGCTGTTTTGCCCATTAGTTGATGCAATTGCTTAATTATGTTGATGTTCTTTATTTTTTGGCGTTTTTTAGAAAGGCTGATACTGGTTGTTCCTTTCTATTTGTAGTGGTTCTTTCAGAAGCCCTTGTAAAGCAGGCCTGGTAGTGATGAAATCTCTGAGTGCTTGCTTGTTCACAAAAGATTTTATTTTTCCTTCGCTTATGAAGCTTAGTTTGGCTGGATGTAAAATTCTGAGTTGAAAGTTCTTTTCTTTAAAGATGTTGAATATTGACACCCACTCTCTTCTGTCTTGTAGGGTTTCTGCTGAGAGATCTGCTGTGAGTCTGACGGGCTTCCCTTTATGGGTAACCCGACCTTTCTCTCTGGCTGCCCTCAGTATTTTCTCTTTCATTTCAACTCTGGTGAATCTGGCTATTATGTGCCTTGAGGTTGGTCTTCTTGAGGAATATCTTTGTGGTGTTCTCTGTATTACCTGGAGTTGAATATTGTCCTGCCTTGCTAGGTTGGGAAAGTTTTCCTGAATAATATCCTGAAGCGTATTTTCCAGCTTGGATTGATTCTCTTCATCACATTCAGGTACACCTATCAAACGTAGATTAGGTCTTTTCACATAGTCCCATATTTCTTGGAGACTTTGCTCGTTCTTTTTTATCCTTTTTTCTCTAATCTTGTCTTTTTGTTTTATTTCATGAAGTTGGTCTTCGACCTCTGATATCTTTTCTTCTGCTTGATCAATTCGGCTGTTATAACTTGTGCATAGTTCGCGAAGTTCTCGTGTTGTATTTTTCATCTCCATTAATTCACTTATATTCCTCTCTAAATTGTGTGTTATTTTTAACATTTCATCAAACCTTTTTTCAAAGTTCTTGGCTTCTTTGCATTGGGTTAGAACAAGTTATTTTAATTCCCAGAAGTTTCTTATCATCCACTTTTTAAAGCCTGCTTCTGCTAATGGAACACAGTCTCTCTCCATCAGGCCTTGTTCTGTTGCTGATGAGGAACTGTGATCCCCTGTAGAGGGAGAGGCATTCTGATTTTGGGTATTCTCAGCCTTTTTAGGCTGGTTTCTTCCCTTCGTTATAAATTTATCCATCTGTGGTCTTTATAATTACCGTCTTTATAGTTGGGTTTCTGAATGGACGTCCAACTTGTTGATTCCCGGCGCTAGAATCTGAGCAACCCACTGCGCCGGCCAAAACAGCGGCTTTAAGATTGATGGTGCTTTTCTGACTCTGCACCAAGAACCGCCGCTCCAAGGCAGCGGCAAAACCGCCTCATCGGCCTCAAGAGTTGCGCTGGCAACACGTGGGGCTCCTCCGCTGGGAATCTCCTGGTGCGTGAGCAACAAATATTGATCTGAAAGTGTGGCGTCCTCTCGTTCTCTGCTCTTACAGTGGGAGCTACAATCCCGAGCTGCTAGTGATCAGCCATCTTGGATCTCTCAACACATAATTATTTTATAAAGGGAAACTTCCACAAAATTTAAAATATAGAAATCATATAGAACATAGTCTCTCACCAGAATTTAATAAATTAGTTATTATTTTTAAAAGGTAGCTACAGAGAGCCTGGGCGTGGTGGCTCATACCAATAATCCTAGCACTTTGGGAGGCTGAGGCAGGCGGATCACTTGAGGTCAGGAGCTCAAGACCAGCTTGGCAACACAGTGAAACTCCATCTCTACTAAAAATACAAAAGTTAACCAGGCGTGGTGGTGCACACCTGTAATCCCAGCTACTCAGGAGGCTGAGGCAGGAAAATTGCTTGAACCTTGGATCCAGGTGGAGGTTGCAGTGAGCTGAGTTCATACCACTACATTCTAGCCTCAGCAACAGAGCAAGACCCTGCCCCCCCCAAAAAAAAAATAGTATTTACAGGAAAATATTTACTTGGAAAATTTTAAAATTTTAAATTTAAAAAGTATTTCATCTTAAAAAAAGAACCTGGACTAATTGTTTTACCATCAAGTTTATCAAGCATCAAGGATTCTTCATTATGTAAAATGTTTCAAAGCATAGTAAAAGATGGAAAGCTTTTCAGCTTATTAAATAATGCTAAAAGCAAATATAATGAAAAAATGTGAGCATAACAACTTCTAAGCAATTATTAGATTAAATGGCAAATCAAAATTGAAATAATAAACCATATTAAGAATTTAGTTTAAAAATGAAAGGACTACATATCAAAACTTACGGGATGCAGCCAAAGCAGCATTAGTGGAAAATTTGTAGGATTACTTGTACTTTTGAGAAAACATGAAAAATAATTTGTTGATAAGTTAAAAAAACAAATTTTGTTCTTTTAAAATACTGTTAAAATAGACAAACTTTTGGGAATTGTGATCAGGAAAAAAGAGAAGGCTTGTAAATATAACCTTGATAATAAGAAGGGGACATATGTCTAGATACAAATGACTTTTTAAAAATTATAATTCTTTACAGGAATCAGTTTAAAAACCTAGATGCAAAGGATGATATTCTGTAAACTCCTATAATTAATTTATGAGGTAGAAGGTAGAAAAATATTCTTTCCTAAAAAAGGAATCTGGCCCAAATAGTTTTACAGTCAGGCTTACCAAACACTAAGGCTTGTACAGTAAATAAAATGTTCTAAAGCATAGAAAAATATGGAAAGCCTTCTAACGTATTTAATAGTGCTAAAAGCAAATATGACAAAAAAGAAATAGTTTGCAATAGCAACAAAATAATGAATACTTAGGAATAAATTTAGCAGAATAATTATAAAACTACAAAACATTCTTGAAAGTAATCAAATAAATGGATCAAATAAATAAATGGAAACACATCCCATGTTCATGGATTAGAAGACTCACTATTGTTAAGATTGCAGTGTTACCCAAATTGACCTACCGATTCAACACAATCCCTATTAAAATCCCAGTTAGCTTCTTTGCAGAACTGGCAAGCTGATTCTAAAATTTATATGGAAATGTGAGAGACCCAAAATAGCCAGAAGAAGAGTGAAATTGTTGTATTCACACTTCCTGATTTCAAAACTTACTACAAAGTTACATTACTCAAGAATGTGGTACTGGATTAAGGATAGACATCTAGGTCAATGGAATAGAACCTAGATGTGGGTCCAGAAATAAACACTTATTTGACTTTTGACAAGAATGACAAGAGGATTCAGTAGGGGAAAGAATAATTTTTTCAAACAGTGGTGCTCATTTGAAAATTAACATACAAGGCTGGGCACTGTGGTTCACGCCTGTAATCCTAGCACTTTGGGAGGCCGAGGTGGGTGGATCACCTGAGGTCAGGAGTTCAGGACCAGCCTGGCCATCATGGTGAAACCTCATCTTAAAAAAAAAAAAAAAGAAAAAAAAAATTAACATGCAAAAGAATGAAGTTGAACCACTATCTCACACCATATGCAAAGAATAATTCAAATGAATTATAGACCTAAACGTAAGAGCCAAAACTATAAAACTCTTAGAAAAAGCACAGGCATAGGTGGCTCACACCTGTAGTCCCAGTACTTCGAGAGTCTAAGGTGGGAGGATCACTTGAGGTCAGGAGTTCAAGACCAACCTGGCCAACATGGTGAAATCCCATCTGTACTAAAAATTCAAACATTAACTAGGCATGGTGGCACATGGCTGTAGTCCCAGCTACTTGGGAGGCTGAGGCAGGAGAATGGCTTGAATTCAGAGGTGGAGGTGCAGTGAGCCAAGATTGCACCATTGCACCCTAGTCTGGGTGGCAGGGTAACACTCCATCTCAAAAAAAAAAAAAAAAGATAATTTTATATCAAAATTAAAAATTTTATGCTTCAATGGATATCATCAAGAAAGTTAAAAGAACCCACAGAATGTGAAGAAATATCTGTAAATCATGTATCTGATAACAGAGTTGTACCTAGTATACATAAAGAACTCTTACAACTCAGTAATAAAAAATAGCCCAATTAAAAAATAGGCAAAAGGTTTGAATAGGCATTTCTCTGAAGAAGATATGCAATAACCAACAAACACATGAAAGGATGCTCATCATTAGCTCTCAGGGAAATACTAATTAAAATCACAATGATATGCCACTTCACACCCAATAGGCGGGCTACAGTCAGAGACAGAAAATAACAAGTGTTGGTGAGGATGTAGAAAAAGTGAAACATTCGTGTGCTGCTGGTGTGAATGTAAAATGCTATAGCCACTTTCGAAGACCATCTGGCAGACCCTCAAAAGCTTAAACAGACTCATCCATCACCCAATAGAAATGAAAACCTTGGTGCTCACAAAAACTTATATATGAATGTTTATAACAATGTAATTTATAATAGCCAAAAAGGAAATGGCCAAAATGTCCATCAGTTTGGATAAAGCAAATGTACTATGTACATACGATGAAATTATTCATTCATAAAAAGGGATGAAGAGCTGATGCATGCTACAACATGAATGACCTTTGAAAAACACTATACTAAGTGTGAAAGAATCCGATCACAAAAGATTACATACTATATGATTCCATGTATATGAATTGTCCAAAATTGTCCAATATATTGAGACAGAAGAGAGAAGAATGGTTGTGTAGGGTTGGGGATGCGTTTCAGGGAAATGGGGAATGACTGCTAATGGTTTGTAGTATTTCAGGGGTGATAAGAGTGTTCTCCAACTGGTTGTGATGGTTATACAACTCCTTGAATATACTAAAAACTATTGAATTCTACACTTAAAATGGGTAAATTATATAGTATGTGAATTATATCTCAATAAAACTGTTAGGAAAAAGTAAACAAAAAGGCTAAAACCCAGTTTCAGTTATTACCTATCAACATATTAAATTTTATTTTTACTTTAATATCTTATATTGATAAATCAGCCATGTATTAAAATAATATCGGCTGGGGGCGGTGGCTCATGCCTGTAATCCAAGCACTTTGGAGGCCAAGGCGGGCGGATCACCTGAGGCCGGGAGTTCAAGACCAACCCTGACCAACATGGTGAAACCCCATCTTTTTTATTAAAAAAAAAAATATTATTAACCTAGAAATACTAGGATAACTGATCATAAGTAACCATATTAGTATAATTGGAGGTAAAAGATTCGGAATTTAATATGTAAGAATTTAAACATAAGGATTCTGCTATTTTGGAGGAACAAAGAGAGAAGCGTTTGTTAAAACGCACGCATTGAATGAAGAGACCCTCAAACAGGCTTTGTGTGAGCAACATGACTGTTTATTCACCTGGGTGCAGGTGTGCTAAGGCCGAAACAGGCGTTAATGAAGGGCGGTGGGATAGGAGTTGGGCCTATAGGTTGGGGCAAATCTTTTGGGGAGGGGACAGGGGTGTTAAGGAGTCAGATCAGTTACAGTGGTGTGGGTGGGGCAAGGAGTATACATTACCATAAGTTCAGTTGCAGTGGCGGGTGGGGTAAGGCGTAAGAGTAGTTAAGATGGTAGGGTGGGGGCTGGGCGTGGTGGCTCACACCTGTAATCCAAGCACTTTGGAGGCCAAGGCGGGCGGATCACCTGAGGTCGGGAGTTCAAGACCAGCCTGACCAACATGGTGAAACCCCATCTTTATTTAAAAAAAAAAAAAAAAAAAGATGGTAGGGTGGGGTGAGGAATATTCGCATTATCTTAAGAACAGTTAAGGGGTGGGGTGAGGAGTATTCACATTGTCTTAAGAACAGTTAAGATGGCAGGGTGGGGTGAGGAGTATTCACATTGTCTTAAGAACAGTTAAGCTGGGTGTGGTGGCGCGTGCCTGTAGTCCCAAGTACTCGGGAGGCTGAGGAGGGAGGATCACTTGAGTCCAGGAGTTCTGGGCTGTAGTGCGCTATGCCGATCTGGTGTCCGCACTAAGTTCGGCATCAATATGGTGACCCCCCGGGAGCAAGGGACCACCAGGTTCCCTAAGGAGGGGTGGACTGGCCCAGGTCGGAAACGGAGCAGGTGGAAACTCCCGTGCTGATCAGTAGTTGTTTTGGGCCTGTGAATAGCCACAGTACTCTGGCCTGGGCAACCTATGAGACCCGGTCTCTAAAAAATTAAAACAAAATAAAACAAAAACGGTTAAGATGGCGGGGTGGGGTGAGGAGTATTCACATTATTGTAATAACAGTTAAGATGGCGGGGTGGGGTGATGTCGGGGGAAGCTCCGCTGGGTGATCAGGGATGATGGTGAAGGCAGGCGGGGGTGGGGTGATCAGCCGTGGCAGGCAGGACTTTAGACTTTCTGGGTCTGGGCTTGCAGCTGGAGGCCTCACAGTGTTCACCAGCCAGTAGCTGCATAACCCTGCACATCCCAAATCCTTGCACATCAAAATGACAGGTTTCTTTTTTAATTAATTTGTATTAGAGACAGGGTTGTGATGTCACCCAGGCTGGAGTGCAGTAGTGTAATCACAGCTCCCTGTAGCTTCAGGGTCCTGGGCTCCAGCAATTCTCCTGCCTCAGCCTTCCAAGTAGCTGGGTCTACAGGAGTGTGTTGCCATGCTTGGCTAATTTTTAAATTTTTCGTAGATACAGTCTCTACGTGTTGCCCAGGCTGATCTCGGACTCCTGGCTTCAAGTGATCCTCCCACCTTGGCCTCCCAAAGTGTTGGGTTTACATGCGTGAGCTATGGTGCCCAGCTTAAAATGACAACTTTTAAAACCCTAGTTACAACCATGGTCATTTTCAAGAGTTGCCATTTAGTCAATAAGGGTGGAGGGCCTTGAGATTCTCAGAAGGGAAATGGAGACCTTGCATCTCTCATGTGGAGGTGAGACTCCTTGACAGTGTGTCAAAGAAAAGCAGACATCCTAGTCAATAGCCAGCTAACTTCCAAAAAGCTCTTTGAAATGGTGTACTGATAACATACATTTAAAAGTCACATAGTGTCATTTTGTTGCTACTTTTCTGTAATAATTACAGACATGAAGCACCATTATATTCCAAAGAGACCGATCCATTCCTCCCCCAGTACACGGGTAAATAGATGACACAGCTCTGTGTCATCTCAATACATGCACGAAAACATTTGATTATAATTGATTACCTGGTTCTCTTCTCCAAGGACACCCCAGCCCCTGTTTTGTTTTTTCCACAGTGAGGGAAGGGCCAGCAACCACAGTGTGGGAATTAAGGCTTCATTTTATATTATCTCATGCCATTTCTGGAAACGCGCTGACACAGAAGTTTTTGCCTCTCATTTTGGGGATAGAGGAATGACCTTTCCAAGTCCTAAATTTATGCTGATATTTGGAATGTAATAATAGTTTGTCTGAATTCTTTTCTCAGCTCACTTTAATATAAGAGCTACTTTATTGATTCTATTGCTCTATTAACTGAGCCATCTTTTTTAAATACAATATACCCACGTCATAGTCTTTCCATCATGGCATGTAATTCCAAGCCAACCATGCCCTTACCTTACAGGGCTGTGGGATGGTCTGAGAACAGCTGTGTTGAGACGTAAACCTTGGTGCTATGTCCTCATAGAATTTTACTGAATTGATATGTATTTCATGTTTCGTCAGTTTCTTACGCCACTGGGTCTACATTTGCAAGACTTTTACATTTAACCTTCTTTCTTTATTGGAAACAATTTCTGTACATAATGGATTTACAATGCTGGTGAAACAACCTCACCTGAGATTCAGCCTCTTTTTTTGTAAAGGATTGGATCTCATCTAAGCAAGCAAACAATAAATACTCACGTGGCAGAACGGTGAGAGCTTGCGTTTGGTGAGTAGGCGCTGTGTACCAGACCGGGGATAAGTGCTGTGCATGCAGTATTTCCATTATGATCTGGCCTCATTTTAAATTCAGGACCACAAATCTCCAATGGGACGTCAGTGCCATGCTTTTCTTTTTTTGGAATTTTTTATTTTAGCTCTCTTTGGTTCCACAACTCTTCCATCCACTTTGTGTGGCCTTGCATTCATGGCTGCATCCACCTCCTCCACACCTGCACATGTGACGAACCCAAAGCCCTCACATGGACGTCAGTGCCGTACTTCTTGATGCACCTCCTAGGTTGTCCTTTTTCTTACTCTCCACAGTGATGATTTCATACATTTCTCTCTTCAAAACTCAACTTTCCCCCCATGTTTACTCTCAGTTGGTGACCTTGCCCATACGTTGTTGAGAAAATAGAAACAATCAGATAGAAACATTCAGCCACCAGATCCCCAAATTTCCCCACATTTGTACCCCCACTCTCTGCCTCGTGACTTGTTGCAATGGACGAAGGGTCCCTGTTTTCCTCTTCTGCCCTCTCAAGGATATTGCTCCTGTAAATATCCCCTCTCCCTCCTACATGTACAATGTCCCTCTCTCTATAGCATTAGCTCCATCAGGATGCAGATATTTTCTGGAATCTTGCATCTTAACAAAAGCAACAACTTCCCTTCACCTTATATCCTTTTCTTTTTTCTTTTTTTTTTTTTTTTTTGAGACGGAGTTTCACTCTTGTTACCCAGGCTGGAGTGCAGTGGCGCAATCTCGGCTCACCACAACCTCCGCCTCCTGTGTTCAGGCAATTCTCCTGCCTCAGCCTCCTGAGTAGCTGGGACTACAGACACACGCCACCATGCCCAGCTAATGTTTTGTATTTTTTAGAGACGGGGTTTCACCATGTTGACCAGGATGGTCTTGATCTCTTGACCTCGTGATCCACCTGCCTCGGCCCCTCAAAATGCTGGGATTACAGGCGTGAGCCACCACATCCGACCACCTTATATCCTTTCATTTCCAGGTCCCATTTCTCTGTTCTTCCTCCAAAGAGTTGTCTGTAGTCACTGTCTCTAGATAGTGCTTGTGACTCACCTTTCCTCCGCCCCACCAAATAGGCTTCTGTCTCCACGGCTGCACGGAGCTTATTCTTACCCAAGTTGACTTGATCTCCATATTGCCAATCCAGTGCCATTTCTCTGTCACTGTTTTACTGGACCCTTTCCACAGCGTTTGACAAAGTGAGCTCTTCTCTCTTGGCTTCTATGATAGAACCCTGTCTTGGTTTCCTTCATATCACTGGTCACACGATTTACAGGTCCTTTGCTGGCTGCTCAGCCACTGCCAGTGCGATCACTGAGACAGGAAGTAAGCCATCAGGTGGTGGTTTCTTGGAAGCCAAGGGAAGGAAGTGTGTGTCCTAGAGACTGGGTTTGGGAGGGGCCGTCACCAGCAGAGGACAGTTGAACACAGTGGCCTGACAACCTCAGAGTTGTATTCAGTGGCATCATGATGTCAGGATGAGGGGAATAGAGCCAACGTAGAGGAGGAAGCTACTGATGAGACCAAGGAGAATCTCAGATCATTTCTGTTTGTGTTACCTTGGAGGCAGTAAGCCACCAGCAAGAAGGAAATGCATTCGAACTTCCCCTTGAGTTAAAAAAAAAAATGATAAGGAAGCTATTCTGCAGCAAAAACATTTTTGAGTAAGGGAAGCAAAGGAGGACAATTATGTAAATACAGTTGTTTACAATTATGTGAATAAATAATATGTACGTCATTTAGGAGTGAACACTTCGTGGAGACAGGGTGAGAACACAGACAATTTTGGGTTCTTTTTGGTTCTGAATTAATTTTTGCACAGTTTTTTTCTAATTATTGGAATGACATTGGCAATTTGATAGGAATGCCGTTGAATCTATTGATTTCTTTGTGCAGCATGGACATTTCGACAATATGGGTTTTCCCAGTCCAGAAGCATGGAATATTTTCCATTTGATAACATTGTCTCTGATTTTTAAAGCAGTGTTTTGTAGTTCTCCTTGCAGCAATCTTTACCTCCTCAGGGTTTTGTTTTGGTTTTGGTTTTGGTTTTTGGTGTGGCTACTATACATGGGATGGTGTTCTTGAGTTGGCTCTCAGCCTGAAGGTTATTGATGTATAGAAATGCTACTGATTCTGTGTCCTGAGATTTTGCTGAAGTAGTTTATCAGGTCTAGGAACATTTTGGTGGAGTCTTTAGAGTTTTCTAGGTATGGAATCATACTGTTAGTGAAGAGAGATAATTTGACTTGATAATTCCTCGTTTCCTATTTGGTTGCCTCTTATTTTTTTCTGTTGCCTAATTGTGAATTTTAGGCTTTTAAAATAATAACACTCCTTAATAGAAACAAGAGAATTTGTGGAGCTATCAGGAATAATAATGAGTTTGGAGGGCAATGTCATTGCTTTTTGGAGTATAATTCCAAAATAAATAAAGGATCCCAAGCAATATAATAGACACTATCTTCAGTAGAATTTTGTACGATAATTGCAGAGAGGGATTTCATGGACCTTTTCCTTATAGGTAATAAAGAGTGAAGACCTTTACCCTCTTACGAGCAGCTGTGTATTTATCAAAGCTACCAGTTACGAAAACCAACTCTGACTTTTTAAAGTAAACACATTATTTTCTGTATAATTGCTATAATTAACTGTGGGGATATCACTGATCCATTGGCAGAAAAAACATAAGGAATGAGATTTGTCTTTACGCCTGAGCTAGGATGTTATAAAGTTCCACGTGGTCAACCACAAATTCAGGCACCATGTTGCATAGCTGGGATGCTAAGATACAAATAGTGGCAGAGATGGCACAGCCAGTCCATGAGCTCTTTTAATTACTACGGATGATAATTTTAGGTATCTTTAAGTCACCTAATTAAAAAGCATGGAGATTCCAAAATCAGCTCAAGCAACATTTTGAGCAAACTTCAGAGCAAAACAACATAATTACTCTTCCCCAAATCTATTCTACTCTTTTAGTAAAGGAGCTGCCACTGACCCTGAGGTCCTGGGGGAAACCTGGGGCCTCTTCCCACCCTCCTTCTCTCCTCTCTGCTCTTCCTGCTTGGTCTCTGAGTCTGCCTCCAGTCCCCGCACCTGCTTTCAGCCTCACTCTTGCCCTGGGCCTGGGTTAGGAGGTGGTTAGAGAACAAGCCTGTATGAAATACTAGAAATGTGGAAGAGGAGTGGGACTTTGGGGCTTGCTGCCCAGTGCTGCCTCAGGCCTCTTCTCCCCACCTTCAGTTGCAACACTCTTTGGTCCCCAAAGGTGTGGCTACAGTGGGCCCGGGTGTGGCTCAGGCCACCTCTCTGGAAGGCACAGGCGTCCATGTGGTGCTAACTCTATAGATACATAGAGACTGTGAGTTGTGGGCACGTGGCTGCCTACACCTGGATTTCAATGAATGCCCTGGAGAGCCAGGAGTCTGGGGCAGAGAACTGCCATAGAGGTACGGCCATGACAGATAGCTCCACTAGGGGAGTGCTTAGTGGTGCCATGGAAGCAGGGCCACCCCTGAAACCCCAGAACGTTAGAGTCACCACTGTGCACCTCCAGTCTGGGAGAGCTGCAGGCATGAGACTCTCATGTGTGAGAGCTGTGGTGTGGGGTGCAGCCGGGCTGTGCGGGTGGCGTTGCCTGGAGCCTTGGGGGCCCAACTCCAGTGTGCCCAGGAGTTGGGACATGGAGTTCAAGCAGCTTATTCTAGAGCATTAAGATTTAATGTTATTTTCCCCTTTGGGATTTGAGTTTACTTAAGACCAGTTCTCTTTTCTTCCTGTTTTCCTCTTTTGGTATGGGAATGTCTATCCTATGGCTGTCCACCATTGTATTTCAGAAGTGCATAACTTGTTTGATTTTATAGGCTCCCAGCTGGAGAGCAATTTGCCTGAGGATGGATTGTATCTCACCCATATCTGATTTAGATGAGAATCTGGGCTTTAGACTTTTGAGTTGGTGCTGGAAATAGTTAAACCTTCTAGGGCTGTCGAAATGGAATGAGTGTATTTTGTATGTGAGAATGACATACATTTGAGGGGCTAGGAGTGGAATGCTGTGGTCTAAACATTTGTCTCCCTCCAGAATTCATATGGAAACTTAATTGCCAATACAATAATATTAATAGGGTGTTTAGAAGGCGGTTGGGTTATGAGGACTCTGCCCTCCTGAATGGGATTAGTGTCCTTATAAAAGGGCCTGAGGGAGCCTGTGTGTCGCTTCATGCCCTTCCGCCATGTGAGGACACAGGGGGAAAGTACCATCTTGGAAGCAGACAGTGAGCCCTTAGCAGACATGCCTTGATCTTAGACTTCCCAGCCTCCAGAACTATGAGAAATACATTTGTATTCATTGTAAATTACCCAGTCTAAGGCATTCTGTCATGGCAGGAAGAGACTGAAACATGCTATGTGCGCCCCTCTCCTCTGCTTCTTCCAGCTCTACCTGTCTGTCCTTCATTGAGGTCTACTACTAAGGAAAGTTGACTGTTTTCTCTGTTGTTGCAATAAGTGAAAATGGTGAATGGTTTGAGTTTCCTGTCTGGATTGATATGGTACAAGACAGAGGCTGCAACAAGGAAGCAAAGACACCGTTGATCTCTAAGTATAAATTCATATGCTTTTTGGAAGGACTTTGGGCTGCACAGAAAATAGAATTAGGGCGTTGAACCAAGTGCAGGTTTGAACCCAGATTTTGAGTGCCATGAAGCCTACCCATCTCAGTCATCTGGGTTATGCCAGGATTCTCCTGGGCTAGGAAGGGGTTAGGGACATCACAGAGGTGACATTTTGAGCTGAGCATTCTTGAAGAATTGGGTAGGATTTTCAGTATCACAGGGAGGTATTACAAGAGACTGAAAGTCATGTGGTAAGATACAGAGTTTGTAAAGGTCTTAGCTTGAAAAGTCTGTGACCCTTAGAGGACAAATTGGGACCTGCCGGGAACTCTGATCCAAAATTTCTGTAGGGTTACAGTGCCACTCTGACAATGCCTAGAACAGGCTTTCCAACCACATTCAGATTTGCCTTTTCAGTGTTAGACGAGAAGGAAGAGTGCAGTTTCCCCTGCAATCAAGGAAGAGTGGGGGCCGAGGGAAGCAGAATCCTGACTGTTCCAGGTCAAAAGGGGTGACTTACTCCTCTGTCATCGGTTCAGTCATCAATGGGCACCAAGCTGATGTCTAGCCGAGTGACGTCAGCAGAAGCTATTGTGCCCAGACAGTCAGCATTTCAACAGCTCAAAGTGATGAGCTTGGACACAGGAAAGAGAATAACTGAGTCGTTTAAAGACAGAGAGGAACCTCAGCCCAGTAGACCTAAACGAACATCCCATTCATCACCAGGGTGTCTCTACAAAGACCCAAATTACAAATGGGGTAAAAATGCTCATTCATAGTCTGTCCACAGTGGAGCATTCTTTACATGTAGCTTATGTTTATCAAGCAAAGCATGCTTGCCTTGCCTTCCCATTTTAAAGACTGTCTTTAAAAGTCTTTCTGACTGCCCAGTGGATTTGTCCTGAAGTGAATGCAATAGTAGAGAAGAAGAAATCAGAAAGGACAGGCTCTGAAATTGCAAATTACTGTCATTACTAGGAAACAGAAAAGGGCACATTGAAGATAGACGTACAATAGAAAACATTTACTACGACCACTGCCTGAGAGTAGCCCTCTTATCCTCAATTAAGTAATTACCACAGTGCTCAGTGAACAAGGACAGCGGTTACATGCCTTACCGTCCTGTCACCTCACCACCATGCTTCGTGGTTATGGCAGGCTGTGGCTCTAGGCCAGCAGTGTTCCATGTCGTGTGGGATAGCATATAGAGAAGGTGGCTTTCACAGCTCTGAGGCCCTTAGGCACTCAGCCTTGTCTCCCCACATCTCCCTGAACAGTACAAGGCTGAGTACTTGGCACACTTGAAGGAGCCATCTGGGAAGTGCCAAGGGTGTGCCAAATTTTCCTAATTGTGGCAGGCTGCAGACTCCCTGGGCTCATGGAAGGTCTTAATAATGAACACATGTACAGACATTCAGTGCAGTTTTCCTGCACAAGTAGACTTCGCGGAGGTTCTTGGGTTGCTGGGCTTGTAAGCTGCTGCCACCCCTGCCTGGCTAACTTTGAACACTATAAACACAGAGAGAGGCAGAGCTGGACAGAGGAGGAGTCTGTTGCCCCGTTCGCTTGCCTCACAATGCCATGTGGCGCTTACCTCTGTTAGCAGATTTAACCTTGCCCATTTCACAGATACACTTGATTGGAAAGCCCAAACCTCAAGGCAACCGACTGGTTTATTGCTAGGCAGTGATAAGCTGCTGTCCTTTAGAACTGAAGTTAAAGTAGCTGGATAGTAAGTAGACATTCTCTCCCTGGCCTGGGGGAAGACACAAGATCGACAGAACGTTTTCACAAAAGGATTGGCACAGCACACATCCCCGGACCTAACTCTCTTTTGAGGGTCACCAATGGCCAGGAGCTCCCTGGATTACCTCCCCACCTCTGCCCTTCTGTCTGCCCTTTACACACTGAGACAGGTCTAAAGAATTAGCACTACCCCGTGCAGGGGTAGGGATAAGAACAATCTGGAGAGGGAATGTGAATCATCAGAAGCTTGCTAGTTTTTCTGTTAAATGGCCTTCAAACCTTTTAAGCCACACACCCCATCAGTAAAAACTGTTTGACAATGTACTCCCAAAATATGTATATTTATTTATAAATTATTTACATGTACCTACTCTCGGCTATCCACATTTTTTATTATTGGTAAATCTTTCAGATTCAAACAAAAGTTCTGGTATTTTCTTTTACTTGCTCCTAATTGACCATCTTCTATACCCCATGTGTAGTCTAGACTCCACTTTGGAAAACTGCTCTAGCCTTTGGGTTCCACAAGTTCTGGCTTTTTGTTGGTAAAGGAGGAAGGGGAGGGATCCACTCAGAAAAATGAAGGGATCATGACTGCACACAGGGGCTATGTTCAGATAAATCCATAAAAAGAATGAGCACTGCAAGCTCTACCTTGGCTTGCCAGTGATGGGGGTAGAAGGCAATGGTATTCATGAACTCTATGTTAACTCTCGCTCAGCCCAGAGATGGCATCTAAAATGGCATGGCTTGACTAAGCCAAAGTTGGCTCTGTGCCTCGTTGGGCCTCATGGGTCATGAGAGTCTGGCAATACATGGGCTTGTACCAGACTCTGGGGAGCAGGTTCCTGGACCACTCATTACTACCTGGGGTTATATCACCCTCTCTAAACGAGGAGTGAAGGTAAAGTAGAGGTGGACGGAGCCTCCTAATCCTTCATCTTGGTGTTGGAATTCCTCCCACTCTTCAGTGTTGGGGAATCCTCACCCCCAGTTTCAGGATAGCCATGAGAGAGAATGTTCCCCTGCTGTGCATGACCTTCCTGCAGTTCAGTCACATGGACACAGGTAACCACAGCCACCCTTGGTGAACCAAACTCATTTCAGCACCTGCTCTGTGCCAGTCTCTGTGTGGGGAAAATGGAACCCAGTTCCTCAAGAAGCTCTTGGGCCAGTGCAGGAGAAAGATACACAAATACACATGGAGAGCAGGGGATGTCTTAGTTTGGGTTTTCTCCCAAAGCACACTCTGAGTTGAGTTGTTCAATTGGGAAGCAATCCTAGGAAAAATACTGAGGGTACGTGAAGTGAAAGAAGGAAGGGAGGAGAAGTCGCAAAAGAGGCATCAATAAACAGGCTGTCACTGTGGGTAACTGGGCCTCCATTCCTCAGGGGGCCCCTTGAGGGGCTCTGTTGAACCTTCCTGCTCAAAGTGTGGCTTGCAGCATTGGCATCGCCTGGGAGCTCGTCAGAAGTGCAGCATCAGGCTGTACCCCAGACCTGCTGAATCAGAGGTTGTTTGCACATTAAAGTTTGAGAAACACTGCCTTAAATCTTGCATCTTTACCAAACATAACAATTTTGGTATAAAACATTTTTTAAAAACTATTTTAGACTTGGTTCCACTAAGCTGGATACTTCTGATAACTTTTTTGAGGTTTCTAGTATTTGAAGTGCATACTAAAGTTTTTCAGCTCTAAGAAAGCTATTTAAAATGCAACTCCATTTACCTGCACTTTATCCTAATTACAACTCAATTGTAGAGACAGAAGGCTCACTCAGCCAACTGTTCTGTAAAATGCAAATTTTATATGGGGAGTACTTTCCCTGGGAGAAAAATAGAGCGGCTGTCATATAAGAAGTTATTTTTAAAGAAACACACCAAATGTCTCCTGTACTTCAGTGTGTTTTATCAAAATTTCAATGATTAGAATACCCTTTGTGAAAGATCAATACACATAAGTTGGACGTAGCTGGACTGTCTTTACTGTCTTACATTTCTTGCCATCTGATGGGAATGGGGTGTGGTGGGAAGATGAGGCAACCAGAATTCTGGCTGGGAAATGCCTGCCACGAGAGGATTTCACATGGTCTACTGATGTCGTTATCTTTCACCTCCCACTCCTGATCTGTGTTTGACCATTTAAATGTTAGCTTGTTTACTGTTAATGTTTAGCAAACATTATTGTGCCAGGCACACCAATGGTAGTTGTCAGCATAAAACGAGCATTCGAGAGACTGACTTTCCAAAGCAGAGAGTTTATTTGGGAATAGCAGGAGATTGCAATCCAAGATATGCGTGCTGTGAAGATATACGTGCTATGATGGATCATAGGTACATCCGGGGGGTTTAGGGAACGGGGGAAGCTTTTAAAGACACAAAGGAAAAGTCCACATAAGCTGTTTTGAAACAAGGACCATTAGTTATGGGGGCTTGCTGCAGGAGTTGGCATTAGCTTTTTGGTGGAGACAGCTGGTGTCCTTGAGCAAGTGGCTTATCTGGATTACTGCTTTATACATTAAGAGACTCAAATATGTTTAGCTTTTTGATATGGGATGAAAATGAGATGCTGAAATGCATATACTTTAAAATTTATGTTCAACAATTAATGTTTCAGTATTTTGCCTTACTTGGAAATGATCTAGATTTAAAATTTAACTGAGAAAAACTCTTAAGGGTATGGTTACCAAAGAGATTTGGGACTCTGTTAAAAGTAGACATATTATAAAATACAATTGTTGTTAAAAAGTACATTTATAAACTTTTATTTCAGTTACATCTATTTAATTCATTCTTTTTTTTTTTTTTGAGACAGAGTCTCGTTTCGTTGCCAGGCGCCAGGCTGGAGTGCAGTGGTGTGATCTCAGCTCACTGCAACCTCTGCCTCCCGGGTTCAAGCAATTCTCCTGCCTCAGCCTCCCAAGTAGCTGGGACTACAGGCACATGCCACCACGGCCAGCTAATTTTTGTATTTTACTAGAGACGGGGTTTCACCATGTTGCCCAGGATGGTCTTGATTTCCTGACCTTGTGATCTGCCCACCTCGGCCTCCCAAAGTGCTGGGATTACAGGTGTGAGCCACTACGCTCAGCCTATTCACTCATTCTTAACAATTATGCTTGGAACAAACGTGAAATTACATGAGACATAAGACAAAGCTGCCATCATCTCAAGCTATTTTGTTATTATCCATTTTGATGGCACATGCATGTCAGGCAGTCGTGACAAAGCAAGAACCCTACAGTTAAGTACATGAGTATTGTTGACAACTCAGAAGACACCAATGTTCTCATTAGACCGACAATTTTAAACTAGTCTTAGTTAGTAAACATTTATTCAAGTCATGTAAACCTGAAAAGCATTTAGGTGAGTTCCTATATTTCTAGGAATTTCAGATATACTCATTTATCTCTAAGCCAATTTGAATAAAAAGCCTTTAATATTTGTAGAAAATATCTTTTTTTTTTTTTTTTTTAAAGAAAGGGTTTCACCATATTGGTCAGGCTGGTCTCAAACTCCTAACCTCAGGTGACCCGCCCACCTCAGCCTCCCAAATTGTTGGGATTACAGGCATGAGCCACCATGCCTGGTTGTAGAAAAGATCTTTAACATTTTTCATTTGCTTTATATTCAAATAGTCAAAAATCACGCCAACAAGGAAGAAAGTGGACAGAGAGGCAGAGTAAAGTTCACAGGGCTTTTAGAAAAGCAATTTCAGTTGAGTAAGACATTCCCACAGGAGAAGCAAGATTTAATAGAGACAACAGAATGGCCTTAAAAAGTGTATGCATAGCCTGAATATTAGCTTCTGATTGATTTCTGGCCATAGAGTTCCTTAAAAAATCCTCCCCAAATATCCTATCAGGTTTCATCTGTGACAAACAGCAAATATTCCTGACCGTATTGAACTTTTTTGTTTTCATTTCTGAGTATACAGCTTAGGAGAGAAAACCAAACAAACAAAAATACAATTCAATTCCAAACTGAAGGTATAATTCAAACTCATTCTTACAAATGTTTCTTGCCTGAGAAGCTTAGCATTTCAATTTTATGCTGTGAAGAATAGGCTATGAGTACATGTGTGTATGAAAATCTTGGTCTGCAATCCCACACAAATTTCATTCCGATTAATGGTGAAGTCAGACTAGTCAGTTACATTGTTTTTCTGAGAGCCTCACAAGACTTGCTTTTATAGATAGGAATGATGTGGTTCGTATACTAGTGATTTTATGCAAATGGGGCTTCCTCATCCAGTGTAATGCATCTTTTTTTCCTTAAGAGCAGATACTTTAACGGTTGAAGCTGCTATATATTTACTCACTCCTTCACAGATTGGTTGCTGAGGATCAAGAATAAAGTTACCCCTTTTCTTGTTTATTTTAAATAGGCAATATGTTTTTATACTCAAAGCTTAAATGGCACAAAATGGTCTATGGTGACAAATTTCCCTTTCACCTTAACCCACTGTCAAAGAGAAATTGCACTGGATACTTTTTAAAAATGGCAAGACAGATTTAATTTGAGCTACTGCAGTAGGGAAGAGACTTCAGCACATAACTGAAGTCAACTCGGAATATAGCAAGCATCTCTGGGGATTTTTAGCCAATGGACTGGGTGAGGAAATCAGTGGACAGAAAACTATTAAGAGGAACTTGATTAGATATTAAGGGCGGGGGTTCTAACTAAACTGACTTCCTAAACTGGTGTTGGCAGGCTAAGGACAAGGCCTAGTTGAGAAGGGGACTCAGAGAAGCCTAATTTGGTCAAGGAGGGAGTCCTTGTCACCAGCCAGCAGTGTTCCTTTTTGCGGACAACCACTAATACTGTGTTTGTTTTGTTTTAATAACCTCAGGTATTTTCTTTATATTAAATTATGTTAGGAAAAGTCTCATTTTAACCAGATGTGATCCAGTCTTACTATTTGTTTAGGGAAACTTTGGTTCTAGAAAATGCTGCCCTATTCACCAATTTCATTTAGGGCCTAATTTTCTTGGGTATAAAGTGGGGTTGCTGTGAACTTCCTCAGAGATTGTAAAGCTTAACTGATGTATAAGGACTCAGTAGTGCGTGGCACATGGCCGGCATCTAATGATGGAGACTGCCCTTCCTCCCTTTCCCTGTTGCCAGATGGGGCTGTTTACCCAGCTTTTCCTGGGCCTCTAGTTTGAACCACAAATCTTGGTGCCCCAGCAGTCCTTGGTGCTTGTGATGGATACCTGTTTTCCTGCCATGTGTCTTCATCTGCCAAGCCGCATGGGAGTTAGTGCTGCCCACATGCTGTGCGTCTCCATTCCACACAGATGCCTGGCAGCAGTGTCTACAGCCCGAGATTTCCTATGTGACTGTTCTCAACTTACTCCATACTTGAAAAAAGTATGCGCCACTGCACTCCAGCCTGGGTGACAGAGAGACACTATCTCAAACAAAACAAATAAAAACAGAAACATTGAGGTGGAGCCCAGCAGTCTGTCTTTCAACAAGTTGGAATGTTTGTTGTTCCCAAGATTCCTTCGATAAGAATCTCTGGAAAGATGATTTTGGCGCACACTCATGTTGGGGTACTGGCTTTATTGCGTAAAGCCACCAGGCAGAGGAGGCTCTTGGCCTCTATTAATATTTTCACATACTCATTTATTTTAGCTTAGTGGAAGGTTCATCTTCCTATTGGGAATGACAGGGGTCAGTGTGGGCTTGAGTTTTCTGGGCATGCCAGCCTCAGAGATGTAACAGCCTCCACTGAACCTACAGAAGATTGAGAAAGTCTCTGCTTTCTGCCCAGCTACACAGTCCCCCTAGAGGTTGACAGGGGCTTCTCCACTGATGTCCAAGTTGACCTTTAGGATCTAACCCAGGGTTCTCAACCTCACCACTATTGACATTTTGGGTTAATCTTTGTTGTAGGGGGCTGCTATGGTTTGAATGTCACCCAAAGTTCATGTGTTAGAAACTTAATCCCCAATGCAATAGTATTGGAAGGTGAGAATTTCAAGAGAATTTAGGTCATGAGGGCTCTGCCCTTTTGAATGGATTAACATTGTTATCATAGGAGTAGGTTCATTTTTGCAAGAGTGGGTTTGTTATAAAAGTGAGTTTGGGCTTCTCTTGCTCTGTTTCATGCTTGCTTTCTTACCCTTCTGCCTTCTGCCATGGGATGACATAGCAAGAAGGCCCTTGCCAGATGCAGGCCCTTTGACCTTAGACTTCCCAGTTTCTAGAACTATAGGAAATAGTTTTTTCTTTATAAATCACCCAGTCTGTATTATTCTGTTATAGCAACACAAAGTGGACTAAGGCGGGCTGTCCTGTGCATTGTAGGATGTTTAGCAGTATCCCTGTTTTGTGCCCACTAGATGCCAGGGTAGCATACCCTTGGTGGTTACAGTAAAAAATGTCTCCAGACATTGTCAGATATTCTCTGGGGGGCAAATCACACTATACTTCCCTTTGAGAACTGCTGGTCTTAGCTGGGTGACCACTTGAGTGGAGGCGGACACTGAGAAATCCTGTTGTCAGGACAACTTGCCGGGGAGGGGAGGGCAGTGTAACTGGAAGGAAGGCTTTGAATCTTGGCCCCTGCAGTTACATGACTTCTTTCCCTATCCCCTACTCACTCCTAGTCTCCCTTTACCAAAAAGTTGCACACACACAATCTTGATTTTCATAAATGACTTTTACTTCTTTATCATTTCTCTTGACAGTAATTCTTGGCAATGTGCATATAACATGAAGGGAAGCATAACTTTCAGAAGTCATCAAAGATATTATCCTGTTGTCCTCATTTTCTTAAACCATTAAAATATTTTCATTTATAAAAATTAATCTAAATATAAATATTGACACTAAAGATCAAAATCACTTGATGACAAAATAATTCTTCTGGAACTATAACATATGCTTATGGTTTTTAATAGTAAATTAAATCTTTGCACTTATTTGGCACAAGGAAACCTTTATAAAAGTTCAAATGCCACACAGCAGGCTGCTTATTCTTTTTTGTTGTTTTTTGTTTGCAAGGCTTACACAGTACACATTTTTGTCAAAGAAAACTGAATATTTTTAACACTGTAACACAACAATAGTTGCTTTTCATGCCTCTTAAAGAAAAACGTTCTATTTGGAAGTCAGATCTTTTTTTGTTGTGTTTTTAAAATTTGTTTTTGTTTGTTTTGCTTTGAATCACACCAACAGTACAAAAAGCCGAAGATTTACTTATTTCAAAGCAGTCATTTCTGTTAGATGACACATAACACAGCATCAGCAAGGAGTATTATTGGAAGATAACGTAGACCCCCATCAGGAGTGGATCACAGCACACAAATCAGCAGCAAATCAGATCTAGAAATGCACATAGCAACAAAATAACTTAGAGGTTGAAAACAACACAGAGTTAGGCTTTTGTGATGCATTCCAATAATAATTAGCGTAAAGGTGTGACTTTGGCAAATTAATCTCTCTGGCCCTCAGTTATTAAATCTGAACTATGGGAACACCTGTTGAATAAGGTTGCCATAGGATTAAACGAGAACATTGCCTCCTTCAGAGCAGGCACTTAATACACATTCATCATAACTATTCTCTCGCCTCCTTTTACCTTCTTCCTAAGGTTCAGAATATATCAGGAACAAACATAAAAGAAGGTTGTTAAAGCCCAGTTGAGTGAAAGTCCAGTTCCATTTGCTTTTATAAATGCACTCTAAATAGTCATGCATTCGATACGGGCTCAAAAAAACCACAGACATGGAGTGAGAGTCAACTCTTGTGTCCATTAAATGCACAGTCTGTCGTTTAATTTTTTATATCTATAAATTTTCTAAGGCTATTCCCTAATCATTTTTTTATCTTTAAGGTCATTTTGCTACTTTGCTGAATATTTACTGGGAAATAAATTTTGGAGGACAAAAATGTTCTCATGTGGTTCTCTGCAGCAATTCATTTACCTGAACTCCGTTTAGATGTGATCACTGCTAAACCACATCATGCTGATTCTGACAGTGCTCTAAAGTTGAGCCAGTGATGGTCTTTCTCAAGCCCCTTTCTCCTTCAGGGTGGGGAAACTGTCAATAAGCCCATGGAAGATCTCTAAATTCTTAATGAGACACTGTTTCAGATAGATCTGGGCATGGCATGGGTGAGTCAGAACTTCTCATTCTGTGGCTTGTGATTGCAAAGCAATGGGAGTGACTGGTAGTGTGGTAGGCTAAGAGCTTCGCAGGAAGGAGGTGGCCGAAGGGAGACCTGCAGACTTGATGGTTGAGCAATGCCAAAATTAGACTGTCCCTAGTGCTCACTGCAGGGACTCGCTTTTCCCTTAGGATTTGCAAGATGAAGATGCTTCTGAGAGATTAGTAAGCATTCATGCTATATTAAATAATAATTCCCACCTTCCTCCCTCTACGCCCCTCCAACAGTTTTCCTTTGGACAACTTGTTGACATGGAATACTAGCTGAATCAAAGGGCTTAAAAAAAGATCTTAAAGTCAACACATAGTAGCAAAGCAAACAGGGAAAATACGTAGCTTCAACATGGAGCTCTGCTGTTGGAAGCCAGTGTCTTGGTTTTCTGTCTTGGATTCCCCTGGGAGCCTAAGGCAGAGAGTGGGCAAGACCGCAATGCTGAAGTCTGAGACGGCTTTCTGGGTGAGGTATCGGGACAGCCCTGTGCAATGGGGCACTGTGGCCTCCCCAGGCCTTCTCCTCAGGTGGAAATCCATACAGTACTCGATGGCTGTTGGGTCAAGGCACTGTCGTGTACGGCCGGAGGCAGTGGGTCACTGGCAGTGGAGTTCCATGGCATCAGTACATCACAGCTGACTCCAGAGCAGGCTCCTGAGGTGAGACATTGAACACACTCTCATCAGCCACTTGGGAAGAGTGAGAAGAAGCAATGAAAAATAATGTTTACTGCTTTTTATACCAAAAGCTATTCATGCTTATTGACCAGTTAGATATTTCACAACATTTAAAAACTGATGTCATTTTTAAATGCATACTTCTTAATCCACCTGAAATTAATTTTGGTATTTGGAATAAGGTAATTATCAAATGTACCTTCTTTCCCACTACCATCCCAGTGTCCAGTATCCCAAGCACAGTGTTAGTGTTTGTTTAATAATCATATCCTCTTTACTAGTTTCTAAATCTTTTACAAAGATAATATAACACATTCTTATATGTGCCTGTATCTATTTCTGGGCTATTTCATTAATGGTCAGTTTCATTTCAGCTTTTGTTTTAAAATCTGGGAGGAAAATCTCTGTAATTTTGTGAAGTGCTTTTGTCTATCCTTTCTGATTTATTATTAAATGGACTTTAATTCAAGGAAAATTTCACTGAGTTTTTTTTAATGAGAATTAAGCTACAAATTAATTTGGAAAGAAATGACTTTTCTTATTGAACTGTTGATGTGATTTATTAAAATCCACTTATGCCTAGTGTTCCATTATTGGAACACTAAGCATGTGGAGTTATTTCCTACTGCTCAAGGTCATCATCAAAGTCTGATATTTTACTCATGCAAAAATTCAAAAAACTGCAACCTCCAGCATAAAAGGGGTAATTGACATAAAAATATTTGAGCTATTCTTGCATTCTCACAAAATCTACCTGTTATTTATTTATTCATTCATTCAGAGACAGGGTCTCATTCTATTGCTCAGGTTGGAGTACAGTGGTGTGATCATAGCTGACTGCAACCTCAAACTCCTTGGCTCAAGGGATCCTCCCCTTACCTCTCCAGTAGCTGGGACTACAGGCACATGCCACCATGACTGGCTAATTTTTCTATTTTTTGTAAAGACAAGTCTCACTATGTTGCTTAGGCTGGTCTTGAACTCGTGGCCTCAAGTGATCCACCCACCTTGGTCTCCCAAAGTGCTGAAATTATAGGTGTGAGCCACCTCGCTTAGTCTACTGTAATTTATTGAATTCACTGCTCTTTAACTGGTTAATATTTTATTTCACATTCTTCATCTCTGAAGAAGTACAACTGGTGTAACAATTTTCGTGTGTCTGTGCGTGCCTGTGTGTGATGGGCACAGAACATGTATACATACTTATCAGCCATGGATCAGGCTTTCGTGATTGGGGTTATGACAGCTTCACAATGTGAATCTTTTCGTCTTCAATTTTTTGATGACCTGGAATATTTTATATGGTATGGGAATTAACTGTTCTTTAAAAATTTATCAGCAAAATCATTTGGCCACAGAATCTTTCTGAAAGGTTTAATAAATTTTAGGTTTCTCTTTATTTCTTAAGTTTTTGCTATTTTTCTGATTTGATTCTGATTTGACTAGTATTGATTCTAAATTTATGAGAATGGTTTTACGTCACATTGTATATTTTTATTAAAAATTGACATCTTTTTATATAATCTTTTGTTTTATTTTCAATTTTTTTCTTCATGTGACTTACAAAACATTTCTATTTCTTTCAAATAACTCCTAGATGTAGATCTAGAGAGATCATTTCTGTAGTTTCTGGTCTTCATGAAATGTTTTTTGTGTTTATTTTTGATGTCTGCAATTCAATGTCTAGTTAATTTGTTTTCTTTTTTAACAAGGAATAAAATATTTAATACTATAAATTTGATGCAGTATAGTTTTATATGTGTCTTATTTGCTTTGATATATGTAATGTTTTCATTTTGTAAGTGCCCTGTGGCTTTTTCTCTCCAATTCAGTAGTTACTTTGAAGTGTGTGTGTGTGAGTGTGCATGTGTATGTGTATGTACCGTTGTGTATGTGAGTACAAGTGGTTTTCAACTTCTAAGTAGGGTTACTGTTTTTTAACTTTTGTTCTAATTTTCTACATTGGTCCTGTCCAGCATGGCAGCCACTAGCCACATGTGGCTATTTACATTCAGATTAACTAAAATTAACTAAAATTTAAAAATCAGTTCTCCCAATGCAGTAGGCACATTTCAAGTGCTCAGTAGCCACATATGGCTAGTGGCCACTGTAATGGTCACTGCAGATATGGACCACTGCCCTTATTACACAGTTACATTAGACGGCACTGCTCGAGATCATGTTCAGCACTGTGATCACAGAGGGCTTACTTCTTGGAATTTATTGAGGTATTCTTTGTGATTTGTGTAAAATCAATTTTTATAAATGGTCCATTGATGCCTGCAAAGAGAGTGAATAATCTATAAAGTTAGATAAGCATCTTAACAGTTACCCTATTCAGTTCTCTAATTTGTATGTATTTATGGGGTACTTGGGCTGCCAAAGGCTAAGACAGTTTTAAAGTCACCAACCATTGCACGGTAAATTGTGTTGCTCTGTTATCTGCCAAATCAAGAAAAGCTCATGACTTAGTTTCTTTTATCAAAATTAAAATATATTTCCTCCTTGTTTTGCTTTTTATCTAGAATTCTCCTCTCTTTGAAAGTAATTATTTCTGCCCTATTTTGCTTTTATTTATTTAGTAAATATTGCTGCTGAGGTGTGGTGGCTCAAGCCTGTAATCCCAGGACTTTGGGAGTCTGAGGCAGGTGGATCACAAGTTCAGGAGATTGAGACCATCCATGGTGAAACTTTGTCTTTACTAAAAATACAAAAAATTAGCCGGGTGTGATAGCACACGCCTGTAGTCCCAGCTACTCGGGAGGCTGAGGCAGGAGAATTGCTTGAACCACAGAGGTGGAGGTTGCAGTGAGCCGAGAGCACACCACTGCACTCCAGCCTGGGTGACAGAGTGAGACTCCGTCTCGGAAAAAAATATTGTCTATTCTTTTGTTTTTAACCTCTCTGTGTTACTTTAAGGTAATTTATTTTTATTAAACTTATTGAGGTGAAAGCCATACAAACCATTCTAAAGTGAACAATTTGGTGGCATTAAGAATGCTCACAAGGTTGTACAACTACCACCTCTATCTACTTTCAATAAATTTCTGTTGTTCTGAAGTAAAACCCCTTACTTATTAAGGAGTTTCTTCCCATTCCCCTTTCCCACAACTTCTGGCAGCCACCAATCTATGTCTGTCTCTATGAAAGACAATTTATTTTTAACTTGCTTATTTATAACCAATTCCTTCCCTGACCCTAGTGGTCTGCACTTTTAGTGTGATAATGCATCTTTTTCAGCACTGTGAAATAATGGTCAGAAGCAAGGGAATTAGACTTTGCAAGGTCAGGGTTAATGACTGACCAGTGAAGAGAAGGCAGTGAGGGGAGCTATCGCCACATAATGCCCAAGAGTAACCTGGAATTCAAAAGGATGTGCCCACCATTATGGCATTACCTGGTGCTTCTGTGCTCATGAGACAGGGACAATGATGGGGAGGAAAAAGAAGTGGGGAACGGGTGAAGGATAAAAGAGAACAGAATAAATTTGTCCTTGCTTCCTTCTTGTCATCTGAGACACGATCTGGCCTCCACATAACTGGTGTCACGGAGACAGCTTAGTTAGATGGTCCTTTGTTCTGCAGCAGCATCAAGCACTTGCCAGAATTTTGGCATGTTATGTTGGTTTTGTGAAAGGACAACAAACCTGGGGGTTCCCCAAATCACTAAGCTGAAGGGAAAAGTCAAGCTGGGAACTGAGTCATTCAAACCTGCTTCTCCTTTCGATTCCTAAATAAGATGGCTACAAGATGAAAAGCTACACGCCTCCCCCATATTTTGCCCACATGGAAATTCCTAGTGAGCTCTAAGATCTTTACCCTAAGGTGTCTCTGTTAAAATTTCACCATGGCAATGTAAATTGATAGCTTACTTTTACAGATGCAGTCGCTCCCTGCCCACCAGACACAAATGCACATCTGATTGTCCCCCTGCCCCATTTTGTCCATGTTATCTTATATAAAGATACAGATTCTCTGCACTTTCCCTCTGCCCCATTTGTCTATGTCATTTGATGTTAAAATAAAAAGGCAGATTCACTGAGCTGGACAAAGGCACAAATGACTATTTTTCTCTACCCCTCTCTTACATGAAAATTGTGTACTTCTCAATATCCTGCCTTTTCCCCTTTAAATTTGGAGCCCTTAATATCATCTTTAGAGTAAGGCATACACCTGTCTTCTGCAGGTGCATCCTTAACTTTGGCAAATAAACCTTGTAAAATGATTGAGACTTGTCTCATTTTTCTTGACTGACAGTTTTTAAGCAAAAGATCCAACAGATTTCTCTGTATAATTTCTAGAGTTCATGCAAATTATTTGCTTTCTCTTCATTTGCTACATTTAGGAGTAGCTGCTGACTTTTTTCAGGAACACAGCATTAATGGCTAATGAGAAATTTAAGGAAGAGTGGATATGGATTGAAAACAGAATAAAAACTCTTACACCTCAACCAAAC
The DNA here is from genome assembly GCF_009761245.1 of Sapajus apella. Lineage (NCBI taxonomy): Eukaryota > Metazoa > Chordata > Mammalia > Primates > Cebidae > Sapajus > Sapajus apella. Next base: position 59,320,350 of record NW_022436944.1, on the reverse strand, counting down.
CTTAATCTCCTATTTACATATTTTTATTTCTCTTATATTAAACCTGCTCTCTACAAGGAGCTGGAGATACAGTTGAGTATACCCACATATTAAAGAGATATACACCAGGCAGGATGTTACTTAGTTTTAGAACCCCGTCCTTACTGCTAAACAGTTAATAGCAGCTACACCACTAGGATGTCCTGATCCAACATCGAGGTTGTAAACCCTATTGTGGATGTGGACTCTGGAATAGGATTGTGCTGTTATCACTAGGGTAACTTATTCCATTGATCAAATTATTGGGTCAGCGTGTATTAACTTGCTTAGACTAGTGTGGTCTTAGTTTAGGTTGTTTGGAGATTGAATTATGCTCCGAGGTCACCCAACCAAAATTTTTAATGCAGGGATAATAGGCTAGAAGAGCCTGTATGCTTGAGTTTTTATTTGCATGAATAAATTAACGCTCCATAGGGTCTTCTTGTCTTGTTTATATCCACCTGTTCACGGATAGGTCCATTTCACCGATTAAAAGTAAGAGACAGTTGAATGCTCATGTGGCTATTCACACAAGTCCCTATTTAGGGAACAAGCGATGGCTACCTTTGCACAGTTAGGATACTGCGGCCGTTGAGCACATCACTGGGCAGGCAGTGCTTCTAATACTGGCAATGCTAGAGGTGGTGTTTTTGGTAAACAGGTGGGGTATGATTTGCTGAGTTCCTTTTATTTATTTATTTTTTGAGACGGAGTTTCACTCTTGTTACCCAGGCTGGAGTGCAATGGCATGATCTCGGCTCACCGCAACCTCTGCCTCCTGTGTTCAGGCAATTCTCCTGCCTCAGCCTCCCGAGTAGCTGGGACTACAGGAGCGTGCCACCATGCCCAGCTAATTTTTGTATTTTTAGTAGAGACGGGGTTTCACCTTGTTGACCAGGATGGTCTCGATCTCTTGACCTCGTGATCCACCGCCTCGGCCTCCCAAAGTGCTGAGCTTATAGGCGTGAGCCACCATGCCCGGCCTGCTGAGTTCCTTTTACTTTTAGTAATCTCTCCTTAGAGAACACCTGTGTTAGGTTAACAGTGTAAATAATAGGGTGCTTATTATATCATTTATTAATATTAAGGTTTGAACTGTCAGGGGGTTACTTGGGTCTGATGTAAGCTTATGCAATGAAGAATGTCTTCATGTTACTTATATGGACACTATTGCTTCTATTAGGTAATAGATTAGTCCAATGTGATGTCAGGAGTTCAGTAGAGTGATTAGAATTTAAGATAATTAGATGTTGAACTTAAACACTTTTTTTAATTGGTGGGTGCTTTTGGGCCAACTATGGTACTAACATTTTTTACTCTCTGTAGGAAGGTTGTTCCCTAGGGTCTAAAGAGCTGTCCATCTTTAGACTAACAGTTAAACTTACAGGGAGATTAAGTAATTCTGTGGGTAAATTTAAAATGGAACTAAGATTCTATCTTGGACACCAGCTATCACCAGGCTCAGCAGGCTTGTCACTGCTACCCATGAATCTTCCCACTATTTTGCCACATAGGTGAGTGTGCTCTTTCAGCTGTTCTTGGGTGGCTCGTCTGGTTTCAGGGGACTTGGCTATAGTTCTCTGTGTAAAGTTATTTCTAGTTAATAGATTATGCAGAAGGTATAAGGGCTTGTCTTTGCTTTTTAGTGCTCGATACAGTTCCTTCATCTTTCCCTTACGGTACTATGTCTATTGCGCCAGGGTAAAATTTTCTATCGCCTGTACTTTTGTCTAAGGTAAATGGTTTGTTTAAGATAGTTTCATAATATTTTCAGTGAGATTTGGGGCTGGAGTTGGCTCCAAGTGATCAGGTCATGATGAAATCTTCCGGGTATAAGCGAGATGCTTTGGGTTAAGTTACACTTTGGTTTGTCCAAATGCACTTTCCAGTACACTTATCATGTTACAACTTCTCTCTATATATGAGAGAAAGTTATTAGTAATAGTGATTTTTAGGGTACCATTTGAGGAGGGTGATGGGTGGTGTGTGCATGCTTCACGGCCTTATTCAGCCAAGCACTCTGCTCTTGGTTTACTGCTAAATCCACCCCCCAGTCAAATCCAACAGACCATAAGACCATGGAGGAAGTATACTTTTTGGGGTTCTGAAGGGGGAGCTACAGAAGGAAAGGCTGCAGAATGGAGGTACCCTCAACAGTGAAAGGGATGAACATGAAGACAGAGATGACATTTACCATCAAATCCTTGGTGGTGATATTCCTTTCTTTAGTCCTGTTTTTTGAGGAGCCTTGGAGAATGAAGTTGCGGTTAAATGTTTTAATGGTGGTCACTGAAGATGTCTCAATTTTTTCAGCTAAAAGGAAATAAATGGGAAAAAAATGTCACCCAAAAGATGGACCAATTGTTAAGGAAAAAACGAGGTGGCCAGATTACTCAGACTTTTGTTCTAGACTTGCCATCTCATTCCTGAACTGTGTTTGACTACGGGATATTTTTGTTTTGTGTTTATTTTTATGATGGACAAATAAGTCAGGGGCATTGTAGAATGCTTTCTGGGAAACAATAGCTCAGAGACAACCCAGGACAGTTCAAAAATACTGATGTGCAGTCCTGAAATAGAAAAGTTCTAAAACTTGCAATTTTTTTACAACTTTGGGGCCAAAATAGTCTGATTTCAAAACCTGGCCTGAAGTGACATGAGGCCATTTATTGTCCTTGTCCATCTCACAGAGTGCAAATGTTCTTATACTCTGCTGTAGGATATTCATGTGTTTGATTTTCAGATGCTGCCCAGATGCCATGGGGGGTGTTAAGACATATAAAGCACAGGTAGTATATTACCTTTCTAATGCCCAAGAAATTATGAAGCACATATGGACACAAGGGTTTCAAATAAAGGATTGTGGATCTGTGATAAATTTTAACTGCATACAGTTTTATAGATCATAAACGTTCAGTAAATGTTTGTTAAGTGATCAATGCAGACCCAAGGTTCAAATGCACATCTTTGGACTTTTGCTCCTGTAATTTGTAAATCTTTTTTTTTTTTCCCTTTTTTTTTTTTTTTTTTTTTTTTTTCTTTCATTAGTTTTCTAATTTGTAAATCTAAATTTCTAGTTTGGCATCATCCTTATGTGGCCTCTGAACCCAGGGCATTGGCTGAGAAGTGTCCATTAGATAAAGGTGATGTGACTGGCATTCCTGGAATCCTTTCCAGGTTGGGCCCTGTGGCAGATACTATTGTTGTTCTGTTCACTTCTCCCTGACAGTCACCCTTCCAGCACATTCCAACAGATCCTACTGCAAGTACCGCCACTGTGTCTTGGTTCATGCATGGGGCAGGTCAGAAGTACCAGGGAGTTACTGTCCCCAGAAGTAACTCTCAGCCAGAGATGGATGGGAGTTTAAGAACAAATACCCCATCTTCCTGCCCTCTGGGCAGAAAACTCAAAGGTGCAGCCAACATTGTCTCCCAGAGGTCACCAGGAGGACTTAGCATTATTTGCCCAAAGAAGTAACCCCTAATTCAAGTAGCCTGTATTGATTGACTTAATTTCTTTCTGTGAATCCCTTCTCTTCTTCTCTACCAGTGTTCCCTGGAATCACCTCCTAAACAAGCTACTTTTGCTCCTATCCTTGTCCCAGGGTTTACTTCTGGGGGGACCCAAGTCATGATAGACAAGAGCAATTCTGTGTGAGAACCCTCCATTAGATCTAATTCTCAAACTCAGGTCTCTGAGTTACCCAAAGTAAATGATCCAGGCTTAATTCTTTGGTAGCGTTTTGGTTTTAATTTAGCATACCTGTCACTGGTGGAGCAGGCAGTTTCCTCCTTTGCTGCCTGGATGTGTCTATGGTTTGTACCTACAAACAGAGCACAGTGAGCAATATACCTTTGTAGAGCGAAAGATAATTTATCGTCTAAATTTTCCAAGCCATGTAACACTGCAACAGAGGGAGAAAGGGACAAACACACCTGGGTCCTTTGCTTCTGATTCCGTCTTCTTGTGAGGCTCACACATGGTGCTATGTTTAATCCTGCAATGGTCAGGGCTGAAATCCGGCTCTCAATGTCAGAAATCTTAAAGCAACAGAAAAACAGGATTGGTAGGGAGAAAATACAGAAGGGAGAATATCTGTTAAAAGTGTTAGGAATTCATAAAGACAAATCTGCTTTGATGTATGCTCATTCATTCATTCATTCAACTTCTACCACGCACTTCTCTATCTAGTGTGTAGCAAGAAAATAAAACACAGGTCTTTCTTTATAAATTTAAATTTCTAGTTTGTTAGCTCTAGAGCATGTCAACAACCCTGTCAGGGTATGCCTATGGATAAATGAAAGCCTGGGGGCACAATAGGGGACCCTGGCCCAGGGCCACCTGGCTCAGCATAGGGGTGAGGAGCCGTCAGGGAAGTGATAGAAGGTAACATTTGAAGGATAAGTTATGATTTACATGTCCTGCTTCCTTCTTCTGTAACTTCATGAATCCAAAACCACAGCACCAGGTTTTAGAAGGGACGCCTAGCAGCCCCTGGTTCAAGTCTGTCTCCATTAAGAAGCCAACCAGCCCTGAGAAACTCTCTTCCCTCTCTGGGCATCATTTTCCTAATTCACAACATGGGAAGGTCAAGAGAGAGCTCAGATTTCCTTTCAGCAGAGTCTGAATGCAGAAATAGAAAGTAAGGACCCACTTAATGCCCAGAGAAAACCCTGGTCCTCCCCTGTCCCCAGGGATAAAGATACTGTTCCTGCTCTTAGAAAAGGTAATTATGATGTGCCAGGCACCATGCTACATGTTTTAAATACATAAGTCTCAAAACAATTCTATGAAGTAAGTACCATTATCTTGGCTTCACAGATAAAGGAACTGTGGCTCAAAGGGATAAGTGATACACCCATCATCTCACAGCCAATCTGGGCAGTGCATGGAATTCATGTCAGCGGCCATGCTCTTGTCACACTGCCACAGTCTCAGAGGATGTGCCAAGGCCTAGCATGGGGGACACTGAAAAAGGCAGGGAAAGGCTAGCAAAGTCAAGGGAAGAGGTCAAGATTCTACTGAGATGGTACATTCTGATGTTGCTAGGGCATCAAACAATAACCTTAATGTAGACCCCAGTCAATGTGTGTGTGCTCCACGCATGAAGTCTCCATTGCCTCCTAGCCCTCCACAATTCTGTGCTACTCAAGACAAATTGGAATTCTGCTGTCATTTATTGAGGGCTTCTTTGAACAAAGTCTACTGGGGTAGGAGCTATAGGAGGTGCACAGAAAGAGTGAAGGGTCAGCAAATTTGGGAGATGCTTCCCCTACCCCTGAGGGGTGGCAGTCATGGTCAGAAAAGGAGGAGAGGTGGGTGAAGGCCAAGTCTGTGGCAGCTGGTAAGAGAACACAAGCTACTCAGTAGCTGGCCCCAGAAGTGCCATTTGAGCCCTGCCCTTCCTGGCCCCCAGATGCTTTTCTGTTCTGAATCTTCACATTTCACATTAAGAACTACATTCTTTGGTTTATGAACCAATAAACTGCACAAGCCTCTGAGAAAAGTTGCAGGCTAAGCTTTTACCAGTCTTTAGCAACTGGTGTGGATTAGATGCTCACATTCTTCCCTAGAAGCAGTTTTGATGGAGGGCCTTGCTCAGAGCACCCCGGGAGAGACAAGGTCAATGGGAAAGCAAGCTGCTGACCTCTTCATTTGTGGACTGTCAGGTTCTGGAATGAGAAAGGCTTAATTTTTCAAGTTTCAGTTCACAGGACAAAGGACAAAGAAGCAGGAGACTACTGAGGGCTGATTTTGCCTGTATCTTGTCTCTCTATGATTATGTCCCACTTCAGTGATGTCGCCGTATAATTATGTCCCACTTCTAGACCTGCACGTCCAAGGAGCCATGCTTTGCTAGAAGGGGATGACTAATTCAGCTCTGAGTTTCCTGGGAGCCAAAGCCAACAGCTCCATGTCTACAAGATTAGAGACCAGGTACTCAGAAGAGCAGCCTGTCCTGACACTAAGAGTTAAGAGAGGCTTTCTCCAGGAATTCTCATAGACACAGCCTTGCATAATGCAGTGGACAGCACCCTTAGCCTGCTTCTCAAGGGCCAGTCTGCAGTCTCTTCAGTACTTGGCAACAGCACTCCGTCTCAAAGGTAAACTCTAAATTGATAGCATCCTTAGAATCTGCCCTAACCCAAGAACACAATTTAGCATATGTACCCTCCTCAATGAGGACCCTCCTACCATCCTGCAAGAAACCCTCTGTGACACTAGACTTTGCATGGGAACAGATAACAGGGAGTTGGAGGCTTCACTCTCGGGCACCAGTTAGCCAGGTAGGGAGAATTTCCACATGCCTGGAAGTGTAGTTGAGATAATCTGCAAAGCTGAGGGCAGGGTCAACAGCCTCCCATGCAAATTAAGGACACCTAGGCAAGTGCATGTATGCCTGAGGGCAGGACCAACACATTTCCCAGGAAATGGCACAGCACAGACTGGTTAGGAATGTGGGCTGTTTGGTGCGGTGGCTCACACCTGTAATCCCAGCACTTTCAGAGGCTGAGGCTAGTCGATCACTTGAAGTTAGGAGTTTGAGACCAGCCTGGCCAATATGGTGAAACCTCGTCTCTACTAAAAATACAAAAATTAGCGGGCATGGTGGTGCACGCCTGTAATCCCAGCTACTTGGGAGACTGAGGCAGGAGAATTGCTTAAACCAGGGAGGTGGAGGTTGTAGTGAGCTGAGATTGTACCATTGCACTCCAGCCTGGGCGACAGAGACTCCATCTCAAAAGAGAAAAATCATGGGCTATGAGGTCACAAAATTTGGGTTAAAATTCAGGTTTTCTCATTTTCTAGGTATTTGACCTTGGTTAAGTTTCCTCAGATATAAAAGGAGAATAGTAGCAGTAGCTCCCTTATGGGGTTGCTGAAAAAAATAAATACAATAATGTGGTAAAGTGTAAGGATAAATACCTGGTACAAAATAATGCTCACAGAGCATTGGGAATTACTGATAACATTATTGTAATATTTAAAAATGAATGATAAATTAATAGGCACATTTAAGCATATAGAAAAATAGACATTTGGAACTCCAGAGTTTTATGCCATAAAACACAGCTCCAATAATTTAAGTATAGAAAAATGTGGAAGGAGGAATAACTAGTTATCCAATAAAACCCTCCCAAACACCCATAAATATTACTTCCTGCAGTCATTCAAGAAGTATTTGCTACGCAGTGTAACAGAAAATAAGTGATCTGATTCTACTTCATATAACTTTGACAATAAATTGATTAAGTCTTCGGTGAAATTTATGGGAAATAATTTATTTTGAGAAGAACTGCTGTTCAGCCATTCTTACTGATAATAGTCAATGGAGTCATCTGTCTGATGGGCTTATTTCTAGTTCACAGCATTAACCTGTCCAGAGTGGGGAACTGTGCCCTTTCATTCTCTAGAGTGGTTAATGATGTCAGGAGTTATATTTTTGACTCAATAAAGTGAAAATATTTACTTTTAAAATAATTATCACCTAAGATTGTCATCTTCCTTGTGAAACAAAAATAAAATCTCGGGACCCCCAATTCATGATACCAAGACGGAGAAGCTAAGTTTGGAAGCTGAGTCACAAATGCCCCCCCATCCCCCGCAAAAATAAGAAAAAACCCTGCCTTTCCTTTTGTTCCTAAACTGATAACTACAGATAGAAGGCCACATGTCTTCACAGGGGGCCTCTGTCACCCTGACAATTAACAGCTTATTTTCATGTGTACAGGACAAGAGGAAACTAGAAATTGTCACTCACCCATCTGAAAATGAGTGGATATTTGACTGCTTCCTCTACTCTCTTTTACTTTTACTTTATCTTATGCAAAGCACAGATTTGCTGAGTGCAAGATGAATAAGTAACTGACCACTCCCTTTACCCCTCCTTTTCATGTGCAACCTGCAGATTCACAAGAATGTGACCAAACGCTCCCTCTTTCCCTCCACCCCTTTCCACTCCTGCCCACTTTTCCCCTTGAAGTATTGAAACCCTCAAAATCCTGTTAGGAAAAAGTATGAGCCACAGATTGTACTGTGGTTTCTCTTTTTTTCTGTGTGCATCCTCAATCTTAGCAAAAAAAAAAAAAAAAAAAAAAAAAAAATCCCTCTAAAATGACTAAGACTCCCTTCAGGCATTTTTTTTTGATTTATGTTTCTATTCAGATACGGTTTCTATTGACCACAGTTCTCCCAATGATTCAGTTTTAAGACAAAGGGTCTATAGAAATATCAGCAAACCAGGGGTCTATACTGAGCTGAAGCTGCAGAGACCAGGGTCTCTCAAACTTTAAAGAAAAAAAATTGTCATGGGTCCTGAGAATATATCTGCAGACCCCAGTTTGAAAATCAGTGGCTTAATCCATGGTCAGTTTTGATTTACAGAGTCAAAGGTTAAGGGAATATCAATGAAAACTGCAAACAGCCATCTTTACAAAATTATAGAGACTATGTCAATCAGTTTTAAATAGCCGTGTCTAAATCCTGCCTGCTCCTCGTGAAAAATATTGTCCTGAGAAATCTATATGCTTCCAATTTCCTTCACTTATTCACCCCATTTTTACTGTGTGCTAAATCTGTGCCAGGTATTGTGCTAGGCACTGGAGTTACATGTTAAGCCACACAGCTACAGTTCCATTTTCATGGAGCTTTCAGTCTATACTGGGGAATACTGTCACTGACTAAGTAATCAACAGTGTGATAAGGGTCAGAAAAGGATAGTCTTGAAGTGGAATGGCAACCTGTATAGTAGAGAGACCTATGTATGGGTCAGGAAATTTCTCAGAGGAAACTGGCATAAGGTTTTAAAGAGCAGTCCAATATATATTATCAAGGCTTTAATTTGGGACAGAAGAGGACTATACTTTTAAAAGGAGAATTTGGTAGAATCCATCTGGAAGGACCATACCCATGCAAGCATGGTGGAGATGATGCGAGCTGGCAGATACAATGGCTTTAAAGTGATTCTTGTGGAACATGGGGCTCCCTCTTTCCCCCTGCAGGACCCCATGTGGGCAGAGAGGAGAGTTCTCACCTGGAGTTCAGCATGGTGAACCTGGGCTGCAGCCGTGGCCACCTGGTCCTCCAGATCTGCCAGATGGGTCTCCTCAGTGCCACTGTGGATGGAGCGGGCGGCATCTTCCAGCTCAGTCAGCTGGCTCTCCAGTCCATACACAGTGCCTGCTGCCAGGTACACCTGTAGAGAGAGTGCTGCATTTGAGTTCATGTCTGCAGACCTGGGACTGGTTGGAGTCCCTTGAGGAGATGCTGGCAATTCAGGAGAGTGAGAGAGAACTAGGCTTAACATTGCAGGGGGAATGTTATTTTTATAACATTTATAAACATTCTTCACACTTACATGGTAGTGTGAGGTTTTGAAACTCCTCACTGTCAACCACACCTTCCCTCCCCCACCAACGTTCCCGTAAGAAAAAGCATTTTAAAGTGGCTTTTGTTCAAATAGTATAAAATACATGACATCAACTATGCAAATTGTATATTGGTCCAGTGGCTAAAAAAATGACTATCAAGAAGAAACAAAGAGAAAAACTCATGATGGAGTTTTGCCAATAAGAGTTTTAGCTGGCATTTAGTAATTGAGAAAAAATTCAGAAAACATGAAAGAGGGGAAGTAATTTAAAATGATTACATCCCCATCAAGCTACCAATGACCTTCTTCACAGGTCTGGAAAAAAACCACCTTAAACTTGATATGGAACCAAACAAGAGCCTGCATAGACAAGTCAATTCTTAGCAAAGAGAACAAAGCTGTGGGCATCACGCTACCTGACTTCAAACTATACTACAAGGCTACAGTAATCAAAACAGCATGGTACTGGTACCAACACAGAGATATAGACCAATGGAACAGAACAGAGGCCTTGGAGGCAACACCACACATCTACAACCATCTGATCTTTGACAAACTTCACAAAAGCAATGGGGAAAGGATTCCCTGTTTAACAAATGGCGTTAGGAAAACTGATTAGCCATGTGCAGAAAGCAGAAACTGGACCCCTTCCTGACACCTTACACTAAAATTAACTCCAGATGGATTAAAGACTTAAACATAAGACCTAACACCATAAAAACCCTAGAAAAAAACCTAGGTAAAACCATTCAGGACATAGGCATACGCAAGGACTTCATAACTAAAACACCCAAAGCATTGGTCACAAAAGCCAAAATAGACAAATGGGATCTAATTAAACTCCAGAGCTTCTGTACAGCAAACTAAACAACCACTAGAGTGAACTGGCAACCAAAAGAATGGGAAAAAATTTTTGCAATCTACCTATCTGACAAAGGGCTAATATCCAGAATCTATAAAGAACTATAATAGATTTACAAGAAAAAAAAAACAAATCCATTCAAAAGTGGGCAAACGATATGAACAGACACTTTTCAAAAGAAGACATATATGAGGCCAGCAAACATATGAAAAAATGCTCATCATTACTGGTCATTAGAGAAATGCCAATCAAAACTACATTGAAATGCCATCTCACACCAGTTAGAATGGCAATCATTAAAAAAATCCGGAGACAACAGATGCTGGAGAGGATGTGGAGAAATAGGAACACTTTTACACTGTTGGTGGGAGTGTCAATTAGTTCAACCATTGTGGAAGATGGTGTGGCGATTCCTCAAGGACCTAGAAATAGAAATTCCATTTGATCCAGCAATCCCATTACTGGGTGTATATCCAAAGGATTATAAATCATTCTATTATAAGGATACATGCACATGAATGTTCATTGCGGCACTGTTTACAATAGTGACTTGGAACCCAACCCAAATGCCCATTGATAATAGATTGGACAGGGAAAATGTGGCACATATAACACCATGGAATACTATGCAGCCATAAAAAATGATGAGTTCATGTCCTTTGTAGGGACACAGATGAACCTGGAAACCATCATTCTCAGCAAACTGACATAAGAACAGAAAATCTAACACCGCATGTTCTCACTCATAGGCGGGTATTGAACAATGAGAACACATGGACACAGGGAGGGGAGCATCACACACTGAGGTATGTAGGAGGGAACTAGGGGAGGGATAGCAGGGGGTGGGGAGTTGGGGAGGGATAACATGGGGAGAAATGCCAGATATAGGTGATGGGGAGGAAGGCAGCAAACCACATTGCCATGTATGTACCTATGCAACAATCTTGCATGTTCTTCACATGTACCCTAAAACCTAAAACGCAATAAAATATATATAAAAAATAAATAATTACAAATTTTGAGTGAATTCTTTCTGATTAATTAGTTTCTGCATGCTTGAATGAGGTTAAGGGAATTAAAATAAATCTGAAATTCACAGTAGAAAAATAAATTCTTAGAAAATAGTGTGATATTAAGAGAAGCATGTCAAGTCTATTTATCTGTCTATTAGGACAGTTTTTTTTTGAGAGCTATTAAAAATAAGAGAGCGGCCGGGCGCGGTGGCTCAAGCCTGTAATCCCAGCACTTTGGGAGGCCGAGGCGGGTGGATCACGAGGTCAAGAGATTGAGACCGTCCTGGTCAACAAGGTGAAACCCCATCTCTACTAAAAATACAAAAAATTAGCTGGGCATGGTGGCGCATGCCTGTAATCCCAGCGACTGAGGAGGCTGAGGCAGGAGAATTGCCTGAACCCAGGAGGCGGAGGTTGCAGTGAGCCGAGATCGCGCCATTGCACTCCAGCCTGGGTAACAAGAGCGAAACTCCGTCTCAAAAAAAAATAAAAATAAAAAAATAAAGAGAGCAAGCCCGATAAGGAAAGAAATTTAAGAAAAAGAAACATTTTGGGCTGCTAAGTTTATAAGGTTATTCCTATAGAAGTGAGCAAGGTAAAATCCTTGAAATAATTCAGACTAAGGGACGTGGACCAGGGTGAATGAAACAAATGCCTGCTACCGTAATCAATAATGTGATGACGCAACCAGCAACACACAGAATGAGATGTATCTAAACAAGGAATTACTTAGAGAGGTTCTTGAGGTTTAATCAACGCATATAAAATCCTAAACGTGATCACAGCAATTTAGAGTTGATTTGAATGAAGCACATGGCCAAGACTTTAACAGTTTCTTTTCCTTCTTCTTTTTTTTTTTTTATGGCATGTTTTGCCATGTTGCACAGGCTGGTTTTGAATTCCTGACCTCAAGTGATCCACCTGCCTCAGCCTCCCACAGTGCTGGGATTACAGGCGTGAGCCACCGAGCCCAGCCAACAGTTTCTTTAACTTGAGTTAAAAATATAGCAGAGCTGAAGACAAGTCAAGAGCTGAGGTACACAAGTCATGTGCTTTTTTTTTTTTTTTTTTTTTACTTAGTGATGCTGTGCTGGTGAGGGAAAGACGCCTGTGGATGTTCCCACTCTGTCAATTCCTTGTTATGATTAACTCATCTGTTTAAAAACTGGCAATTTTACAAAACATTCTAAGGTGGAACAAAGGCAGGTACAGGTCTGATGATAGCAAATTTGACTGTGCACCATCACCAGGCATAATTACCTGGGCTGTGGGAGCTTTCAGCAGTGACTGGTACAGAAGATGTCACATCCAATGATTCACCAGTCATACAGGGGCCATGAATCAAATGTCTGTTGGGAATTGCCAAACTTCAGTTTATCTTTTGTTTTCTATTCCTTTATCAGATGTTGAACATGTAATTCTGTTTCATACAGAGAAATTCTATTTCTAAGAGCTCTTTACAATTTAATCATAGCCATTTATTTTTGTTTTTAAAGCAAGAAAGTGTTCTTTATTGTCATATGAAATAAATGATGAGTATTTCAAAGGTATTTGAGTGAAGAAATTATTCAAACATGTATCTCCAAATTTCTGAAGTTGAAAAACTTCCCTTCAGAGGGTTAAAAAAAAAAATTAGGGGTGGGGAAAAGGAGGAGAAACGGGGGGTGGGGAGGGGCAGGAGGAGCCAGAACAGTTTGAAGTTTATTATACTTTTTAAATACTTTTCCCTATCTACACCAAAAAAAAGTCAATTTATTGTAATAAGCTAATTTAAAATATAAATCTACAGTTTTCACAATGAAACAAATTTTGGAGTGATTTAAATGAAATGAAATAATTAAACATGGCAATGGTTAAACATAACTTGACGTAACTAAGGTCTTAGATTAGAACTTTGATTTTAGCAGAAACATGCAAGACTCAATGTCATCACACCCTGGGATGTGTATCAACCTGATTGCTGTTTACATCTTCAACATGTTCATTTGCTAATGCTCCTTTTTTTTCCTGCCAAGACAAAGCAAGATGAAAAAACTCCAAGCCCTCAGCAAGGCCAGAATGTTCATCTTTTACTCTGTTTGCTAAAAGCCTACTTTCCTGGCACCAGGAGGAAGGAGAGATTCAGTGGTTTGGCACTGATACTGGCTGAACAGGAATTTACAGCCAAATCGACGGTGCCTGAAGGACTGGAGGAGGTTATGATGATGATGGTGGGAACGATGGTGATGATGGCAGCATTAGGTTATTGAGCCAGTGGCTGAGCCAAGGGCTTTAGGTTGACTTATTTATGTTCATAGCAATCCCTGAGGTAGATACTATTAACATCACGTTCAAGATGAGAATATTTTATGCTCTAGGAAGGTTTAGTGACTTTCTGAGGTCTCACAACTGGGGACTGGTGGAGCCTGGAAGTGATCTGGGGAGGGCTGAAGCCAGTTTCCTTGCCTTTATCCTCCTTGCCCTATGATGCTATGATATTCCCGGTTGGAATGTTATAACAGTTTGCATTTCAGATTTTAACATAAAGGTACTAGAGTTACTATGGTAATAGATGGATATGATATTGGCTCTGTTGCTGGCTTGAAATAACCAAAGGCAACATGCTATACGATGAAAATGGTATTCTAGCTTTATAAAGCATAACCCATTTGAAAAACGTTCACTTGGACTTGCTTGGCAAATTAAGGTCCACTTTTGGTGAGAACGATGGTTACCATGTCTGAGTAATCTATGACCTCTTCAAACTCTAATCATTGATGCCTGTGATCGCATTCACTGGCTCTTGGTTCAACAAGACTTTCTCAAAGTGGTTCAAAGGAGAAGAATAGGTGTTTCTTTAATGAAACACCTGTTTGTGATTAAACTCTCTAGAATAAAGAACATTAAACAGATTTCTTTACTGCAGTTCTTCTGAGAGGCTTTAATGTGCTAATATGTATCTCAATTTTCCTAGAAAGAGTATGCAAGTTTCCCAGACTTAGTTGACCTTACAGCATGCTGTTGGATTTGGCTTTCCATGAAATATACTTTAGGGGACTAATGTATTTCTTTCTTTGCTCTCTGAGGGCAGAGAACCACCTGAGTAACCATGACCATCTCCACAAGTTCTAGTGCCACATCCTCCTTAGTGCGGTGAGGGTTGCAGGAGAGCTTTGAGAAAGAGGACCAACATCTGCTGCATGGACCTGGATTCAGTGGCAGAGCTTGGCTCCCGCAGTGCAGGTCTGCTGTGTCTGCTGCCACTGGTTGTATACTCCATGGGCAATACGGGGCAGAGCTAACAGGGAAGTTGCGTTTGCCCTGCACTCCCTCTGTGGCTGGGGATTATGGGTTACTCCAAGTTGCCTCTATCATTGAGCAAAGATGAGAATAAGGCAAGTCCTCTGATGGTAATGGTGGAGGGAGGCTGCTGACTCATTCCCCCCTCTACCCCCCAACCCCGTTTACAATCCTGCATACATCCGCAAGGCGGCAGTCCTACTATTCACACCACGGGTCTGAGAATGCTCATGTTAATTGTTTGCTGTTGACCTTCTAGATCCATGTTCTATCCTTCTTTGTCCTGCCCTGTTCCCTGGGAGGCTGACCTATTTGGACTTCATTACCAGGGCTTCCTGGCTGGCTGGGATGGGTTTGGCCAGTGGAGATGCCAGAAGTAGATCAAGGAAGTATTTGAAGAGTGTTTCTTCCCCACTCTCACTCTGTGGGCATCGGGGTTCTGGTTGCAGCTCCAGCCCTGTGGTTATAGCTCCCTCTAGGGGCTGTTTTCCAGGCTTCCTCTCTCCCTGGGCCCTGGTTACACTGTGTCTAGGGCTGGCAGCAGCTTCCTTCTATTGCTACTATTCCACCTCAGCATCCCTTAACCTTGCCCACACTTGAGTTAACAACCCCTTCATGAAATGCTCCTCTTCCAGCCAGACCCCAGCAGGTATAGCGGAGCTCTTCACAGCAAGAGTTTAAAATACCTAGAGACTCGGGCATTCAGCCCAGGAACTGAGCCCTCACTGCGTACTGTTGTGGAGGCTGGGATTAGCCCCAGGTTGTTCCTGCCTTTAGGGGAGACAAGAGTTGATTTCACAGCACTAATGCCAGATAGCAGGTCAGACGTGTCAAAGCTGAGAGAGGAAGGGAATTCTCAAATACCCATGCCCTCTGCTCATTAAGGGGGTTAACAAGGCAGTTTATGAAAACAGGAGATTGGATATGTAAATGTGATGTTTCTTTATCTTATGTAGCTCTGGAACCTTCAGAAGTATTTTTAATTTTTTTTCTTTTTTCCCATTTTGCTCAGGACCCATCCGAGCCTGGAAAGAGAGGCCACAGTAAGAACAATCCGAGGTCCTGGGGAGATCCTTTCTCTCCCTCCCTGTTACAAAAGCAACACCAGTGAAGCCTAGTGTAACTGGCAGAGCTGGGAGTCTTCAGAAGAAGTATTTTTAAAAGTGAACATCCTCAACTAAATGTTCTTTCTTTCCCCCGAGTCCTGTCCTGCAGTAACCAATGTTCAGGAGGCGAGAATAGTGTCACCGTTGCTATTTCTAACAGTCCCTAGGTTCCCCAGCACAAAGGAGAACAGCGGAGGAATGCAGGACTGCTCTTTCTTCTGCAGACCAACAAAAGCCACGATTTAATGAGATCAGCTGCACCCAGAGGACAGTTTAAGAACCGCCCTGGCTTCTCAGCTGAATTCCATCCAAGAGCAGCAGCAGAGAGGCAACGCGCCCATGGCTCTGTGATCTGTTGAATTAAAGAGAGGAAGAGTCATCCCTTCCCTGACTCAAAAGCCCATAAAATTCAAAAGAATATGGATGGAGTTTCTTCTGAGGTGAAATTTAAAAAGCTGAAGGCTGGGGGAAGGAAAGGAAGAGGAATAAGGCAGTTAACTCTTTGGGAACAGGAGAAGCATGAGGGGTGCAGGACAGGGGAACAATCACCTACAGACTGGGCCTTCCAGCCACCGTCCCTCTGGGGCTTCTGACATCTTCAGTCTGTAAGTGGATGCATTTTAAATTGAAACTGTCAATGAACGCAAGGAAAAAAAAAAACAAAACACATAACTTACAATTAAAGGATCTTACAAGATGAAAACTCCAATAAGGCCATTGCATTCTTTTCAATATGCTCCTTGGACGTAAAAATAAAAGGGCAGGGTATCTTTAAGTATGCCATGAGAACTGACCATTGTCATTTAAACCAGATATTTCACACACTGTTTTTTGATACCATACTTTGTAAAAAATACATTCGTTTGCTAGTGAACCCTGTCTTTAACCTTTTCAATTCAGTGTGTCCAGGATCTGGGCCATCTCAGGACTCAGCTGTGTTAGAGACACATTTAAAGAACAGAGACCCTGCATGTGAGAAGTCAAGCAGTTCTTTTAAAAAAGGACGTCATTCCTCTGGCGTAGTCATACATCAGCTAATCATTCACTAAGTGCTTCCTCTGTGTCAGGCTCTGGGTGGTGCACTGGGGCTAGGCTACAGACATAAAAGGTGGTAAACCCTGTTTTTCAGGAATTTATATATCTTGTTCCCAATCTGGGGCTGATTTTGCCCTGCCCCAAAACCCTAACATTTGACAGTGTCTGGAGACATTTTGACCGTCACACTGGGAGTATGCTGCTACTGGCATCTAGCGGGTAGAGACCAGGGGTGCTGCTAACTATCCTACTGTGCACAGGACAGCCCCACACAAAGAATTATCTAATCCAAATGTTAATAGTGCCAGCCTAATGGGAGATGGATGAGGGAACAGAAAAGATGCAAAGTATGAAAAGTGATCAGACAGATACATGCATAGGCTTTATGGGAGCCCCAAGGGAGAGTATCTTCAACTTTTAAAGTGAAACAAGCATTAGTATAGATATATGTAAATTTATTCATAGAGATAGGATCTCACCATGTTGACCAGGCTGGTCTCGAACTCCTGGCCTCAAGCAATCCTCCCTTGGTCTCCCAAAGTGCTGGGATTACAGGCGTGAGCCATCACACCTAGCCTGCATTTAAAAAATTTGTTGTTGTTTCAACTTTTATCAAAAAATACTTCAGGTTGGACACAATGGCTCTTGTCTATAATCCCAGTACTGTGGGAGGCCAAGGCAGGAGGATCACTTGACAGGTCAGGAGTTCTAGACCAATTGGGGCAACAGAGCAAGACCCCATCTCTACTTAAAAAAAAAAAAATCCTGAACAAAGTGGGAGGCATCACACTACCGGACTTCAAACTATACTACAAGGCTACAGTAATCAAAACAGCATGGTACTGGTACCAAAACAGAGATATAGACCAATGGAACAGAACAGAGGTCTCAGACGCAACGCAACATATCTACAACCATCTGATCCTTGACAAACCAGACAAAAACAAGCAATGGGGAAAGGATTCCCTGTTTAATAAATGCTGTTGGGAAAACTGGCTAGCCATGTGCAGAAAGCAGAAACTGGACCCCTTCCTGACACCTTACACTAAAATTAACTCCAGATGGATTAAAGACTTAAACATTAAGACCCAACACCATAAAAACCCTAGAAGAAAATCTAGGCAAAACCATTCAGGACATAGGTGTAGGCAAAGACTTCATGACCAAAACACCAAAAGTATTGACAACAAAAGCCAAAATAGACAAATGGGACCTAATCAAACTCCACAGCTTCTGCACAGCAAAAGAAACGGTCATTAGAGTGACTCGGCAACCAACAGAATGGGAAAAAATTTTTGCAGTTTACCCATCTGACAAAGGGCTGATATCCAGAATTTACAAAGAACTAAAACAGATTTACAAGAAAAAAACTAAGAAGCCCATTCAAAAGTGGGCAAAGGATATGAACAGACACTTTACAAAAGAAGACATACATGAGGCCAACAAACATGAAAAAATGCTCATCATCACTGGTCATCAGAGAAATGCAAATCAAAACATTGAGATACCATCTCATGCCAGTTAGAATGGCAATCATTAAAAAATCTGGAGACAACAGATGCTGGAGAGGATGTGGAGAAATAGGAACACTTTTACACTGTTGGTGGGAGTGTCAATTAGTTCAATCATTGTGGAAGACAGTGTGGCGATTCCTCAAGGACCTAGAAATAGAAATTCCATGTGCCCCAGCAATCCCATTACGGGGTATATATCCAAAGGATTATAAATCGTTCTACTATAAGGACACGTGCACACGAATGTTTCTTTGCAGCACTGTTTACAATAGCAAAGACCTGGAACCAACCCAAATGCCCATCGATGATAGACTGGACAGGGAAAATGTGGCGCATATACACCATGGAATATTATGCAGCCATCAAAAACGATGAGTTTGGGTCCTTTGTAGGGACATGGATGAACCTGGAAACCATCATTCTCAGCAAACTGACAGAAGAGCAGAAGATCAAACACCGCATGTTCTCACTCATAGGCGAATGCTGAACAATGAGAACACATGGACACAGGGAGGGGAGCACTACACACTGGGGTCAGTTGGGGGGAAATAGGGGAGGGACGGTGGGGAGTGGGGAGCTGGGGAGAGATAGCAAGGGGAGAGATGCCAGTTGTAGGTGATGGGGGGGAAGGCAGCAAATCACACTGCCACATGTGTACCTATGCAACAATCTTGCATGTTGTTCACATGTACCCCAAAACCTAAAAGGCAATAAAATAAATAAATGGGAAAAAAAAATCCTGTAATAACAATTCCTGATTTCTGGGAGCAGCATTCATTAGAGCAATACTGGAAAATTCTTATTAGCTATTTCCTGAAATACTCAACAGTGATCATGAATATTTACCTGTAATATTTTTTTTTACATTGTTTTTTCTTCATCACAAATCAAAAGGACTGAAAAATCCATTACTAGCAAATATACCTATTATGCCAAACTGAACACGCAATTCCTCAAGGGGCAGTGAGAGCGTTCTTGAACTCCTGAGTCATCAGTCACATGCACCCCTCCTGCAGGCCACCTAGACTCTTGACAGCCAATAATTTTTTATTCTCTTTGAAAGGAAGGGGGAAATTACAAAATCCTTTAACCTAACAAACCATAGTCATGGTTTGTTAAACCATGAGGATATATTATGAGAAATGCATAATTGTGTGAGCATCACAGAGTGTACCTATGCAAACCTAGATGGTATAGCCTACTTCATGCCTAGCCTGTTGCTCCTAGGCTACAGCATGTTACTGTACTGAATACTATAGGCAACTGTAACACCACGGTAATTATTTATATATCTAAACATAGAAAAGGTACAGTAAAAATCCAGCATTATAATCTTACGGGACCACCACCATTATATATGTGATTTGCCATTAACCAAAACCTTATTATGCAGCACATGACTATAATTATACTTGCAAATACCTTTTAGGAGTACAAACTAAATGGAATTGAATCTGAAGAAAGGTAAATGTAAGGACTGTCTTCTCCTCCCTCCCCCAAGTACATTGGTAAGTTTCCACAGGGAACCAGCTGACTTGGCTGATGGTCTTTAACCCTTCTAAATGTTGAAATGGATTATGAGCAACTTCCCCTTCATCCCCTTCCTCTTTTCCAGACATCTGGTAGATCTCACTCCCTTTCCCGGTGACCCTGACTCTCAGGCATGGCTTCCTTCAGGCAGAAAAGGACCTGGCACCAGGGAAGGCCCAGCTACCTAAGTCAGGGTCCTCAGAAGAAGCAGCAAGTAAACACGGGATGAATGAGGCAGATGAGTCTTCTGGGCCACTCTGCCTACACTTCAGTAAAAATGGATGCTTCTTCAATAAAGCAGAATCACCAATAGGACTTGTTTGATTTCCTTTCTTTCTCAAGTGTCTTTCTCTCGAAAGCAGCAAATGCATACTTGTCCCAGGATGAGAGAAAGAGCTAAGGGTGTGTGTTATTAAAGTTGGAACCACTTTTAACAACTGATTCTTTAGTGAATTTTAATGGGATCATTTTAGGAGTTGGCTGATGACATGCCTTCCAAATACTAATAAGAATAGCCAGCATTTATTGTGTACTTTTTGCCAAGCATTATGCTAAATGTTTTATTTTCAAAGAAGAAATGTAATTGTAAATATAGTTGATGTTAGGCATTTCCTCTTGATCGGCAGATCCACTAGCAATGGCTGGTTAGCATCCTAGTGGGGAGCATAGGAATGGGGGAGGGGAAGCGATGGCAGTCGGAGGTCTAGATGTGGTCATGAGGTAATGCAATAGAGTCTTACTCAGTTCCCAGAGTGCTTGGACAATTCTGGGGTAGTGTGGTAGACTCAGAAGAAAGGCAGTGGGCTTCTTGTTGCTAATGCCACAAGGAGGCTTGGTGATTCATTGGAAACATAAATTATATATGATCGTGTTGGTATCTTACATTAGGGAAGCAGAGAAGACTAGTTGTAGTAACTTCAGTTCTTTTGGCAACCGCTTCATCCCCTGGAGTGGCACTGGCGATGCTCCCACCTGGATCCCCTTGGATTTCTTTTATAGTTTCTCTATACTCCTCTCCCTGCCCACCAAGCCTCCATGTGCTTTTGTTCCCAGCAGCCCATATCTACACAGAGGACTGCCTTTGGGCTACTGGAGACACTGCCTGCGTGCAGACAGACTGAAGTGCCTACTGGTTGTAGGAAGGGCCAGTTCTTTCACCTTAGGTCAGGACAACTTTGAGATGCACCTGCTACTCTAGAGCTCCCTGAAGGATCAGGCTGAAGCTACTCTTTGTGTAAGATCATGTCCTTGCTCGGATTCTTCCCTTTCCCTTACTTTCCCCATTCTCTTACCATCTTCCCTTGCACGTATTCCCTAATAAGTCACATGCACACAAGTCTTCATCTCAGGGTCTGCTTCTGGGGAATTCAACCTAAGACCCTTCCTGAGAATGTATTTGCTATAGTGGTAGTGGTGTGTGTGTGTGTCCTTGTCCTCTTCATGATAAACTACAACTTCATCAGTTGCTTCTTCACACACATTCACCCTAGACAGGGCACTCCCACACCCTCTTACATTTTCTTCCAGGGAAGTCAGCTGCTCATCCAGTCTCACTTGGTCTGTCCCACGAGGAAATGTCCCCTTCTCTCTGTCAGGAGGGGCTTGAGGGGACTCCCAGGGCCCTGTAGATTCTGCTATCAACTCCTCTGTGGCATTGATGACTTTCAGGACTTCTGTGGAGATGTTGCAGAGAGAAACAGCAGAAAACTTCTGTTTGGTCCGATAACAGAAGGGGGCAGAAGACAAGAACAGCACATTAACAATGACACAGAAATTTTATGTTGTCATGACACTCATCATCATGAGGTTGATTCTGTGATTCCACACACAAACACCAATGTGCTGAAGAATGAGAAGATAAAACTTGACACAGCAGAAGAGAACTGAGGGGAGACCTGATTTGACTTCACCTAGTTTCTGTGACTCCCAATAAATTATTTCAGATTCTTGGGGAGGGAAGGAGGAAAGAGGGCTAGAGTGGAAGCTGTATGTCCTCTGGCCACTGCTGGTAGTTTAATATCTCTTACCTTATTTGCTGAATAATATTCTACTTCCTCAGCAAAACTTCAGTCTCAGACTGAAGTGTGGTCCAGTGGGTAGCTTTCTGGACTGCCATTTAAGAGAACTAGGCTCCAGTTTTGGCTCTAAATTCACCCAATTATGGGAACTTGGCCAAGTTATTTTCCATTTCTGGAACTCATTTTTGCCATTTGTACAATGAAAGTACTAGAAAGAATTTCTATGCTGTGTCTTGATAAACAGTGTATTAGCTCAGACATCCATTTTCAAGCTCATTCTCTCTTGCTTTCTTCCACCATGGAGGGAACCCCCAGGGCCCTGTAGATTCTGCTATCAGCTCCTCTGTGGCACTGATGACAGGGAAATACCCATTTCCCTGCTTCCCTTGCAGCTAGGCATAGTCATGTGACATCATTTTGATGAGAATCCAAAATGATTCTAGTCTGAGAAAGTTTGAGGGGTTTCTAGATAAGCTTTTGTTTTCCTAATCAGGGGAACTGGTGCAGCTAATGCCCCTCTCTTCCTCCTCACTTGTTTCTGCCTTAAAAATAGACATGCAGCTTATGAGCCAACAGGATTGAAGATGAATGCCAAACCTCCAAGTGACATGGAGCAGAAAGGCTGAAAGAGCCTGGACTCAGACAGCATTGGATTGGGTGAACCACTGGGAGTTGCCATCTGCCTCTGAATATCATGTTATGTGAAAAAAAAGATCCCCTATTTGCCGAAGCCACTGTTGGCCAGGTTTTCTGTTATCTGTGGCTGAACATATTCTTGACTGACACAGGTCACTTCCAACTTTTACATTCATGGCTCAAAATTACAATCAATCCAGATTTGGGCCAACGTTATTAATGGTGCAGAGGTCCTTCAACCTCAGAGAATCATCTGCATTTTGAGTTCATCTGAACATATAGCACCATGCAATAAGCTGGAGATCACTGTTGCTTGGCAGTCATGGTTTCCATCTACAAACAGTTTTACTTATCTCATCACATCATGTTTCATGTGACCAGTAAAATGTTTAAAGAAGTAAACCAGGGGAGAGAGATCCAAGATGGCTGATTACTAGCAGCTCAGGATTGTAGCTCCCAGTGAAAGCGCAGAGAACAAGAGGATGCCACACTTTCAGACGAATTTTTGTTGCTCATGGACCAGGAGATTCCCAGCGGAGGAGCCCCGCAGGTCACCAGCGCCACTCTTGTGGCCGGCGCGGCGGTTTTGCCAGCGCCTTGGCGTGGCGGTTGTCGGTGCAGAGTAAACGGGACTGGGTCCCCTTTTGGTCGACGTTTGGAGCTCCGGAAAGGCAGAGTTGCCCATTCAGCTGATTGAAAAAGGGACTCAAGAGGGAAGCTAGACCGGAGATTCCTGGGCAGAAAAGCACCAAGAATCTTAACACCGCTGTTTTAGCTGGCGCAGTGGGTTGCTCAGATTTCGGTGCTGGGAATCAACAAGTTGGACGTCCACTCAGAGACCTAATTTGAAAGTCGGTAATTACAAAGACAACAGGTGGATAAATTTACAATGACGGGAAGAAACCAGCGTAAAAAGGCTGAGAATACTCAAAATCAGAATGCCTCTCCCTCTACAGGGGATCACAGTTCCTCATCAACAAGGGAACAAGGCCTGATGGAGAATGAGTGCATTCCAATAACAGAATAAGGCTTCAGAAGGTGGATAATAAGAAACTTCTGAGTTAAAAGAATATGTTCTAGCCCAATGTAAAGAAACTAAGAACCTTGAAAAAAGGTTTGACGAAATCCTAACGAGAATAGACAATTTAGAGAGGAATATAAATGAATTCATGGAACTGAGGAATACAATAGGAGAACTCCACGAAGTATGCACAGGTTTTAACACTCGAATTGATCAAGCAGAAGAAAGGATATCAGAGGTCGAAGGCCAACTTAATGAAATGAAATGAGAAGGCAAGATTAGAGAATAAAAAGTAAAAAGGAATGAGCAAAGTGTACAGGAAATATGGGACTATGTGAAAAGACCTAATTTGCATTTGATAGGTGTACCTGAATGTCATGAAGAGAATGAATCCAAGTTAGAAAATATTCTTCAGGACATTATTCAGGAAAACTTTCCTAACCTAGTAAGGCAGGACAATACTCAACTCCAGGTAATACAGAGAACACCACAAAGATATTCCTCAAGAAGAGCAACCCCGAGACACATAATCGTTAGATTCACCGGAGTTGAAATAAAGGAGAAATTCTAAGGGCAGCTAGAGAGAAAGGTCAGGTCACAGCAGATCTCTCAGCAGAAACCCTACAAACTAGAAGTGAGTGGGGATCAATATTCAATATCCTCAAAGAAAAGAATTTTCTTTTTTTTTTTTTTTTTTTTTTTTTTGAGATGGAGTTTTGCTCTTGTTACCCAGACTGGAGTGCAATGGCGCAATCTCGGCTCACCACAACCTCCGCCTCCTGGGTTCAGGCAATTCTCCTGTCTCAGCCTCCTGAGTAGCTGGGATTACAGGCACACGCCACCATGCCCAGCTAATTTTTTGTATTTTTAGTAGAGACGGGGTTTCACCATGTTGACCAGGATGGTCTCGATCTCTTGACCTCGTGATCCACCCGCCTCGGCCTCCCAAAGTGCTGGGATTACAGGCTTGAGCCACCGCGCCCGGCCAAGAAAAGAATTTTCAACCCAGAATCTCATATCCAGCCAAACTAAGCTTCATAAACGAAGGAAAAATAAAATTTTTCAGGAACAAGCAAGTGCTCAGATTTCATCACCACAAGGCCTGCTTTACAAGAGCTTCTGAAAGAAGCACTACACACAGAAAGGAACAACCAGTATCAGTCATCCCAAAAACTTACCAAAAGGTAGAGAGTATCTTCATAATGAAGAATCTGTATCAACTAATGGGCAATATAGCCAGCTAGCATTAAATGACAATATTAAACTCACAAATATCAATATTAATCCTAAATTTAAATGGATTAAACGCCCCAATCAAAGACACAGACACACAAATTGAATAAAAAGTCAAAACCCATCAGCACACTGTATACAGATCCATCTCATAAGCAACGACACACAGAGTCAAAACAAAAGGTTCGAGGAAGACTCACCAACCAGCTGGAGAGCAAAAAAAAAAACAGGAGTTGTAACTTTCGTCTCTGACAAAATAGACTTTAATAGTAACAAAGACTAAAAGAAACAAAGAAGGACATTACATAATGGTAAAAGGATCAATGTAACAACAGGAGTCAATGAACATAAATATATATGCACCCAATATAGGAGCACCCAGATACATAAGACAAGTTCTTAACGACTTATAAAGAGACTTGGGCTCCCGCACAATAATAGCGGGAGACTTTGACACCACATTGCTAATATTCGATGGATCAACGAGATAGAAAATTAACAGGGACATTTATGATTTGAACTCAGACCTGGAACAAGTAAACTCAGTGAATATTTATAGAATTCTTCACCCCAGGTCCACAGAACATACATTTTTTTCAGTATCACATTACACCTATTTTGAAAGTGACCACATAAATGGAAGTAAATCACTCTTCAGCATTTGCAGAGCATTTCACAGATTTAAATAAAATATTGGTTGGCTGTTTGTTTGCTATTTTCTTCCCTTATTCCTTCCTGTCTCCACTGTTAAGTACAATTATCGGCATAAAAGAGGTTTTTAATACCTATTTTTAGATTGCATCCCAGCCTGGGCAATAGAGCAAGACTCCTGTTCTCTCTCCCCCTTTCTCTTTCTTTCTTTCATTAAAAAAAAAAAAAAAAAAAAAAAAAAAGTAAACCAGTAAAATGTTTGGTAAGATATGCCTTCCTAAGGTACCTATGTGACCCATATAAACTTGACCAAAATATTAATGATACCCATGACTTGATTTGCAAAATTTGTTCCTCTAAACGGATTCTATTTTAGGTTTTGTCTCACTAGAGGAGGTTTCTGATGGCAAAGGGGTTAAGTGACAAATTAGTGACTGAGTCTGCAGTCCAGAAGCTGGCTCTGGGCTTCTACACTGAGGCACGTGGTCTCACACCTGTCAAGCCACTCTGGGGTGAGGGCACCTGTGCCAGAGGGCTTCTCTTTAGCCTTAGCCTTTCTGTTCCACAATAGCTGCCTGATTGACCCAATAGCCCTGTTTCCGTTGGTTTGAGGGGCTTTGCTATATACCAGAAAGGTTGGTTCTGAGGTCCTAGGGGAATGAGATAGAGGGAAGGTGAGGCAGACCCACCAGAATGACGGAATTGTCCAAGAGGACAGCCAGAGCCAACTCCTCACCTTAGGAAAAATGTGTAGAGGATGTACCCCACTCTTCAGGACACAGTAGCTTGATGTAGCAGATTTTGGAGACAAATTGGGCTCAAAATAATTTTGGCAAGAACCAGCTACCACTGTTTGCTTAAGTCCATTTTAGAAAGGGCAATGTTGTATGCATGAAGTGGATTTGTTACCCTTTTGTTAGAAATAAAACGTGTTTAGAAAGGTTGCCCCTTATTTGATAGACACAGTGCCCTTGTACATCTTTTGAAAAGAAAGATATATGACCAAGGGGTTCAGAAAATTTTACACCATAGCATGAGGGAAGGTAAAGTAAAAATGTACACAAATTTCCAAACAGCACAGGGCATTAAAGGTCAAGGTATTAATGGGAAGGACTTAAGAGACGCTTAGACAGAAAGAGTGATCTGTATCCTGACTCCAACTGAACACACAATCGAAGGGATAAGTTAGCCATCAATACTGTTGGACCATCATTGTTTTATTCCATCTATAAACAGCCTTGTTTATTCAGTCATGAGAGTTGCAAGCTTGAAGCCAAATATTTGCCATGCTTTTTGGCCTAGAATACCACCTGTGAGATGTGCACTTCCCAGTTCTCTACACTCCCTTCTGTTCATTCTACATATTTCATTGGGACCCTATGGTACGCTAGCTCTGTTCCAGGTGCTGGCATGAAGCAGAGAACAAGAGGAATATAGTTCCTGCCATCACACATGCCTTGGGCCCCATCCCATCCACTTGTCATGCTGACTTCCTGTCCAGGGTCCTGAGGCATTTGCATTTTCCCTTAAGTCAGAGTGAGGAGTCCCAGGCAGCTGGTTTGAGGAGAACAGCACAGCTTCACCTGGAATACCTATGGTCTGGTTAAAGACCTGGACCACTTCATAAGGGAACCAGCATCTAGCTGGCAGAAGTGGCTGAACGGGCCTGGTGCAGTGGCTCACACCTGTAATCCTGGCACTTTGGGAGGCTGAGGTCAGGAGTTTGAGACTAGCCTGGCCAACATGGTGAAATCCCGTCTCTACTAAAAATACAAAAATTAGCTGGGCATGGTGGCACATGCCTGTAATCCCAGCTACTCCGGAGGCTGAAGCAGGAAAATCACTTGAACCTGGGAGGTGGAGGTTGCAGTGAGCCAAGATTGTGCCATTGCACTCCAGCCTGGGCAACAAGAGTGAATTTCTGTCTAAAAGAAAAAAAAAAGTGATTGAACAAAAATTACATGAAAACTGGAGAAGATGGCTTTATTGGTTTGGTTGGTGTTTCCATTTTGCTCTCCACTGGGAAATGCAAGCTGGAATCCACAGCAATTTCCCACCTGTAGGGAATCAAGTGTTTCTTGTCTGTTCCCTTGGAATGGGCTGTTTGCTTGGACCTGGGGTAGGGGTGGACCATGCACCTACTGGAAGTTGAGATAACTTGGATTTCAATAGCTACATGACAGTGGCAGGGCACCTAACCTCCCTGTTCCTTACTGTGCTCATTGGCCAGTGAAAGATAGCTTTCCTACAGGGCTAACACTGACTTGTCATGTAAATGTCCTGTTCCCTCCCTAGTCTAGAGAAAAGTGAAAAGCACCTCCTACAACTATGTTTAAAAAGCTATATTTAGCCTGGATGGAGGTTTGATCAGATGAGAAGCTGGTGGAGATTCAGAGGTGGCCGACAGGGAGCCCTGTATGTGGGAGAAATGAAAAGCTAACTGTTTTCTATTGCTTACAGCCCCAGACGGATGAGGTGCGTGGCACAAAGCACGAGCTGAGAGCCCAGACAAAGCACTCCCCTGTGGCAGCTGACTTCCTGCAGATATTCATTATAAGACAGATCAAATGTGGGTTTTATGGATGCAAATGAGGGAGAAGTGAAAGCATGGAGAAAGTCAGCTGACACAATACGCTTTGCAGAACAGGAAGGTGGGTCTCAAAGACACCTGCAGCTAAGGGACCCACAGATGATGGAATGAAAATGGCTGGTAAACCCATGTAACAAAATTCAACCTTCTAGTAAGCAATGAAATACAAATTCAATAACATTTATTAAGTGCCAGATACAGGCACAATGCTCTTTAAAATGCCAAGTGTATGGCAGTATGCCCTAGTGCAGGTAGCACGTGTTGAACTTTGAGCTGTTGGCCCACGGTAGGATGTAAGTCTGTACTCTGAGGCACCTACACTCCTGGCATCCTACTGACTGATGCTCACCTCTGAGAGCCCAAGTGTCCACTTCTCTTGGTTCCGTCTGTGTCACAGCCTAGGCGGAACACCAAATCTACAACATCAGCTTCACAACCACTGGGGCTGAAACAGTCCACCACTTGGGGCACAGAAGGTGAGGGGAAGCACACTGGTGTTGCAAGCCCCCCAAAGAGCCACGAGGGCAGAGGGACAGGAAGGTAAGATCTGACTCCTTTTGGCCTGAGATGGAGCTTCCTCAATTGCTCATTAATGAGGTAGTGAACCTATTGTCAACCTCCATCAAGACTCCAGCTCCCAGCCCCTCACAAATGACACAGTACTGCAGCAGGCCTTGAAGACAGTCTTTTACCATCAAGGTTGCAGCCCTGACAGTGGCCGTTTCAATAGCCCCAGTAAAGATGACCAAGTCGGGACCTGTGCAATTCTTCTCTACTGATCATTTCTTTTCTCTAGGACTGTAGGCACAGTAAGACTTGTATTTTTTGTCTCAGGACACAAACATACTTGACCTTAGCGATTTCTCTGTCCTGTGCCTATATGCTTTCTCGCCATATAAAACGTGGCTATAAACAAATTTCTACTCTATGTACTCTTCCTTATCAACTGTTTTCCAAGACATAGAGAATGCAAGTTGTTGCCAGGGGAGATCTGAGCCTGTAGAATTTTAAAGGAGAAAATATTTTCATTCTAAACACTAGATATATCTGCTTGTTAGCAATCTTTGTAAATTCTCCTGAGATTTTCCCAGTATCATTATTCATTTCTAAGGTTTGTGTTGCACAGAAAAACGCAAACTCATTTCAAGCTAGAATAATCAGGAATGCTCTTTACCAGAATATCTCACTCTTGTGAATGTGTGAGCAGCAAGAGTGTGTTCTAATAATTGGACGTCTGGCTTTGTGGAGAGAGATCACTTCGGAATGAAAGAGGGGATTCCAGCCACAGATTGACCCTGGGAAATGTGTGTCTATGTGTCTGTCTCAGCTGGGCTCAGAGCTGAGCCAAAATCTGTGCCACAGGTCCTGGCATCTATTTATGTGACTTGATATAAGTCTTGATGTAATATAAGGTGGGCAGAAAGGCTTTGAGGATGTGTACATGTGCCTGGAGGAGAAGAAAGATTTTCCTAGCTCCACCTCACAGGCTGCTCTGACACCTATCACAAGAACAAGAGAAAAAAGGCACAACAGGCAGAAGCTGAAGGGACACTGGCACTTTTGAGAGGAGGGAAGCATACAGTCTGATCAGGGTTCATGGTCAGCCAAGAAACAGAGAGGCAGTGGCGAGGGGCCTGCCACTTTAGTGTCTTGTGAAGGGCCTCCTTACTTACTCGTTAGGGATAGGCCTAGGGCCCATCATCTCTTTAGGGGCCATGAGAATATTTTAATTTCTTTTAAAATTATGAGAAAAAGAATGAATCTTTGCACCAGGAGCATGCTTTAATATATTGGTATATTTATACCAATACAGTTGTAAAATATGATTTTAAAATGTGTTTTATGGAGGAAAGGGCCCTGAAGCAAAAGTGCCTGTGCCTGGCAAAGTCACCCACGGCCCTCGTCTTGCGGATCTGGGGCCCCTCTATGAAAAGGCACCTGGGCAGGGCCTGGCAGCCACAGTGCCTGGGCAGCTGTGGCCTGGTGAGGTGCCAGCTCCAGACATCCATGGGGGCCCTGAGTGGGCATCTCCAACAGGACTGTTCATGAATACATGGCAGGCCCCTCCTCCAAGACTCCCCAAAATAACAGAGGGAGACAGTGGGGCATGCTGTGGTCTTCTACTATGGACTGATGCTAATGAAACCTCCTCATTTGCACATGTAGACCCATGAGGCCCAGGAAATTCAGCTTACCCTGTCTCCGTGACTTTGGGCAAATACTTAATCCCTCTGAGCCTCCATTGTAAAATTGAGATAACGTCATCTAGCTCAAGAGGCTTTTAAGATTAAATTAGATGGCATGTGTCAGGTGTCTGCCCAGTGTCTGGATCCACAGTTGTGCGCCCCTCCTCAAGCACCTCCTACCTGCTCTGCAGGCCGGCTTCCTGGTGGGAGGTGGGCACACTGGTGAGTCCCTGGTAGTTTAGCCACCTACTATTACGTACTGTAGTCTTGAAACATTTTTCTCTATTTCATATTTCAAAGACTGCCTTTTACCATTATTCCAAAAAGTTAAACTTTGCTGCTTTTTGTTTCTTTTTTCTTTTGCCAAATAATATTTTAAAAAGAAAAAAATCACTATAATTTATTATTGTCTACCACTACAATTTCATAAAGATGGGATCATACCACCAAAAAGGGAGTAATAATATGAGAATACATAGTCTAAGAAATCAGAGTAAGCAACCTAACACTGACACACACACACACACACACACACACACACACACACACACACACAGAATGAGAGGGGAGAGAGAGAGAGAGGGAGACAGAGAGAGAGAGAGAGAGAGAGGGAGAGAGAGAGAGAGGGAGGGAGAGAGAGAGAGAGATATTGAGAGAGAGAGATTGAGAGAGGTTCATTTCCATCATTCTGTTGTTTCCCAGTTTGTCATTCTGCTGTTTTCGCTTTACTGGGAGCAGACCAAACCATACATGCTGATATGTAATGAAAACAAGGTATGTCAGGGCCTTACAGGGACCCTGAAAAAACGAGGCCCTCAAACATCATCAATGATTTCCTCCCATCACTAATTTAACTCCTTCTGAAAGCATCCACTCTATGCCAAGGCCCTGTATTGGGCCCTGGAGGGGATGCAGAAACCAGCAAGCCATGGTCCCTACCCTCAGAGAACAGAGTGGGAAGCAGTCAGCACACAACAGCGTGTCAGAAGGTAAGGCCTGAGCGCACTGTAAGCAGCAGTCTGTGGACCTGCAGAGGGAACAACCAAGTCCCGCTAGCACGTTACTTTGGGGTAAGGTCTGGAAGTACAAGAAAGCTGCTGAGTCAATGGCACTGTAGCCTGGGGAAGGCTGTGGGAGACAGGTGGGAAAAGGGAGGCAGGGGCCGGGTCTTACAGTGCCCCGAATGCCAGCCTCAGGCGTCTGGGGTTTGTATTGCTGGCAACCAGGTGTCACTGCAGGTTCTTGCTGCTGTTGTTAACAATATCTCACTTACTGAGCGCTCACTGTGTGCAGCATTTGTCTTGCCTCATTTAACCTTCCTGACCACCAGAGGATGCAGGTGCTATGACCACTCCATCTGACAGATGAGGAACTGAGGCTTAAGAGAGGTGACGAGGTTTTCCCTTAAGGAGCCGGGATTAGTATTCAGGTCTGCCTGGTTTCAAAGCCCAGGCTTTTAACATGCTGGCAGGAGAGATCTGTGCTTCAGAAAGGTAATTCTGACTGCCACAGGAAGAACAGATTTAGGGCTGGGGAGAATTGGAGGCAGAGAGCAAGTGTAGGAAACAATAACTGCAGCTGTAATCAAAGGTTGCAAGGACCTGAGGTGGGGCAGCCAGAGCAGGGATTAAAGCATAAAAGGCGCAATATTCTGGAGAAAGCTGAGGGGATGTGGTGGCTGCAGTGAGGAAGAGGGAGCTGGCCAGGTGCTGCTGTGCTCCCCAGCTGGGGGGATCTGGAAGAAACAGATAAAGATTTAAATACCAGGAGGGAAGGAGGGGTTCATTAGGTTATTGAAATGAAGAAAATATAACATTTCAGAGCTCCTTTTCTCACACATCATGAGAGTCGGTGATTACCAGATGCCCAGGTGGAATAGCACCTGAGTCACTTTTTCAGTTCTTCTTTTAAATTAGTTATTTTTAGTGTCAAGTTTCCTGGGGGAGGGGTAAAGGGCTATAGTCTTCATAATTGGCCTTGGTACTGTGGCTTTGGTACGGTGACAGTGTGGTGCCCTCTAGGCCTCTTTTTCAGCCATGTAACTTATGAATGCTCCTTATGGGGAGCTATTAGGGACACTGGACATCCCAGGTAACAGGAAATCTTAACAGGGGTCATGTAAAGACATGCTTGAACACAAAGGGGTGAAGGGAGGAATTACCGGCAGAGGTGAAAAGCTTTTTAGCAGTTCAAGTCACATAAAATAAATGTGGGGCTATGCCTTCTCCACTTGCTGAATGTTCTTCCCAAGAGACTCTTTCAGGAGGGAAGAGCAGCAGCAAGGAGGGAAGAAGCTCATAGTTAATGTGGGTCCATCCTGCACCAGGTACGACTCCAGGCTTCTCATTATTTCATTTAGCCCTGACAGCAACCTGACATGGTTGATATTTTAATTCCCTCTTTAGAGACAAAGAAACTGTGGCTCAGTGAAGAAGATTTGGAGCTGGGATCTGAGCCCAGAGACAGTGGTTTCTCAAACCCGTGCTCCTCCCACTGGTCACGCCACCACTTCTTCCACATGCATAATTCCCTGGACCCAGTGGACTGGGAAGTGATGCTGAAACAGAATCTGAGTGCACAATCAGACCAGTGAACAACAGGACAGGAAGAGAGGAGTCTAACAACAGGGGGTCCTCAGGCCCCTACTAATGGACACCAACCAGAGTAAGGGCATTGATTTGGCAAGCCAAAGACCAAGCCACACCACAGAGCTGGAGATCTGTTCAGCACAAGCGCCCATCTGAGGCTTCCAGAGCCCACCTAGAACTGAGCTGCCACTGACCCGCAGAGTGGGAAAGGATGTGCTCTGTAAGAAAACCTGTTCCAAGTGTAATCCAGATTCTCAGTCCGCTCATTACTCTCTGTCCCCTATTACAGGTGCTGTCTTGGCTTTATGAAATGCTTCCGTGAAACTACCAGAGCAAGCAAGGAAGTTTGTCCAAATGCCTTGCTTTCATGTATTTTTCTCCTTTTCAATGGTAGGAAAGAAACTCCATATGTCCTTCTAAATATTTGACAGAAATCTGCTAGAAAAATTTAATGCTAATATATTTCAGTTCTCATGAAACATAAGGCACTCCAGCAATGCCGCTAAAACCCGTCAAAATACATTCTCCATGAACAGACTCATGTCCCTGAAGAGTAACTTGATGCAAGAGGGTGGCACAGAACTGTGGAAAGAAATTGGAACATGAACTTAATAAATTAGCATATGTAATGAACCGAAATGATTACACATCACAGGGATTAGAGGAGAACTGACCTCTAGGAAAGTTTGGGTTCTTAAGTCATACAGGTCTTGATGGCCAAGGCCATCTATAAAAGAAATATTTTCCTTTTTTCAGGGTGACTAAATACTAAATTTTAAAGGTATATTGTTTGTAGAGTAGTTCCAGTGATCTCTATGCTTCTCTGAGGTCATTTTCTTCTTCTTTGGAGGTACCCACTATTGTCTGATATTGGCAACATCAGTGCCTGGAGACGGAAACAAGGGAAATGGGTCCATCACCTTTGACCAAACCTGCCTTGGCAGGTGTAGAGCAGGCAGGAGGAGTTCCTTCCTTGGTCTAAGAGGTAATCATAGCCATTTATCTTTTTTTTTTTTTTTTTTTTTGCTTTCTTATACTGACTGTTCCTCAGTTTCTCAGTTAATAGTTCCTAATATTGATTGGAAACATTTCTAATGACTGGCAGGAATCAGGACATGTGCTTGGCTCTGAAGAAGTCCAGTGAGACCTGAAATCACTTTCCACATTTGCTGGGAAAGAAGATGACACATGGCAGCCGGGGTGATCTTCATAATGTAGAATCCTCCTTGTTGCTTGTCCACTTAAACCTTTCCAGGGGCTTTCTACCTCACCAGAGTATAGACTGAAGCTTTCCGCATGGCCCACCTGGCCCTGCTTGCTCTGTCCCCGCTCTTACCTCTCTCGACACTCTTCCCTTGGCCACATTGCTCCAGCCACCTTGGCTCTTTATCTGTCCCTTGGACTTGTCAAAGTCATCTCTACCTTAGGGCCTGGCATGTGTTCCTCTGCCTGGAAAGCCCTTCCTTTAGATCTTTTTCCTGCTTGCCATTTGGGTCTCAGTTCAAGACCCTTGTTCAGAGAGTTCCCAACTATCCAGGACTCTGCCCTCTGCCCTACTTCATCTTCTTTTTAGCACTTATCACTGTTGTGCATCTTCCCCTTCATGTGTCTACGTGTTTACCGCTGTCTCCTCCAACAGAAGGTAAGTTCCACCAGCGAAGGGAGCTTTTTTCTCTTATCCATACTGCACTGCAGCTCCTCGAACATCAGTCATTGTTGAAGAAGTGGGGAATGAGCAGGGATTCAAACTCCAGAGCTTGTGCTACAACCTCTTACAAGAAAAGTTGAGCATCTCTCTCTGTCTCCTCTTAAATATTGTCTCTTATCCATTGCTGCAAACCAGGAGGATTCATTCATACCTTCATTGGGGTGAAAATTAAGGACATTTCTTTTCCTACATCCCTATTCCCCTCCCAAAAGAACAAGCTAACAATTGTCCAAACATCATTTATTAAAAAGCCATCTTTGTCTGACCTGGTGTGGAAAGTGAGTGGGAATCACGAGATAAATGGTGATTTAAATTTAATATATTTTAGGCTGTTCTTCTGGACTATTCTGTAACATCTTGTATTAGTAACTCACAAATTACTGTGCCTTTAAAACATATAAGTAGTATCTTAATAGACGGATTCTCTTCATGCCTCTTTTATTTTTTTCGAAACATTTCTAAACTATTTTTGACTGTTTATTCTATCAGATGGTTTTGATTTTTAGACTCACTTTGAAAAGTTAAAAGACGTCTGGTTCAGATTTTGATTTGAATTGCATTAAACCTCTAACCTAATTTTGGAAGAATTTATCTTTACACCATCTTTCTTCCAGTGAATTGCTAGATTTTTTTGAGATCTATAGTTTTCTTTTAAAGTTTTAACTTCACATTTTTTTGCTGTTATTGTGGATGGACTTTCCATTCTATGCCCCATCCCCTAAATGGTTTGAAATTCATATGCAGATTTTAGTTCAGGGAAGATTAATGGCTAAGTTAGAAACCTCTGATATGGGAAGTTCCACCGTAAATCTCAGAACCACTTGAACCATGCTGTGTAATTAGGCTAAATGATGTGGATTTATGAATAGATCTGCTAGGAATAGACATTTTCTTTGAATAGAATGGATTTTTAATTTTGCATTTAATTGTGTTCAAGATTGCTATATTCTTTTACAGGCTCTTTACACATCAGGTAAATGTTCATGGTCTGACCTCGTCTGTACTTTCAGTGTTGCCTGGGACTTCCAATGTATCTCCACATTGTTTTATTTGCATTTGATGCAGTAGCTATTTTAAAACCTCTCTACAATGCTGAACCTCCAATTCCACCATGACCTCACTTTCAGAAGACGAATTTGCCTCCGAAAGGCAGATGGGGAGAGAGGCGGGGGTTAGGGGAAGAGAGAGGTAATAAACACATGGAACATTAAACAAAACCTCCTCAACTTCCTGACATGAAACTGACCCATTTAATTGTAAGGTAGGAGGCAGGACTCAGACACTGGACCAAATTGAGGACTAGTTAAATCAGGGCCAGGATAGAAGCAGCTTTCCATAAGACACCCCATCAGTGTGCTATGTCAGTTTACCACTGCCATGGCAACACCCGGAGGTCACTACCCCTTTTTATAGCAAAACCTGACAAGTTACCACTTTCATCTTATAAATTGCTTCATAAACTGCCCCTTAATTTACATGTAATTAAAAGTAGAATTACTTTTGATTATTGAAATTGGAAGTATAAATATGACTACAGAAGTGCCTCTGA
The DNA here is from genome assembly GCF_009761245.1 of Sapajus apella. Taxonomy (NCBI): domain Eukaryota; kingdom Metazoa; phylum Chordata; class Mammalia; order Primates; family Cebidae; genus Sapajus; species Sapajus apella. The sequence goes on along the minus strand of NW_022436944.1, from coordinate 59,284,442 downwards.
GCGGCTATTCTGGGCATACTGCCTACGGGGTAGCCCTGCTCAGCAAAAAGCAGTACCTCTGCTGCTGCTGTACGCTGCCGCTTCCATCATAGTTTCTGTTTAGCATCCTCTGCTCACCCTTGAATTCTTTCCTGGGGAAGGCCTAGAACTCTCCTGGATTATGCCCCAATTTTGGGGCTCACCTGCCCTGTATCACTTGTATCTGGACCAATCTATCTTTGCTGTTCCAGTGTCCATGCCCCATCTGTCATCTGAACCCCATCTCCCCATATCTCCAAGAATCCCTTATTGTTGGGCATTTAGGTTGCCATTTGCCTACAATAAAAACACAATGCTTGATGAACTACATTGTAATATACCCCTGGCTGCTTACCCAAATTTTTCTTTGGATAAATAATTGAAAATACAGTTGCCAGATCAAAGGGTATACACACTTTGATTCCTTTGGATTACCAAGTTATCAAACTCTAATATGTGTTCCCACTATTTTATGGTTGCAGACTTGCCTGTTTTCCTGAACTCTTACCAACACTGAATGTCATTCTTTTTTTTTTTTTTTTTTTGGTTTCTTGATACAGAGTCTCACTTTGTCACCCAGGCTGGAGTGCAGTGCACAATATCGGCTTATTGCAACCTCCATTTCCCCGGCTTGAGCATTCCTCCCACCTCTGGGACCACAGCTGCTCACCACCATGACTGGCTGATTTTTGTATTTTTTGTAGAGAAGGGTCTTGCTACATCACCCAAGCTGGTCTCCAACTCCTAGGCCCAAGCAATCTGCTCACCTTAGCCTTCTAAAGTGTTGGGATTATAAGAGTGAGCCAATTATCCTTCTTTTTAACCATCTAATTTATTAGGCAAAAGTGACATCTCAACACTTTAATTTGCATCCTTACTGATTGAGCAAATGATAAACTCTGCCTTGTTCATGATCATTTTCTCTGTGCTTCAATAGTGCCAGGCACATTGAGACACTCAACTAACATTTACTGAAGAAAAAAAAAATGAATGTACTAACCATATGGCAAGTTCTGGGCAAGGTGTTATATTAAATAAAAATTGTTACATGCAGAGCAGTCCAGGAGAAAAAGAAATTGTAATACAATTAAAGTTGAATATTTTTTCATATGCTTATTGGCCATTTATGGTTTCTCTTTTTCTTTTTTTTGATGACTCGCCTGCTTGTGTGTGGCACCTCCTCCTGACTCTCTTCCACCTGCTGCAGCCATGTAAGCCATGCCTGCTTCCCCTTCTGCCGTGATTGTAAGCTTCCTGAGGCTTCCCTAGCCATGCTTCCTGAACAGCCTGCAGAACTGTGAGCCAATTAACCTCTTTTGTTTATAGATTACCCAGCCTAAGGTATTTCTTTTATTTATTTCTTTTATTATTTTATTTTTTTTTTGGGGGGGCGCTTTCTGGCAAAACCCGGAAAGCCTGCTAGACAAATTCTAAAAGAGCTGTAACACTTAAGGTATTTCTTTATAGCAGTGTGGGAATGAACTAATACAGAGTTATAAAGATATTAATTCTTCACCCATTATATATTTAAGCACTATGTCTTCTTAACTATTCTTTTCCTTTTAATTTTATGGTTTTGATGGACATAAGTCCTTAATATTTATGCAATCATATATTTCAGGCTTTTTTTTTCTTCTTTTTTTGAGATAGAATCTCTCTCTGTTGCTAGGATGGAGTGCAGTGGTGTGATTTTGGCTCACGGCAAACTCTGTCCCCTGGGTTCAAGCAATTCTCTTGCCTCAGCCTCCCCAGTAGCTGGGATTACAGTTGCCCACCAGCACGCATGGCTAATTTTTGTATTTTTAGTAGAGATGGGGTTTCACTAGCTTGATCAGGCTGGTTTTCAACTCCTGACCTTGTGATCCATCCGCCTCTGCCTCCCAAAATGCTGGGATTATAGGCATGAGCCCCCGCATCAGGCCTATGTTTCAGGCTTTTAAGGTTTCTGGCCTTTGTTGTCCTAATATTACAAAATATTCATCTATAATTTACTCTAGTAATTGTATAGCTTCTTTTACTTAACCTTTTAAACTCCTGCCCACTGAGAATTTGTTCTCTTATGTAGTGTGATGTATGAATCTAATTTAGTTTTTTCTTAAATGATTAACCAGCTTGTGCTACATAATTTGTTGATATAATATTCCTTAAAGAATCTTTCTTTGATATTACATGTACCATTGTCATGTCATATTATATTTCTGTATTTTCCATTGTGTTTCATTAATCTGTTTGCTTATTCTAGTGTTAGCACCACTGCTACAATTACAGTTGGAATTTTCTTGGCTCTATCTATTTTATGCACTTACTTTTCCAGATGAACTTTAGAATAACTTCATCAAGTTTGCAAAAAATCTCATTAAGTTGACTGGAATCTGGAATTGGGGAACACTGACTTCTATAAAATGGTAAAGTTTTCCCATCTATATACAGAGTATGTTTCCACACTTATTCAGTCTTTATGTCTCCTAGCAAAGCTGGTTAATTTTATTCAGATGAGTTTCATACATCTCTAGTTAAGTTATTCAAGGACACTATGTATATATATGTAAATGTGTACATGTTTATGTATGTGTATTACATACAGTAAAATTCAGCCTTTAAAGGCATATAGTTCTATGAATTTTGACAAAAGCATGCAGTAGTGTAGCTACCACATAATCAAGATATAGAATATTTCCATCAGACCAAAAAATTCCCGTATGTCTCTTTATGTCAACCTTCCCCTCACCCCATTCTCTTGCAACTGCTGATATGAGTTTTGTCCCTATAGTTTTACCTTCTCCAGAATGTCATATAAATGGGAAATATGTAACGTTTTGAGTCTTTTTTCCCTCAGCATAATGCTCTTAAGATTCACTGACATTGGTGCACTTATATTTGTTCACCAGCTGGTGAGCTGTGGACAGCTGCGTTGTTTCCAGTTTTTGGTGATCATGAATGTTTTGTGTGTTTGTCTCTGTGTGTAGACATAGGTCTTTATTTCTCTTTGGTAATACTTAGGAGCAAATTGTTGGGTTGTATGCCAAGTGTATGTTCAGTGCTGTGTGTACCTCTGCTGCTATTGCAAATACAATTTTTTCTTTATATTTTCTGAGAGGTTATTGCTATATATATGAAATTTTTGCTTATTTATTACTCTTTTGTGATAGCTCACCCTGCCAAACTTATTTCTAATAATCTTTTCAGCTGATTTTATTATTGTAACTCAGAAATCTAAAGTCATCATCATTGCTTTGTTTTCTGCTATCTAATGTTGCTAACTTTTATTTCTTATTGCACTGGAGAGAATGCTGGACCAATGTTGAGTAATAAAAGTAGACGACATCTTTGTTTTCTTTCTGTCATTAATAGTAATTTTTAGACTTGGGTTTTATGGATGGGCTTCATGCAATCTGTGACTTTCCAATTTGATCAAAATCAATTTCACTTTTTTATGCTTTATGGAGTGGGAATTCACAATGCGAATCAAATTCATTAAAAGGTCTGTAACCCCCAAAAGGCTACCAGTCACTGCTGTTGAGTTTTTATCTTCCTACTTTATCAGAAATGGTTGCTCAACTTTATCAGCTGTTATTTTGGAATTTATTCTTCATTCAACATTTATGAGTACTTATGAATTTCCTACTATGTCAAACATCAAGCTAAGAATTTATTAAAATAATCATGTTTTTCTCCCTTTACTGTAAATATAACAAAAATGTTGAGTCCTAAAATTAACATTATTACATTCCTAGACTACACCCTGTCTGGCCATTATAAATTATTATTTTAATACATAGTTAGAAACAATTTGCTAATATGCTGAGAATTTTTGAATGTTTATTCAACTTGTGAATTAATTTGTAAATTTTTGGTGGTGTGTGATTTTGTATGTGTGTGAAATTCAGGGGCTTTAATTCAATAAAACAAACTGTGATGGTTTCCATTTTTCTAATTGCTCAAGAATAGTTGTATTAGTATAAAGGTAATTAGCACCATGAACATTTGATGGATTTTACTGTCAAAGATACTGGAGACTAGCTTCTTTCTGAGAAATAATTCTTTGACCACTTTGCCAATTTCTTCTGTGGTCTGTTCAGGTTTTGTAACCCTTCTAGAGTCAATTGTGCCCATTTACTTCTTTAGCAACAATACATATTTGCTAAATAACTACAAATATTCACCTGTAATTTAAAACAAATCTTAAAGCTACACACATTTTTTACACATATGTACAGGCTATTTGATTAAAAAAATACACATTTACGTAAAAGCATTTATAAATTCATCTCTTTGTCGTGTGTGTGCGTGCTTTTTTTTTTGGAACAGTAGTAAAATGTGATGTTCATGATATTTTTGATATTTATTTATTTATTTATTATTTTTTTTGTCTTTTTGTTTTTTTCCTTTTTTTTTTTTGTGGAGAACGGGGTCTCGCTATATTGCCCAGGCAGGTCTCGAACTCCTGGGCTCAAGCTATCCTCCTGCCTCTGCCTCCCTAAGAGCTGGGATTACAGGCGTGAGCCACAGCGCCTGGCTATTTTTGATATTTAAAATGAGCTCTCATCAGGAAAAAAAATCCAGGGCTTCTGGTGCTTTGAAGTGGATTTTCTTCATCATGTTACAGAATTATCTTTCTGTTCCACTGAGAGGTTTTTTCCCCCAGTGGAATTTGTGTTGAATGTTTCCAAAAGACATTTTGGCATCAGTTGAGATTATGATGTGCTTTTAAAAAACAGTACTTACTAAATGAGTATAAAAGTGGGGTTTCCTGCTATTCACTTTATTTTGCATTCTTGGAATAAAATATATGAGTTATGGTATGTGAATCTCTTAATGTTGTAGAATTCAGTTTGCTAGTATTTTCTTTAGGATTTTGGCATTTCTGTTTATAGGAGAAGCTGGTATACATGTTTTTTCTTCTTTAGTTTTTATATTTCCTACCCAGAGATGTTTTCCAAGAGCACAATCTTGCTTATTCTACAGAACTTCAGATTTATAATATCTTTGCTTCTGCTTCCCTCTCCCCAGGGTATCTTACTTTTGGGCATCTGTGAGGTGAGAGTTCGGAACTAGTGCCTTGCTTGCCAGGCCTTTCTACTTACAACCTTCTGGAGTAACTCTGCCTTTCTTTCTTCAAACCATATCTGCCTAGCATTTCACTACTGCTGTGGCTGGGGTAATATCCTTATCCTGGCCTTCCAGGTAACACCTGCATTTTAGAGGCTTGAAGGTATGTCTGCATTGGAGTTCCGGGCAATCTTTCTCTAGTGCCCAGTCCATTTTTGCCTAGAGAGGAAGATATTCTGTTTCTTTCTTTTGAAGATCCACAAGAGAACCTGGAACTCTACCTTCCTGGCCTGGCTAGCCCTTCCCCAGGACACAGTTGTGGGAATGAATGGTGCAGATGAGCATGAGTGAAATAAAACTTTGCCTGTTCAAGCACTATAGATAAGAGCTGTAGCTCTAAGTGGACAGCTAAAGCTTCTCTTTTTTCCTAGGGCAGCAGTTAAATAGAAAGTTGGGAAAGAGGTGTTAATTCCTCTATAGGCATAAGGCCGATTGAAATCAGTGTAGTTTGGAAGCTGTGAGTCAGTATCTCATACTATATTCACTCTAGCAACAAGTGAAGATGAGGCACTCTTCTAAAATAAAATGTTCCCCAAGTTGAAGGGTGCTGTAGCCTCATATAAATGGTAAGTAATTTTATGAAAGTCCGGCATATATGGACAACGATACTTGATTTTATGTTAACACCATGACATCAACAACATTTTTTTCACAAGCACATTAAACTTGAGAAACCCATGTTTCTGTGTTTTCTTAGACAACAGTCAATAAATCTGCTTCTTTCACTATTGACCAGGATTGCGTTTCCATGTGGCTTGACTTTAGTACTTGGGGGGGAAGCCATCAGAAGATGTGCAAATTATTCTCTTGTTTGGGGAGAAAGACATATATTAGTTTAGAGAAGTCTCAGTACTTTGATGAAAATTGTTGTATGAAACTATAAATATAAATTCTTTTCAAAATTGAAAAAAATGAAAATTATTCTATGAAACTATAAATGTAGTTTCACTCTTTAAAGTGAAACTACAGAGTCAGTTTGAATTCCAGCAAAGATGTCTGCTGGTTGGTGACTCCCCTGTGAAAATAAAGCACAATGGCTCAGCTACTTGTGATAATTAAAAAACAAAAACTCTAAATAAAAATGCTTTAAGGACACTAGATGTACAAATTTGACTATAGTGCACGATTTTCCTAATTTAGGCCTCTAATAAATGCTCATTTTCCAAAAGATTGACACATAGGACATCTTTTCTTATATACAATATTATAAATGATACTTATGTTAAGAAGCAAAAACAAGGAATACAACTAACAAAGAATGTAAAGGGCCTCTTCAAGGAAAACTACAAACCACTGCTCAATGAAATAAGAGAGGACACAAACAGATGGAGAAACATTCCATGCTCATGGTTAGGAAGAATCAATATCGTGAAAATGGCCATACTGCCCAAAGTAATTTACAGATTCAATGCTATCCCCTTCAAGCTACCAATGACCTTCTTTGCAGAACTGGAAAAAACCACCTTAAACTTCATATGGAACCAAAAGAGAGCCCGCATAGCCAAGTCAATTCTAAGCAAAAAGAACAAAGTGGGAGGCATCACACTACCGGACTTCAAACTATACTACAAGGCTACAGTAATCAAAACAGCATGGTGCTGGTACCAAAACAGAGATATAGACCAATGGAACAGAACAGAGGCCTCGGAGGCAGCACCACACATCTACAAGTGTCTGATCTTTGACAAACCAGACAAAAGCAAGCAATGGGGAAAGGATTCCCTGTTTAATAAATGGTGTTGGGAAAACTGGCTAGCCATGTGCAGAAAGCAGAAACTGGACCCCTTCCTGACACCTTACACTAAAATTAACTCCAGATGGATTAAAGACTTAAACATAAGACCTAACACCATAAAAACCCTAGAAGAAAATCTAGGCAAAGCCATTCAGGACATAGGCATAGGCAAGGACTTCATGACCAAAACACCGAAAACATTGGTAACAAAAGCCAAAATAGACAAATGGGACCTAATCAAACTCCACAGCTTCTGCACAGCAAAAGAAACAGTCATTAGAGTGAACTGGCAACCAACAGAATGGGAAAAAATTTTTGCAATCTACCCATCTGACAAAGGGCTAATATCCAGAATTTACAAAGAACTAAAACAGATTTAAAAGAAAAAAACAAGCCCATTCAAAAGTGGGCAAAGGATATGAACAGATACTTTACAAAAGAAGACATTATGAGGCCAACAAACATATGAAAAAATGCTCATCATCACTGGTCATCAGAGAAATGCAAGTCAAAACAACATTGAGATACCATCTCATGCCAGTTAGAATGGCAATCATTAAAAAATCTGGAGACAACAGATGCTGGAGAGGATGTGGAGAAATAGGAACACTTTTACACTGTTGGTGGGAGTGTAAATTAGTTCAACCATTGTGGAAGACAGTGTGGCAATTCCTCAAGGTCCTAGACATAGAAATTCCATTTGATCCAGCAATCCCATTACTGGGTATATATCCAAAAGATTATAAATTGTTCTACTGTAAGGACACATGCACACGAATGTTCATTGTGGCCCTGTTTACAATAGCAAAGACCTGGAACCAACCCAAAGGCCCACTGATGATGGACTGGACAGGGAAATGTGGCACATATACACCATGGAATATTATGCAGCCATAAAAAGCGATGAGTTTGTGTCCTTTGTAGGGACTTGGATGGACCTGGAAACCATCATTCTCAGCAAGTTGACACAAGAACAGAAAATCAAACACTGCATGTTCTCACTCATAGGTGGGTGTTGAACAATGAGAACACATGGAAACAGGGAGGGGAGCATCACACACTGGGGTCTGTTGGGGGGAGCTAGGGGAGGGACAGCAGGGAGTGGGGAGTTGGGGAGAGATAGCTTGGGGAGAAATGCCAGATATAGGTGATGGGGAGGAAGGCAGCAAATCACACTGCCATGTGTGTACCTATGCAAGAATCTTGCATGTTCTTCACATGTACCCCAAAACCTAAAATGCAATTAAAAAAAAAAGCAAAAACCTATTATTCTACTGCATATCTAGAACTTCGGAATTTTGGAGCCAGAAGGGACCATGGGGACTGCTGCTCCAGGCCTGGAAAAATTAGGGGTTTTAGGGTAGACTTGGCCCCAAATGTAGTCTCCAAATTCAGGCCAGGAGTCCTTAGTCCTCCTTTGCATCTGTCTTTAGGAGGGCATCAGCTGCGTCTCTGGAGGCTAAAAAAGGAACCACGTCAGCCAGGACTCTTCCAGAACCACTGGCATGGCTAGTGCCATTGGTGTGGCTGCTCAGTGGATGGGGAGAAACAAGTGCTCATTCCCAGGCTTTGAGGACCACGTGGTTTGGAAGGCTGACCACTGAGGTCTGGGGGAACTAAGTTATTACTTAGAGAAGAAACAACCCTTTGGGAATCCAGTTTCTAAGAAGTTTTGATCTGGCCCCAAGCTCATTCTTCAGCTGGTTAAATTCAGGTGGCAGTGCCCATCCGGGCCCCAGCATCTAGCCAAAGGAAGACATTCAATCCAACTGTAGGGATATGTTTGCCTACAGCAAAGGTTTGAATCCCATCAGGAAAAACTATGTTTTTAAAATGAGTCTGCTGCTCCTGGACAGGATTCGGTAGCTCCTGTTATACTGAGGATACTGATCTGCCATTGATGTCACTGTGTCCATGGGCATACACACATTCCTCTGCCTTGGCTCCCAAACAGCAGGGACAGTGGTGGAGGTCTTGGCTGAGGTCCCTGTCTGTATGAGGCAAGCCTCCTCTTGGTGAGATAAGGCCTATCAGCAGCCAGTTTGGTGGTTGAACTTCCTCACTGCTTATTCACAACACCGAAGTGAGTATCTGTGATTTGGGGATGCTGCATTTTTTTCTGTTTGTCCGGCTCCCCCAGACGATGACCCTGAGATAACAATTGGGGTGCACATGGCTTATGTGGGAGGCTATCCCAAAAAACAGTGGCAGAAGAGTGGGGAAGTGAGACAGGAAAGGGAAGAGAGTCAATAGTGAAGACTGCCTTATCGTGTAGTTTACCAAGTAGTTTATCACTATGGGTGCCTTGAGCTGCATATGCTGATGGAGTCAGTGCATGGCTCAAGCCTCAGAGTCACCATCCCAACCAAAGCAAGGGAGCTGGGATATTTACACCCTTCTCATCAGTCACTGGTTAGCGCCACTCCTGAGAGTGGTATTTCTGTGGCACTTCAAGCTAGTCTTCTGCACAGGAAGAGGTACTCCTGCTACTAAGAGAAGGCCCTTGGGTAGTTGGTCTTTGGGCCAGTGTGCACTACCATGGTTAAGAAACCAGGGTGGGGCAGTGCCAGCTTCTGGAATAGTCGTATTACTCTACATCTAATCCCCAAACAGGGTGTGTGAGTGTGTGTGTGTGTGTGTGTGTGTGTGTGTGTGTGTTGTTCAAACTAGTGGTGTTGGGGGTCATGGGGACATCACAATTAACTCTGATCTTGAAGATGGTAACCTAGGGGCCTGATGTGGTGATTTCTACAGTTACACTCTGCATAGAATCAAGGAGCACCAAATGCAGTTACAGACCCACAGCTTGACACTGCAGGTGTTGATTGGGAATCAGCACTAAGCTGTTCCTTCAGCACCAGCAGATGGATGGTATTTCATGACAGTGAAGTTTATTTTCCTTAAACTTAAATCTTAAATAATTTCCTTAAAATCTTAAATAATTAAGATTTGCTGGGCTCCTGCTATGTGCTAAACCCTACATTACATAATTCATTCCTTTACAGCCCTCTTAGGGCGTATGATTATCCCCATTTTACAAACCAGGCCAAGATGTGTTTATTCAATCAACAGTGAAAACCTGGACGGGGTCCTAGGAATCAACTGAAAAACAAGACAGACTTGGGCCTGTTGACAGGCTGTGAGCAAGTGCAGGAACCACAGGGGCCTGGCCACTGAGTGGAGAAAGAGCTGGAAGGGCCGAGACAGGCCTGGCGGGTCAGGAGGCCAGTTAGGAGGTGAGGTAGAGTTAGCAGGCAGAAATGAACCCTCATGTTCTAAGTAGTAGCAGTGAGTTAAGCTGTTAACCAGGGCCGCAGAGTTTGCAAACTGCCCAGTTGTGTTTCTTTCTCTTCTTCCTTTTTTTTCTTCTGAGACAGGGTTTCGCTCTGTTGTTGCCCATGCTGGAGTGCTGTGGTGCAAAAATGGCTCATTGCAGCCTCAACCTCCTGGGTTCAAGTCATCGTCTCACCTCAGCCTCTCAAGTAGCTGGGAACACAGACCTGAGGCACCATGCCTGGCTAACATGTTTATTTATTTATTTACTTACTTACTTGAGACAGGGTCTCACTCCGTCACCCAGGCGGGGGTGCAGTGATGAGCCTCAACCTCCCAGGCTCAAGTGATCCTCCCACTTCAGCCTCCTAAGTAGCTGAGACTACCGGTGCATATCACCAAGCCTGGATAATTTTTTGTATTTTTAGTAAAGATGGGTTTTTGCCATGTTGCCCAGGCTGGTCTGAAACTCCTGGGCTCAAGCAATCTACCTGCCTTGGCCTCCCAAACTATTGGGATGATGGGCATGAGCCACTTCCCCTGGCTGGTTATGCTTTAAACTCAGTCTAATCCTAAAACTTATCTCAACACTTTTCTGTTTTTAAATAATATTCAATATTTAACCCTACATATCTGTTTTTCCTTAACTACAGTAGTACCTGCCTGATAGGGAAATAAATATATACATATTTGGCTATGTGGACTTTTACATGCAGAAGGATGGTGTATATTTGAATATTTAATTCATTGATTCATGGTAGACTACGAAGGCAAGACTTGAACTTTGAGAAGCTGACACATTTGGGAATCTGAATAAAGTCAGCCCTCTTTATTCCTGTCTGATGAGGGCAGGTGCAGGATGGGGGCACTTGTCCAAGTCCCCAGGATGTCCCCCCGTTAGCTCCTCCTTTCTCTGCTCACATTCTGCCCAGGGAAGAATGGCGGAGATTGGTGGCTGTGCCTCCAGGTTTCTCCTTGCAGACTGATGAAGAGTGAGGGTGCATGACTCACAGCCTGACATGCCACTGGTACAGTGAGAGTTTTTAGAGCTTTGGGGCAGCAAAGCCAGTAGGAGATAGAGTCATTGTAAGGAAGAATGTGATATTCTCTAGTTACCATCTGGCTCTAAGGTCCAGCATACAAATCTGAATATAATGCGGCATCAGTTCAAGTAACAGAGAGGATCAGAGCCCTTTACCATTTGCAATAGGTTGGAGTCCATATCCCAGTGAGGGGCTCCTTGTGGAGACCAAGCTCCACTTTCCAGCTTACAGACAAGCCAAGGAAAGATTTATGGGTAAGAACCTGACAGTTATGGAGGGTGGGATGAGAAAAGTGAAAAACAAGAGTCTGAGGTGTCAGGGGGTTCAGGGGCTCAGCCATGGGTGATGGTCCCCACTTACTCCTCCGCAGGACCCCAACTTGGCTGCTGAGCAGATGAAGGCAGATCCTCCACCCATGCATGTGCGATACTAGCAACTTGTTAGTTTACATAGTACACACTCAGGCACAGAAAACACCGGGGGAGGCTTTTGTTAACAGAATCATCACTCTGAAAATAAAATAGAATCTTTGGCTCATTGTAAAGGAAGGGGCCTGTGATTTAAGGCCAAGCAGGTTTGTGATGCAGCCTCACCTCTGAAGCTTACTAGTGGTGGGCTTTGGGTAAGGACTTCAATGACCCAGTCTGTTTCCTCTTCTGAAAAATAGGCTGCTTCTATTTCAAAGGGTTATTTAAGGCCCTAATGAACATGTGTACAGGCACACGCACAGAGACACTTAATGAACATTAGTGTGTTCCCTTCCACTGGAGGCGGGCAGGGATATCCTGACTCTAAAGTGGGGAGTCTAGCATAAATGTGCTTTGAGAAGCTGTAAAGGGAACCCCAGTGCTGGGGGACAGTGAGCAGAGCACTGACTATGGGGAGGGAGTGTGGGATTCTTTTTTGCCAGAGGTTGGGTTTATCTTTTGTGGTTTTCAAACTGTGTCCTTTGGAACTCAGGGGCCTCCTGGGGGTAGGAAAAGGGGAAGAGCAGTGTGGGTCTGAAAAATCAGTGGTTAGGGCTTTGGGGACCCTAAGACGGCAATACTTTTATCTGCGTGAAACACTGGGATTCCATGTAAAGATTGTTTGGAAAAGGATTCCGAGGCTAAAACAAGCAAACCACAAACAAACCAAAATCTGAAAACTGCAGAGAGAAACAATCCAGAAGGCCACTTTGATCACAAAGGCTCGATGGCGTGGAACAGAGCTTCATCATTGATTAAAAGAGGGGCTGGCTAGATGACCTCAATCCATGGGCAAAATTCTTCAGAAAGAGGGTAGAGCAGGAAATAACACTGTTTTTTACCCATGAGAGGGATAAGGGGTACTCAATCATAGACTCAAAGCCAAGGGATTGTCTTGATGAAAGACAGTAGAAGCCAAGAGTTCTTGGGAAACTTCCATGGTGCTGTTTTCCTGATTGTACTATCCAGTGCAAATTAAGAAGGGTTCTCTTAGGCTCTCCTCAGTGCATAGGGATGGCATTTTAGACAGCTCTTTGGGGACCCAGCACATCTCTGCACCAGTATAGAATCTTTCTCCAATACCCCACTGCAGAAGCTTGAGCTGTCTGCAGGTGGCTTCACAGCCCTTACCTTCTTCAGCTCTTCCTGGACGCTCTGGCTGTTGTCTTCAGAGGACAGACTTTCCTTCTGGTTCTCAGATTCTGTCTTGGGCTCAGACTCCTGGTCTTCCCCTGAAGAAGTCTCCTTTTCACTCATTTTCATTGCTAACTCGTACAGCCTATTTCTCCGTTTCTCCTCTGTGCTGTCTGTGGGAGTCCGAGGGTCCTGAGCCTCATTGCTGATGTCTGTCTCTGATAAATCACCCGACACCTAAATGAAAGCAGAATCATGAGACCAGGAGCCCTCTGCCGCAGTCATGTTACTTCTTGTTCCCAGTAACCCCTGAATAAAGGAGCACAGGAACATGCAGTCCAGGAAAGTAACAGCTTTCTTACCTGGTCTGCTTTCTCTTCAGATGGACTTTTACTTTTTACCTTTACTTTCTCAAATGCATGAATTTGAGAAGGCAAGCTTCTTTACTCAGAAAAGAGTTTGAATTCATTTTTTTTTTTTTCATTCAGGGACTACTCTTTGAGCTCCCACCATGGGCAGCCCTGTGCCGGTACAGAGGATGCTGGGAGAACCCGACCAGCCCTTGTTGGGCCAGCCCTATAATGAAGGAGACACACTCAGACTTCCCATATTCATTTTTAAAGATTGATACCTGATAATTGTACATATTTATGGGGTACATGTGATGTCTGATACATGCCTACATTGTATAATGATCAAATCAGGATAATTAAGATATCTATCACCTCAAACATTTATCATTTCTTTGTGTTGAAAACATTTCAGATACACAATAAATTATTATTTTTAGAGATAGGGTCTCACTGTATTGCCCAAGCTGGAGTGCAGTACTAGTCACAGATGTAATCCCATCACTGATTAGCATGGGGGCTTGGATCTGCTCTGTTTCCAATTTGGGCTGGTTCACCCCTCCTCAGGCAATCTGGCTCCCAGGAGGTCACCATATTGATGCCAAACTTAGTACGGACAACCAACCAGCACAGCGCACCACAGCCCAGAGCTCCTGGGCTGAAGCAGTTCTCCTTGCCTTGGCTTTCCAAGTAGCTGGGACTACAGACACATGCCACGATGCCCGGCCCAAATATACAATAGATTCTTGTTAACTATAGTCCTCCTCCTGTGCTATCTAACACCAGAACCCATTCCTTCTATCTAACTGTATTTTTGTAACCAGTAACCAATAGGGTGGAAATGGAGAGGAGGAGAGGTTGGCTAATGAGTACTAACTTTTCATGGTGGTTCAGTGCAGAGATGATGTGTGTGGCTGGGATGTGGGGAAGGGAAGGGATTTTCACAGCCCATAAATAAGCACTTGATGGGAAGGGTTGAGGATGAGGGAAGGGTTCCCTGCAGAAAGGACTCTGAGTTGAGATTCAAAGTTAACAGTCACCCAGCTAAAAAGAGGAGAGGGAAGAACAACATTCTAAGCAAAGGGCCAAGATTTTGAGATGGTGCAAGGACCTTGCACATACATATGTAAGGAATATTGTCTGACATTCCCTTAACAGTTATATCATCTGCTCCAACTCTCCACTTGCTGAGTATCTCCTAAAGTCCTTCTGTGAGTAAAGCCCTTACCAGGCCTGGGAAACTCCAGGAAGACATAGAGAGTGTGACTGTTACTCTATTCTTGCCTTCAGTTAGACAGATGTGTACTGAAGTGTTCATATGTACATAATATGGCATACGATCAGGGTCACTGAACCCAATTTTACTTTTTAAGTTTCCTCTCGGAGTTCTTCTATCTTTTTATAGGGTTTGACATTTTATAACTTTTATTCTCTTAGAGGGCTTCTGAAGAACAAGAAGAAAATTTACTTATTTTTAAAATAAAATATAACTCATTATATTTTGCAATTGCCATATGGGTTCACTGGACCTTTTTATAAATCTAAGATACATAATGGGATCTTTGTGATCTTATTTTTCCCATCTTTTGAAACATTTTGTTATTTTGCTATTTCATCATCCAGGGAATTACTTTTCATCGTTACTCACCAATTATTCCCAATTATGCTAAAAAAAGACTACATAATAAATGGAATATTGTAATTGACTAGAAGGATGATTCAATAGAAACATAAACCATCACTATTTTGAATCTGCTTTTAGTTTTCACTGCATACAATTGAAAATTCCAAAACTGACAGAGAACAACATTTCACAGCTATTAGATGACTCAGAAGATGAATCCAAAGAGGACAGCAGCTCTCTGTATAATAATAATGATGGTGAAATTGATTATATTATTGAAATCTCAGACCGAGGACCTTCAGATGACCATGTCCTAGGTGAATTTTCTCAAGCTCAAGAATTGATGAGTAAATATTATCAGCAATATTAATAAGGATGAAAAAGAAGTATGGGCTTTTCATCCAGTTACTCATTCAACAGTAAGGACTTCATCACACAACATTTTGCAACAAGAATCTGAATATCTTGTTTTTTAAAAAGGTGTGTGACAGGTTCTTTCATCTTTTGTTTGTGTATTAATTTTACTTGAGACAGTCTGTAACTGGATAAATTCTAAAGGCAGATGTCTATCCAAAGGTGATTAGAAGATGACACAGAAATAAAAAACACTAAATAATTAAGAGAAAAATGTCTACTAGAAGTGACTATTTCTTTTCTGGTCCCAAGTGAGAATCAATGATGAGGGACTTACGTGAAGTAACCTGTGCTCCTAGCATGCTTAGGAAGGGGGAACTCCTTTGCCTGGTATATGGGGATGGTTCACAGGAAGAACGGCCTCTGAGCAGGTTCTCAAAGATGAGGAACATTTTAATATGTTGTCAGGGGACGGGCCTTTTTTTTAGGGGGGATGAAGTCTTGCTTTGTTGCCCAGACTGGAGTGCAGTGGCATGATCTTGGCTCACTGCAACCTCCACCTCCCGGGTTCAAGCGATTCTCGACTCAGCCTACCAAGTAGCTGGGATTACAGGCGCCCATCACCACACCTGGCTAATTTTTTGTCCTTTTAGTAGAGATGGGGGTTTCGCCATCTTGACCAGGCTGGTCTTGAACTCCTGCCCTCATGATCCACCCTCCTGGGCCTCCCAAAGTGCTGGGATTACAGGTGTGAGCCATTGCACCCGGCTGGGACAGGCATTCTTGAAGTAGAAGCAGCAGGACCAACAGAACCAAGGAGCATGAAGCTGCTTGCATAATTAGAGGGACAAGGCTCAGAAGTGGTGAGTGGGGAGCGGGGTAGTACGGAGAGACCAGATCTGGGTCAGCCTGCAGAGAATTAAACACCAGTCTAAGGAATAGGGCTTTACCTATCAAATAGATTTTCTGCTACTGTTGTGGTATGCACTGAATTAGCCATGAAGTCAGCAACTGGTTACAAATTTAGCCCTGGTGACCCTCTCTTATCACTCTACTCAACAGATTTTTAATACATGGAACTGTCAGTTCATCTTAACTTCAGTTCACTTTTATTAATATTTAGCTTTGGCCTAATTATTGCTTGAATATACAGATCATGAAAGACTAATTTACAAGGCTAAATAGTTAATCCAAAAGATGAAGCCTGCTTAACATGGTCTATCCACGTTTCATGTCTATTTATCACATGAGAAATTATGAAGAATTATTGTGATTCAGTCCACATCCAGCAAACACCTGTTGAGCACCTATTATGTGCTGATCACTGTGCGTTACTGGAGCTCAAAGGTGAGAGTTCCTGCCCTACTGGAGTTGATGGTGTGGTGGAGAGAGGAACATTGAACCAGACAATTGTAACACACTGGAGAACAGCATACACACATGTAAGGGTTTGACGAGACTCAGAGGAAGAGCCCTCATCTGGTTGGTTGAGGTGGATACTGTCAGGAAGGGGAATTAGATAGATGATAACTGAGCAAATCTTAAAGAATGGAATCCTGAAGATTATCAAGACAAATCTCAAGTTTTATGGGAGTAGCAATGATAGCTGAGACAATAAATGCCAAGTTGGGATCTTGGCTGACATGGAGTGCATGGATGGGCCTCTGAGGACCCCTGATATTGTTCACAAACTTTGGTATGCATGGACACTTTTCTAAGGTGACCATTACTAGTTTTTGTCAGATTTTCACAGGGGTCTGTGCCCCCAAAAGGCTAAGAAATACTGATGAAAAGAGCAGTAAGGAGGTTGGTTTTTAAATTCAGTTTTTAAAACCAGAGTTTAAGAAGATAAGGGTGCTGCTGAGTCTGCAGCCAAAAAATGCTCCTCTTCTTCAAAGAGATTCTGATTTTCACAACTTCAGCCAAACACCAAACATACTCACTGTGTTGGACAGGGAGGGACTTAAGCAGATCACTGAGATTATGATCTCAGTGGAGAATCCTGAGAAGCTTTTGCAGGGGCCAGGGAAAAAAGGAATGAAATTCCTTATGGGCAAGCTGGGCAACTATGAGCAATGTCTGTCTCTGGTCACAAAACATTTTAAGTAATATGAAAATCAGAGTTGCTTGCCCACTGGTGTGGTGTCTCAAAACTCCCCACCTTATACATCGGTATTTGTATATGTAATGGGACATTATTTTGAAAATAAAAATGCAATGCTTTTCATTTCCTATTAAAACTGCATTCCCTTGTGTCTTCATTTCTTAGGCTAAACCATAAGCATTTTACCCCAAGGAAGGTGAATGTAGATCCTGAACCAAAACATAATTGATCAGTTTACTCTATTAGCTCTTTGGGGTAACAAAAGGCTCAAAAGACAGATTTTGTGAACATAGAGAGAGGGTTTCTAGAGATGAATCTGTTCAAAAGCCAAATTTCATGTCTCCTTCTACTGAAATTCTGAGAGAAGCAGCCTCATGGGATGCCTATGATCTCTGACCCCCCTGTCTCATGATGATATGGGGCAGCAGAATCAGAGGGCAATCACCCCGATGAGGGGCTTCTGAGGGAGGCCGAAGGGGGTTCCAGGCTCCCTCCCGGCTCCTGTGTGGCATGGAGGGCATCCAGAAGCAGGGTCATAGGTCATAGAAGATTGCTGTGACACTGCAATAAAGTAGCTGTCCTGGGGTTGGACAGCCAGGGCCAGGGAGCTGACATGTGTGAGAGCCAAGCTGGGGCCTGTGGAAGGGGTCCTGGCTTCTGATGGAGCAAACAGGGAACAGACCAAGGTTCCCAGGTCTTAGACATCAGCAGCAGATGCCAGTGAGGCAGGGGAATGGCCTGATGAACAGGGTCCCCATCACTGCAGAGTCCTGCAAGGACCCAGAGGACACTGTCCAGCTCTAAGATGCCCCTGCAGCCACAAGGACCCTGGAAGTTCCCCAATAGGCTTTCCAAGACAGTGAAGGGAGAAAAAGTGGATGGATTGGAGCACTAATTACTTACCCAAGAAAGGCAGGTATAAGTGGAAAGAAAAAGGGAAATCATTTAAATCACAAGAGGCCAAATGTTCTTTGAACTGGTTGATTTACATTCCTAGCTAGTGAAAATGGGGAGGTTAATGGGGAGGTTTAATGCAGTTACTGAAGAACAAAAAGTTGCCTCTTCCTTGCAAACTTAAATGTAGTGTGTGGCCAGGCGTGGTGGCTCTTGCCTCTAATCCCAGAACTTTGGGAGGCTGACACGGGTGAATCATTTGAGGTCAGGAGTTTGAGGCCAGCCTGACCAACATGGCGAAACCTTGTCTCTACTAAAAATACAAAAATTAGCCAGATGTGCTCGCTTGAACCCAGGAGATGGAGGTTGCAGTGAGCTGAGAACATGTCACTGCACTCCAGCCTAGGCGACAAGAGTGAGACACAGTCTAAAAAAAAAAAAAAAAAAAAAAAAAAAAAAAAAATCTAGTATGTGGAACTTGGAGACCCTGGCTAAACAGAAATGCATATCTTTAAATACCTAACAATGGGATACTTTTAAGATAAGCCAGTATAGTTTCTTAAACAAGAGATTTCTAATATGTTTTCAGTGGTCTGCAAGTTCACCTTAAATTTTGGTTTTCATTTCATTGATCACCTAAAAAAGAGGCATGTCCTGGATGACCTGGGCCTCGGCCCCACAGCTGGGTGCTGCCACATGTGTAAGATCTCCATTCTTGTATCTGTATTTATATTCAGGTTGGTGCTAACATTTTTCTTAAATTGACAGTATTTAAAGTTTAATGTATACTTTCTCCAACTGGAGGTCTTCTAAAAATTCTTGAGGAATTTATTGAATTCTTCAGCTTGAGAAACAGGGATAGAAATAAATGGAGGGGATGGGAATGTGAGCGTTGGGGAAGAAGGTATGGGACATTTCTTACTGCTGAGCACGCTGTGTGGGTGCATGCTGTGCGGGACTCTGTGCACCAGGTGTGGCAGTCAAGCATCCCAGCAGTTCCCGCTGTGTTGATGAGGACAAAGGCTGAGTGTGCTCTCCAGGGTCACACAAATGGGCGGCTGAGCTGAAGGTGACCTGACCCTGAAGGCCAAGATCTTCTCTTATGCCAAGACAAGGCTGGATCCCCAAATTAAACTGTGCTCTTTAAAAGGAAAACAGCAGAACCATGAAGCAGGGAGAACACCCAAGAGGCAAGATGTTTAACCTCTTGTTTCACAAAAGGGAATGCTTAAAGGAGAAGATAATTTTTCTAGAATTCTTCCTGGAGATGACTACCCCGAGATTACCTTAGAAGACTGTCTTTACCTCAGTAACCCCAGTGATCTGTGCACACTGAAATCCAGCCTACTGTAATTAAATTTTTTTTTCCTCCTATTTAGCTTCATCATCTTCCCCATAAAAAGCAACCCCAGTCTGGGAAAAAGTTTTTCATAGAGGCTGTCTTTCACCTGCTAGGTTGTTTCAGGAGGCAAAGGGCAGGCGAGGCTTTGGGCTTTCACCACCTTTTAAAAAAGAGTCCAGATAAAGGATAACTTTCTACAGTCACATGTTAACCTTTGTTGAATATATCCTTGTGTCCTGGTGGCTCTCCTCATTTCTGTTGATGAAAGACACTGAACCTGACCTAGAAAACAAAGTTTCTACGGCTTGCTTTTAGATTTTATTTTAGTGGACTTCAGAGAAAATCTCCAGCTTACAGGTTAAATGACTCAAGGGAACTCAGTGTGACAAATGTACACAGCTTTCCTTGCCAATCCTGTGGCACAGCTGTCCAGAGGCTGGAGAGGGCGAATGAGCCCTGAGGCTGCTGGACTCTGCTGCTGATCTGTCTCTCCCAGAGGACTTGAAGTGTTTCTGTCCCTGGTGCCTAGGGTAGAAGTTTTCCCTCTTCTAGTGCATTGCTGTTCACCTAAAACTAGTTTTATTCACATACTGTGAATAAGGCATTTGCTTTCCTTATAACTGATGTGATAAGAGCAGCCAGACACATACACGAATATATACCAAACCCTTGGTCAGCTTCACACAGTGGAAATGGAAGGATACCATCTGGGATTTTATAGAAATTAATATTATATACATTTCCTATTGCCTCAAAGACAGTCTCTCAAGGAGAGATAAGGTTCTATCACGAAGAACCCATCAAGTGGAAGGACCTGCCTGCTTGGTGGAATTGCATGGAAGGTATGGGGACTAACTACCTGGTGATTAATTTGGTGAAAGTTGTTATGGAATCTTAGCACCAGGATGTCATCTGGAAGGCTTATTTTTTAGCTTTTATTATTACAGATCAGTTGCCTTGATGTACAGATTCCATGATTTCTGAGTCCTTCATATTATTACATTGATTTAAAAAACAATGTCTGAATTTAATCTGGGGTACATCTCCCACTTTAGAAACCAAACCCCCCTGACTGTTAGTATCTGCCCCTCCTCTGTGTGTTTTCTCATTGCTAACCTCCTATCTGATGGAATTAGACTATACTATTGGTTGAAGGGGCAACCACTTATTCCCCAGAATTATGGCAAGTCCATATAAAATATCTGGAAAATTGCTACCCATAAATGGGTTAAAATTGCCCATTCCTCATGTAACATTCACCTGAAATGCAGGTGAATTTAACCCATTTATGCCAGAGGTTGTAATTTTTTGAATTTTTACAATCAGACCTTGGTGATGACCTTGAGCAGCAGGATAAATAACTCCCACATGCTTAATGTTCCAATAATGGAACACTTGGCATAATTAAGACAATTATTTTCATACTGGCCACAACTGTTCTGTCTCTTTGTGGAGTAATTCGTTAGGAATAAAGCAGCACTAACAGTGGGCTTCACATTTGTTTATCTTTGACTCAGGATTGTGATAAGCACAGACTAAGTTCTGTGATCCATGGATCTTGGTGGTGATTCAGAGCCTGGGCCATATGCAGTGTGAGAGTCAGGGTCAGCAGGAGGGTTTCCTGGCAATCACGTGATGACATGCAGGGCAGGGGCTGGGGTGAAGGGACTGAGTGTGCTCTAGACCCCTTTCTCTGCTTGGCCCTGAAAGACTTGCCATCCATTTGAATGGGCTGGGCTTGGGTCCCTGCCATATAGAATACAGAACTCAACACTTTCTTTCATGGAGTTGACATGGTTTTATTGCTACATACAAGTAAAAGCCTTAGTTGATACTGATAGTTAGATGTGCTATTTAATATCTACCTAAAAGAAGGCCCTGAATAATTTATTGCTACACTAAAGTGATCATTTTCAGTGGATAAGCCTTAATATCCAACAGACTCCTATGTAAAAATCCTATAGAGAGAGGCTCCAGACAAGCTCCCAATACTCCCCAAGATTGAACATAAGATTTTACTGCATTTATGCACATTTTTTTCCTCCCTAGAGAGAAGACCTAGAGCAAGCTTGTTCAATCCGTAGCCCAGGACAACTCTGAATTGAGCCCAACACAAATTCATAAACTATCTTAAAACATTACACATTTTTTTGCAATTTTTTTTTTTTTTTTTTGTAGCTCATCAGCTATCATTAGCATTAGTATATTATGTGTGGCCCAAGACAATTCTTCTTCCAGTGTGGCCCAGGGAAGCCAAGAGGCTGGACACCCTGACCTGGAGTACTCATTAGGTCCTCAAAAGGGCCTATGACAAAAATATATATATATATATATGTGTGTGTGTGTGTATGTGTGTGTATATATATATACATATATATATATATATAAAGCACTGTCTTTTAGCAACTGTCTCATTTTCTAGACATGTTCTATGCAAGCAGTGTATCTTGGAAGGCACTCCTAACAATTGTCATGCTCCCGGGAAATCAGGTGACAGACACGTGATGAAGATTTTTCTTCTGAGGGTATTTGGTCTGAAGTCCTTCCACGCTACTGTTTGTGCATGCTGGACTGCTGCGAACATGGGGGTAAGCAGGAGGAATGTGGGAACAACTGCGCCTCAGTTAGAGCAGCTCTGCTTTCAGCCAGATGATTATTTGTAAAATAAAAGCATTTTTTATTTTTTATTTTTACAAATAAAAATAGAAGTATTTTTATTTTTTTGTGGGAGATACAACCTTTGGTACAAGTGAAAGTGCATTCATTCCCTGTCTTCTCTTTAGATTTCATTTAAGGGAAGGCTCTGTGCCTAAAAAGATCTGAAAATCAGGGTGGAGAATTGAAAGGCAGAGGGGAATGATTACCTTTTGGTCTGTGTACTGGAAACAATTCCAATACAGTTCTGAGTAGATTTTAAGGTTTTGACTGGAGATTTTCTCCTGGCACACTTCAGAGGCAGGCAAACCTTCCGGGAGCCCCAGTGTTCACAGGGGAGTGTCACTACTACCTCCAACTCAGCTTACTGCCAACACGCATGTCTCACAAGCACTTGTCAGAAAGCATCCCCTCCACAGAGCTCCACAAGACTCACAAAACAGGGAGGGGAGCCATGGGGAGTGTGGAAGTAGAAAGTTCCTTTTTAAAGTTTCCTTTCTTTTTTTTTTTTTTTCGAGACGGAGTTTCGCTCTTGTTACCCAGGCTGGAGTGCAATGGCGCGATCTCGGCTCACCGCAACCTCCGCCTCCTGGGTTCAGGCAATTCTCCTGCCTCAGCCTCCTGAGTAGCTGGGATTACAGGCACGCACCACCATGCCCAGCTAATTTTTTGTATTTTTAGTAGAGACGGGGTTTCACCACGTTGACCAGGATGGTCTCGATCTCTGACCTCGTGATCCACCCGCCTCGGCCTCCCAAAGTGCTGGGATTACAGGCTTGAGCCACCGCGCCCGGCCTAAAGTTTCCTTTCTTATTAAAGAATAAGTGTGCTAGTAACTTTGTTAAGCCCTATCCTATGTCTCTATTAGACATGCCATGCTTACAGGCACGTAGTACATTCTATGTCCTTGTACTTTAACCAAGATATCTGTGCTGGACGTGCTCACATGCATGTCCCAGCTCTCCATTGCTTTTACCTGTTTAGAAAAGTTTTCAGTTATTAGCCAATCGGGTTTTAGTTTAAATTGTAAGGTCTGGCTCCAGCCAATGGAGATCAGACACAGCAGCAAGGACGACACCAAATGTGTAAGGAATAAACTTGCGTGTTTTCTTTTTTTCATTGTACTCTTGTGGCACAATGGCTAGCAAGGGTACCCTTCCAGTCCAGAAAGTAAAAATCGTGTTGCTGAAACATCCTTTGTCTCAGTGCTAATTTTTCTTTGTGGCACCAAGCATCTATTTCCAACAGGGAGGGAGCCTTCCATTGCTCCCCATACCCCCACACTTAATCCTGGAGCAGCCTGGACAGCAGAGGTTAGTGCATTTTGGCCCCTCATCAGCCTGACTTAATTGAACTATACCTGCTATGATGTATTGGTCAATACTGAGTGACATTATGAGAAACACCTTTCAAAGTGTGAATCCAGTGGAAACAGTTTATAGCAGGGGTTGCTGTAGTCTATATCCTCTCCAAAAGGATCCAAAGGATGAGTTTCTCTTGGATTTTAGGTCCAAGAGCAGCATTTTTTAAGGAATGGACTCATTTGTTCTACTAGTGCTTCTATGACTCAGGAAACTGCTCATGTCACTCACGCTCCTTCTATTGTCTTCTAGAAACTCAGAGACAAATTTTTGGTATTTCTTGCTTAAGATTCATTGCATCCATTTTGTGAACTAACATTACTCCTAGCTTCATCTTATCTTTCCTACTCTGGTTTTCCCTTTGTCCACCTTTTCATCATTATATTTTATTTTGTTTTCTCCTGTTCACATTTATGTAAGCCACTTAAAATTATTTCTGGAGCAAGGCAGGCATACACTTATTCAATAAAGGAATATTTACAGATGATTAGTTATAAAGAACTGATAGTTTTTCACTAGGACAAGATCTGAACACATTTTTAAAGAATAATTAGAACCTAGAATGCTAGACGGGAGAAAATTTACCCCAAGATAACAAGTTTCACTAATGAGTACAACCAAAAATGAAATATTGGAGGAAATTAAAATAGCAGCCTCCTGCGATCCTGAAGTCTCAATCAACAAAAAATTAATCAGCAGGTTTCCATTTTAAAATGGTATCTGGCAAACATCTTTCACATAAAATTTCCACCAAAATTGTGTGGGAAGATACAGAAAAAGATGAAAAAACTAGAAAGCAATGGAAGGCTGCTTGCTGCCAGTAAATGAATGGGACATTTTAAAAATTAAATACAAGGCTCACAAGTGCATTTGGAGATCTATTCACTCTCTCCCTTTTCTAAGCAGTCAGAATAATTGTTGACCCTCCTTCCAGTATTCTTTCCACCTCAAATCTTGGTCCAGGAATATTAAGATAAATGCTCACCATAAAACAAAGCAACACAAACACCAAACAAACAAAAACACCACAGTTGAACCTTCTATGGTGGCAGTGGGACTTTTTAAACATCCGAGGATAAGCTCACTTCCAACTCCCCTCAGTGCTTCCCTGTTTTATAGCTACTGTAAAAGTGTATTTACCCTAAAATATTTAGGTGGGTAGGAAGAAGAACTAGTCATGGTACCATGTTGCATGCTGGGAGGTGTAGTGATGAAGTGTAAGCCTTGGGGCAGAGACTCCAAAAACCATGCAGTGTATGATGGTGTCTGCTGTTTCTAATTCATTCATTCGTTATGTGTATATTCCATACTGTGGCTAGGTTCTTAGCCATCTGATCAGAGAAACACAACATGAGGCAGTAAGAGTAGAACTAAAATCCCCTATCTTAAGCTAGCAGAGTGGAAATGATTTGAGGGCATTAGATATTGGCAAACAATGAGGCTGGGAAAGTGTTATCCTCATTTAAGAACTGCTAACGGGAAAAGTTAACGTGGAACTCATGGAAAAATATTGCAGAGAAAAGGAAACTAGTTAGCCTGAAGACATTCATGTGAATTTTACTAACAACTAGGACACGATGTCTAATAGCAGTTTTGCATTCTCACTGAAGAATGCAGATTTTCAATTAAGCAGTGTAAAAAGCTATAAGATTTAAGCACTTAGACTAAAAGACTACAGGATAAGGTGAAATGGGGAGATAAGACAAAAGAATGCAGAAAAACTGAAAACACAGAAGCAGACATAGACTTGCATTTGAAGTCTGGACTTGCAGAATTACAATTGCATTAATTCTGCAAAGGCAGAATTAATATTCAAAAGAGATGGGGTTTTAGCCCATCTATGTCCATCAGGGGGTTGGGTTTAGGAGGACAGAAGAGTGTGTTCAGCAGTTTATGATTATGGATTGCATAAAGCAGGGGTCCCCAACCCCGGGGCCACAGACTGGTACTAGTCAGTGGCCTGTTAGGAACCAGGCCGCACACCAGGAGGTAGGTGGTGGGCGAGCCAGCATCACTGCCTGAGTTCCGCCTCTTGTCAGATCAGGAGTGGCATTAGATTCTCACAGTAGCACGAACCCTATTGTGAACTACACACATGAGAGATGAGAGTTGTGTGCTCATTATGAGAATGTAACTAATGCCTGATAATCTGAGGTGGAACAGTTTCATCCCAAAACAATCCCTCACCTCCCTGCACCTGCTGCAATCCATAGAAAAACTGTCTTCCACAAAACTGGTCCCTGGTGCCAAAAAGGTTGGAGACCCCTAGCATGGAGGCGAGGCGTGCAAAGGTATGTGTCCAGTGAGTGAGGCCAGGGATAAGGTAGAGACTGCGGGAAAGGACTCCTGCTCTCAGCTGGCTTTGGCTGCTAATCTTGGCTCGTGAGGTGAAGCATCTAGCAGGGAGTGACATGACAGATGTACTTTTGCATCTCCTAAAATGGGTCCCTCACAAGACTCTAAAAAGATAGGAATTCAGAAAACCACAGAACAATAAAGACACTGTAAATAAGTGCAGGAAATTAGAGAAATGAAGGGAAATGAATGTGAGCTTCAAGAGACAAGACCTTGTCTTGTAATGCCCAGAACAGTGCATACATACATATGCAGTTTTGTCTCCAAAAAGCAGACAACAGTGTTCCTTCCAAACACACATAAAACATTCACAAAAACTAACCATTTATTCAATCATAAAGGCAATCTCAACAAATTCCCAACATTAGCAATCATATAAGCCATATTCATTATTCATAATGTGTACTAAAAATCAGTAACAAACCAAAACAAAATGCAAAAACAAAGCAAAGTGCTATCCATCTCACTAACTTAATTTGATTAAAATGAGAATTACGCTGGAAATGATCAATTACTTGGAAAAGTTTGAAAATGGGCACATTGCATATCAAGGCTAGTAGGAAGGAAGCAAAACTGAATTTGAGGGAAAATTCATTAGCTATATTAGAAATGTATATCAGAATATATAGAAAAATATATATGAAAACAAGAAAGTAAAAAGAGGACGTTAATAAATATAAAAGTAGAAATTAACAGACTAGGAAGCAAAAAAAAAAATCCCTGGATAAATGAATGAAAGTAACAGCTGGTTCTTCAAGAACACCAGTAAAAAAAATAAGACTGATAAATTCAAGTAAGAAAAGAGATGATGATAGAGAGAGAATAAGAATGAGAACAAGAGAGAGAGAAAAATCTATAAACCAGAGGATGCAGAACTATAGTGCAGAGAAAATATTTTCAAACATGATAAGAATATTAGGTATAACATTATGTCAACACATTTGAAAATCTAGATGAGTTAGATGATTGCCTATGAAAATGTAAATTACTAAAGTGAATTTAAGAAGAGTTAGAAAATCTAAATATTTTAACAGCCAAAGAAGAAATCTATAAAGAAAGTAAAAGACCTGCCCTTATAAAGATGCAGCAGGCCTAGTTAGGTTAATAGATTAATTCTCCCAAACTTTCAAAAAATTATTATGTCATATAAAGTGTTCTAAAAATAATACAAAATAGAGAATCCTTGCATGTTATTAGAATAACCTGATATCAAACTGAACAAGATAGCATAAAATGGAAACCAGCAAATGCAATCTGGTTTTTATAAAAAAAATCATAATCAAGTAAAATTTATGCAACAAATGAAAAGATAATGCAGAATTGAGAAGTTGATTAATGTCATTTAACAGAAAATGAAAAGATGATTCAGAATTGAGAAGTTGATTAATGTCATTTAACAGACTATAGAAGAAAAAGCTGCTGAGATGGAGGATTGCTTAAGCTCAGAAGTTCAAAACCAGCCTGGGCAACATTGCAAGATGCTGTTTCTAGAGAAATAATAAAAAAAACCCAGCCAGGCATGGTGATGAACTCCTACAGTCCCAGCTACGTGGGAGAATGAAGCTGGAGGATCGCTTGAGCACAGAAGGTCGAGGCTGCAGTGAGCCGTGGTTATGCCACTGCACTCCAGCGTGGGTGACAGAGCAAAACACTGTCTCAAAAATAAAATAAAATGAAATAAAAAGAGAAAAAGCCCATGATCATCTACTGCCAAAAAGCAGTCACATTCCTGATCTAAACTGTTTAGTAGGCCAGGAATAGATAATTTCTCTATTCTTTAGATATTGATATAATATTTATATCTCTATTAGATATTCTTTAAAATATCTAATAAACTTAGAGCAAGCATCACACTTAACAGTGAAACACTGAAAGCAGGTCACTAAGGGCAGCAGCAAGACAAAGGCAGGATGCCAGATGTCCTTACAATGTCACAGTGTAGCATAAGTTGTCACCAATGCAATAAAACAAGCAAGAGAAATAAGTATACATGATGGAAAGGAAAAGATAAGTGTCATTAATTGTGGACAATGTGATTATCTATCTGGAACAGCTAAGATGTTCACCTGAAAGACTACTAGAACTGAGAAGATAATCCCTTAGGGAACTAAGTTATAAGACGTAAATGTGAAATCAACAATTTCTATACACCGGCAAAAAGCAATTAGAACATGCAATAAATAAAATCTTATCAACACAATGTAAAAGATAATTAAAAATTACTTGACAAAAAGTATAAGAGCTCTGAACAAAAATCCATAAAACTTCACTGAAAGTAAATAAATGGGAATAAGTACCACATTCTTGACAGGAAAGGCTTAATATTATAGAGATACAAATTATTCTCAAGTAGAAACATACATTTGATGCAATTCCAGTCAAAACTTAAAGACTTTTCTGCAACTTAAGCAGGTTTTAACAAATCATTTATGTGAAGGACTGAGAAAAGCCAAAAAACTTTTAGAAAATGATATAATCATCAACAAAATCCACGATGGTGAACACCATCCATCAGATAGCAACATATATTCTAAAGTTATTATAATTAAAATAAAATAGTATTTGCACAGGAATAGGGCTTCTAGATCAATGGAACAAAATAGAAAGTAAACAAACTGGCTCACAGAAATAAAAGGAGGTTAAAATATACTAAAGGGGCATCTGAAACCATCAGATAAATGATAGATTATTTAGTAATAATTTGGTGACAAATGCTTAATTTGAAGGTTAGATCTTATCCCCCATCACCCAGAAAGGCAAAGTACATATGGTCTACAGGGTTAAATTGAAAATAGAAAGCTACAAAGGATTAGGAAAAAATGGGAAAACAGTCCTTATAACCTTGCAAATTTAAAGCCTTTTAAAGGCACCAAATACAACAATAATAAAGGAAACAACTGATAACAAAAAATAATTGATAAATTATTATCAACAAAAAATTTTGTATGTAAAATATACTTAAGGCAAAAATGACAGACAAGAGAATGGTTTCACGTGTAACCATCGAAGAACTAAAATCTATTATATAATTAGAAAATAAAACTAATTTCTAAAAATCAAGAAAAAGACAAATAGTCCAATAAAATATAAGATGAAAACATAAATGTAAATTGCGTATCAAGGCCAGTGGGATGCATGAAAGAAGAGTGCAAGTAGCTTTAAACACAGGAAAAATGCTCAATTTCAGTAGCAATTATAAAAATGTTAGTCAAAGAGAATGTTTTTTGCCTTCACATAAAATTGGCAAAAATTTAGCAGACTGACAACACTATTGTTGACAACATGAGAGAACATGCTCACACACTGCTATGGCTATGTAAATTGCTAGGAAGTTTTGGACACTGGTGAAATCTTAATTTGCAAGTCTATTTTAAAACTAAAGACCCATATACTCCTCTAGTCAGCAGTTCCACTTCTTGTACTTGTATAAAGAGGTTTGTGTTTCGATATTCTCTGCGGTATCGTTTATAAAATCAAAACATTGGAAAACTCTTTAAATATCCTATTCTCTGTGGTATTGTTTGTAAAATCAAGAAACTGAAAAAGTCTTTAAATACCCAGCATTATGGAACAGTGGTGAACCAAGGCGGTCAAGGAGTTGGGTGTTGGCAGCCACTGACCCAGGCGGGAAGAATATGTTATCACTAGCATTGCTTAGAATTGTATGGATATGATGCAAGGTGAAAATAAGACCGACTTTTATTTGATCTGATATTGTTTAAACTTCTCTCCAGACAATGCATCCCTTATTGCACACCCGGATAGACTTCCTCAACCCCCACAGTCCCCCTTTGATACACCATTCTGATGAAATATTTTGGAGGCTGAATGCCTAGGTCTGTGTGCCTTGTTACCTTGGGTCCTGGGGGTTTTGGATATGCACTGTGGAAAAAAAAGTACCCACTTGTTACTATTGCACCTTCAGTTCTTATTGTTTCAAAAAGTTCCAGGAAAAAGCTCAGTCCAGGAAAAAACAAAAACTGGTTGGATCCAGAGATGCTGGGGCTGGAGATGAACTTTGGTGAACTTTCCTCCCAGGGAGGAGCTTATTCCTCATTTTCTATACAGGCTACTATGTAGAAGCATGATGGGCAACAGCACCAGTGCTACTTTTACTCCACTTCTGTACACAAGGACTCAGCTAACCAGCCCAAGAAAAGCTCCTTTAACACCATTGTTCAGGAGGGTGCTGCTTTGAGGAGCTATCCCCACTGTCCTCCTTATTTGTTGCAGGCAATAAAATTCCCTCCTTAAAACCTCCTTGGTTGTGGTCATTGGACTGTTTTTGAACTCACTTGTTGTGGGTAAGTCGGTGATGCCTCAGTGACACCTCTCTCACTGTTAGGAGAAAGCAGTAGAAGCACAGGGATGGCATGTTGCCAATTTTGCTAAAACACAGACGCAGTCACTGAACTGTATTTCTAAATGTACTTTCTGTATGAATGCACAAGATTTGCATGGATTCACACCCAATGCACTTGTAGTCATTTTGGTGGAGATGACAGGGATTTAGGGTTGTGGTCAAGGGGAACTGCATCTGTATATGTTAATTTTTTAAATATATTATACTATATTCATTTGTTTTTATTCATGTATTTATGTAATTAAAAAGTAAGTACATAATTTAAATGCATAATTTTGGAGAAGAAAACTGCCCTAGTAAATGAAATTGAAGGGAGAATTAGAAAGGTGAGGGCCTGGTGTAGTGACTCACGCCTGTAATCCCAACACTTTAAGAGGCTGAGATGGAAAGATTGCTTGGGCCCAAGAGCCTGCATTAAAAAAATCATAATAATTAACAATAAAAAACACATCAGGGTTTTGATGTCTCAGGAATTGCAGCACCATCCCCACCTAGTGGAGAGGAGTGGATACTGCCATTAGCTCAAGGGCACTCCCCAGGAGGCAGGGGCAGTGCCTTTTCTCTATCAATGCCTTGCAAAGATTAGCACTAGAAGACCAATTTCAAGCCACTTCAGAATAAACAGAAAGCTTCAGGTATCTAGTTGAGGTGGAGATGTGGCATTTTACGCCTGCAAATGAATCATGCAGACAAACCCTCAAGAACGTCCCTTGAGGCGAGTCATTCCACGTTTCTGGACAACAGTGTCCACTTGAGCTAGACAGTAATGATTCACCCTTGAACCAAACCTTTTATGAAAAAAGCCAAATATTCTATGATCATAACAACCCCATGAGATAGCTTTTTAATGATCTTGTTTTACAGAGGAGAAAATGAAGGCTTGGACTAAATAAAAGACCTTGCTAGGCAATATGTTAGCAGGTCAGTCAGGAGTGATGCCACATTCTGTGACTTGAGGACCTGAGTCCACATTTATCTTCATGGGGGCCTCAGGACCAGGGATGTGTCTGAGGCATTCATAGAACATCTTGTAGAAGACACTGGTGAAATCTTGGTCCATATCTTTGGACCTGCATGAGTTGTCTGCAGCCACAGGGGACAGTTTCTGGCCAAACTAAGGGTACAGGGCATGGCAAATGGGCTCCGCACAGTGTGGTATTGGGTTGACAGTGATGTGCAGTCTTCACCTGAAGAGGTGGGGAAAGGGCAAGGGCACAGCACAATCAAAGGCACAGGGCTGGGAATGAGCAGGGTGTATTTAGAGAATATAAAGTTAGTCTTGTTGGGAGCCCACGAATTATTTGAAATTGTAAGCAAAACCATTTGTGTGTGTGTGTGTGTGTGTGTGTACACAAGTGCATTTGTAAAGGGATTGAATTCATGGCTTTGGTCACATTTTTCATGAACTAAACCATGTGGCAGAACCACCAAGGATCCAGAGAAGGGGTCTGCTGTGGACTAAAGAATCACAGAACATTGAAATAATGTTTACTGAGCCCTAGTGTCACCACTCAGACAGAGCTTAGCTCTTTATAAATGTTTCTTTCACTTGTCACGAACATCCTTTGAGGTGGGTTCTAATACCATCTTCATTTACAGATGAGGAAACTGAGAACTAGAGAGATGCCTTGCCCTAGGCCACACAGTTGGATCTGAACCCAAGCAGCCTGACTCTGGATCCCTCACCCTACACCTAAGGCTGGTGGCGTCAAACTTGAGTGCACGGTACAGTGAACAGCAGGCCTTATTCTAACAGACACAGCTAGGCCCCATGCCCAGGATCTCCAATTCTGCAGGTTTCTAATGAGTTTCCTGGTGGTGCTGATGCTGCTGGTCTGGGGGCCACACTTCACAAACCACACTTTGAATTCTAGGCTGTCATCTCCCAAGAGGACTTGGAGTCCCAAAGAGTTGATGTGACCTGTCTGGAGTCACTCAGCTACTTAGCAGCAAAACCAAGATGAGAATCTGGGTCTGTGGATTCCAAACCCAGGACTCTCTATGCCACTCGTGCTTGGAGGAGGGCACTTCCTACCTAAAGAGTGTGTGTGCATTTGCACGCATGCATTTCTATTACCTGACGTGTGTCCAGATCCCGGTGCTGGGCGCTGGGGGAGGATGGCTCTTTGCTCGGCTCTTCTGAGCCCAGTCGGGCTCTTCTCCACCTCCTGGCCCGCCGGTCTGTGGTGTGGGGGGCCTCCTCTGGCTCGCTGCTATCTGAGGTCTCCCTGCTAGCCGCCTGGGGGTTGAAGTTGACATCCAGTTCTCCCTGTAGGCGCATCTTCTCTGCTGCAGGGTTCCTGGGGGCCTTCCTCTGTAACCAGGACAGTCTGGCCTGGTGCCCAACTTCTCGGGAAGATCCCGCAGAGGAGGTCTCCGAGTCAGAGCACATGGCCTCAGGGTTGGGGGAGATTGCAGAGATTGGGGAGGCAGCCATGAGGCCTTGGTCAGAGCTCTGGGCCTGTGTGGGCTGAGGCTGGGGGTCCCTGGGCAGGCCCCGGGGCCTGGGACACAGCTTGCTCAAGGCCTCACTCCAGTCAAAGTCTTCCTCGCTGTCGGAGCCCATCTCATCATAGGCAGATGCCACACTGGAGGCCACCTCCAGGGCCTGAAATGTCCCGCTCTTAGGCTTGGCCAGTAGGCGGGTTAGGGGTGGAGCACCATCCTTCAGGGCCACCCAGTTCCCGTCGGAGCTCTGCAAAACTGGTGCCAGGTCTGTGGGTGGAGAGATAGAGAAAGCAGAGAGGGGCTGTTATCACTTTAATGCAAGGTGAGGCTGCCACTTGTCACGTCCCCGAGTGGCTCGTGGGGGTGTTAGAGGGCAGCTGCCTTTAGGAAGCCCAGAAGGGCAAACCCAATTGGTGGGCAGAGTTCAAAGGTCCCCACGGAATCCCCTGAAAGCTCACAGGGTCCCAGTGCTTCACAGAAGGAGAGAAACTCAGAGATCTGGCTCCCGTTTCAGTCCACCTGGGCTGATGTCACCTCAGTCTTCTCAGCACGGCCCTGTTCCTGCCCTGGGCTCACTTGGAAGGGGAGGGGACAGGGCTACAGGTGGAAGCACGAGCTTCTGGCTCTTTGACCTAGGGCTACAATTTTGTCTCTTGGATCCTCAGTTTCCCCTCACTGATAGGAAACAATCCCACTGCCTGCCCTGGCATACCGCAGAGGTTAACGCATCTGCTCTCGGTACTTTTATAGATCCTGCTTCATAACAGGCTCCTGAGATAGGCATATAGGTCTATTTTTAACTCAAGGAACATGCCTCACTCTGGAAAGTGCTTGAGGTCAAAAAGCTTTAGTATTTCCAATCTCATTTTACAGATGAGGAAATGGTGAGCGAAGTTAAGTGACTTGGCAAAGGTCACAGAGCTGCTAACTTGTAGAGTGAGTTCGAGGTGCATCCTCTACCTGACTCTGAGGCAGCTCTGGGCTACTGACTGTGCCACAGAAGCCTTCGGCCAGCCGTAGGCACCATGCAAGGGCAGCCGGAGCAGCTCTCAGGCCGTGACTATGGTCTGGAGTGGTCTAAACTGGGCTCAGGTCTGCCAAGAGCATGTTCCCAAGGATTGATCTCCATGCCGAGGGTGGATGGGTAAAAAATGGTTGTCTTGTTTAAGGAGAACAGGAAAATGCTTTCTTCCCAAGTGTCTGTGGGGTGGGAATAAGATGACATGCTGCTCCTTTAGCTATGGGTACTTGGCCCAGGACTGAGGCCTCAGGCGCAGCAGTTGCCAGCAGGAGCTATCATTTTTTTTTTTTTTTTTCAACCAGGACTGTTGCAGCGCTGCCTGGGGGCAGTGATGAGGACCTCTGGGCTTTGAAGAAACCACTCCCCAAGTTGGTGTGGACATCTGCTTCGGGGCTGAAGGCCTGCAGCAGCTAAAGCTCTGCAGCAGTAGGACCTTGAGGCAGAGTCCTCCTTCATGCTATTTAAAACACACAGCTTTTCTACCAGTTAAACTGCCACTGCTCCACATAATGAAATGAAAGCTATCAGTATTTCACAGTGCTGCCCACAGAGCATTGTACCTGCTAAGCCTGTTTCAGAACCACAGCCTTGGGGGAATTCAGATGTTGGTGGAACATATGTTTTCAACAGCGACCCAGTTCCACTTCCACTGCCTGACTGCAGCTCAGACTGGCAGGACATCGAGTTCTTTTTATTTTGAGAGTCAGGAAGTGGGGCTCTCTCTTATGAGGAGGATGCTGGGCCCCGGCAGTGGGCTGACGTAAGCAGTGGCCTCCAAGAAGCCTGAGACCACGCACTGGCCTTTCTCCTGCTGCTCCTGCCTTCAGTGTCCCCCTCCACCATTTGCATGTAGTGAAGCCCTAGCAAACCTACAACACTTCATCTCACTGGTGAGAATGGCCTTTTCCTGGAGTGTATTCTCATCTCCCTGCTGGACATGGCCTCTCCTCTCTGAGCTCTCCTGGTATGAGGGCCTGGCTGGCTCATTCCATGTTCCTCCATGTGTTCTGGCTGTCACACACCTGCTGAGCATGAGGACAAGGTCCCTGAGGCAGGGCCTGGATCTCAGGCATCTCTTCATCCTTAGAGGAAATTAGCCTGCTCTGTCCCAGAGCCAGGTTTTGGAAAGACCAGTGGCCTCTAAGTCAGTTGAGAGGAAGCCCTACTCAGTCACCAGGCAGCGATGTGATCCTGTGTGCCTCGGTTCTCTGACTGGTGAAAAGGATATAGCTAATATCTTAATGGGTTGTCAGAGGACTGCACGAGGGGATGCTCATGAGTGTGTTACACATGCCTGCTCAGAAAGAGGATTAATTCCTGATGGCTTCTTTCCCCTTCTCTATAAATGAAGGAAGCTGCTTTAGTGTAGGGCAAAGAATAGCTTTGGATTCAAGCAGGTGCAGGGCTGATCCTCAGCCACTGCATTTACTAGTAGGTGACCCTGGTTAGAGAGCACCTCGGCTCTACTTTCTTGCCCAACAGTAGGGTCAGTGTGACCCACCTTTGGCTGTCATTAGGATTATTTTGAGATAACACATGCAAAGCATCAATCATAGTGCCTGCTATACTTAGGGCCCTGAGCTATTTTTATTTTATATCTGTTTAATTGGATTTAGCGTTAGTACTTAACACCTGGTTATGAATTAACACCCATGCACTCCATATGTATGTATACAGAAAAGAGATACGTATCTGATAGGCACTATTCAGTATTACATATTAATAACTATACAGTAACACTATTTTCATTGGCAATGGAGTTATTCAGAAGAGTGGCTTACTAGGGTTATTATTACCATTTATTATTGGGCTCTACTTGTGGTGTTGGTAACAGCAGGTCTCTTGAGAAAAGTATTTCTGTTTGCCGGCATTCTCCTAATGCTGTGTCTGGAGAGTGTCAGTCAGGGTAAGGGTTCCTCAGGAATGCTAATGAGGCTGTGTGGGACTAGTAAGTAGTTATATTGAATTTTCCTGTAGCAGGCTCTGTGGGTGCCCTACCCTAAACCTTGGCCCTCACCACTTCAGTGTATGCCAGCTGGACTTCCAATTGCCAGCCCTTGCAAGTCTTCACTTGAGGCTTGCTCAGGCGACTGGAGCCTGTGTTGCCTGCCCCAGGGGCAGGGTGGAAGTACCCAGGATTCATCACCTCCTGGGAGCAGCCCTCAGCCAGTGAGTAGGCGAGCTGGTGGCTAAACATCCCAGCTCTCTTGCCTGTTAGGCAGGTGAGTCTTCTACACTGGCTCCCAGGGTCCCCAGTGGGGTCAAGCTCCGGCCACCCACAGTGGCCATCTGCTTAGTAACAAGTCATTTATTGCCTGATTTTCTTTCCTTGTCTCACGTTTCTCCTCCTTTCTGTGTGTTTTCTGGGCTCACCTCCCAAATAAACTACAGGTCTTCAGATTCTTATATGAGGATATTAGGGTCTGCTTCTGGTGGAAGTCAAACCAAAATACCCACATGATGCAAAGCGGACTCCGAGCATGGCTGTTGAGTGCTCATTCTGAGAAGAAAGGCAAAGTCCTCTGGGCCTTCTAATCTGTCACTGAGGCTGCTCTCTGGACTGTCTTCAAGACAACTCACACGTTGCTCGTCAGTTGCCTGTGCTTGGACTTCCTTCCTCAAGGAGCTGGCTATTCTGCTCTCTGAGCTTTGCCAACATCTTTTATTGCTTAACACTCAAACTATATGATAGTTTATTTTCTCAGTTGTCTACCCCACCCCTCAATCCTGACCATCAGCTCCTGGAGGGCAGAGCCAAGTCTTCTTCACTGCTAGCCCCTGGCCAGCTTTGTGTCCCATCCTGGGAACATGAAGACTACTTGTTAATGAAAACAGGCACTAAAGGCTGCAGGGACGATGGGGCTCCCGATGTGCAGCTCTCAATGAGCACTGCTGTCTACAGCTTCTCCTGGGGCCCTTGGAAGAATCCAAAGAAGGAAATCCCTTGATAATGCCACTCAGCACCCAGCTCCAGGGTTGACCCTGTTGTAAATGTGGTCCCTGGGCTCTAGCACCCACCATATTTGGAGATGGAATTCAGCCCATTGCCAGCTCCCTTTCTCCTGTGTTTTACAACCCCAGGTTGCCTTGTGCCTCTGTGGAAGCTAGACATTGGCCAACTTTTACCTCTGCAAAAATTCAGTCTTCTTAGCAAAAACACAGATGGCTCCCTGAATACCCAACCGTGTGGAAACTTCGGTGGTTGTTGATCTCCATCATCAAAGCTGCACCTGCGCTCCAATACCACAGTCTCTCAGTCCATCAGGAACACCCCTTGGGGATCTTGCTCCCCCACCCTCTCCTTTCTCCAAATTCCTGCTCTTCCGTTATCGTGCAGACAACTAACGTTCAGTGGTGGCCCCAGAGCAGTGACAATTCCCCAATCTTTATTTCCCCAACACTGAGCACATGCAGTGTATACAGTAGATGCTCAATCAAGGTTTACAAAGTGAAAATGCATTTGGGAGAAACCCATTAACTGCTATAGGCACTCTCAAGACTGAAAGCAGAGTTACTATGGTTTACCCAAACCAGTGTCCCTAAGACTAACCCCAGCTGTGCACTAGCAGGCTCCTGAATCAACCCTTCTTCAGAGGCATAAACACAGCTGCTACATATAGCCCAGTGGGCATTCACTTTCTAAGATGACCTCCACCCCCGGGACTCTTCTGTTTGACGTTCCTGCTCAACTGAGACTGAGCAATGCCTGTAGGAATAATCTGCTTCCTGCTAAATGTTTCAGACATCCCTCAAGACCTCTGAGGCTGGCATGGACAGTTTGGCATGTCAAGGGCTAAAAATTCTTCAGAAAAACCAGAAGTTTTCCACCCAAGTCCTTTTTCAAAAAATTTAAATCTTCATCCTGAGAGAGCATGGATTTTTGAGCAGAATGTAAAGTCTTTTTTTGGGTGTGTCATGCTGTGGAACTAAGTTTTATGTTTATATACAACTGAAAAATTACCTATGAGTGCCTAATTTTACAGAAGATTATGTACAAAATCATGTTTTGAAAACAAAATTCCTTTGCAAATTTATTATGAATGTTCATAATCCAGTTGGAAACTATTTTGTGAAATACAGCATCTTGTAGTAGTTGTTTGTATAATATTCTACACATTTATCACTTTGCAAGTCTGGATTTTGAAATGATAGTTTTTGTTTATTTGTATGGTAGAGAGACACTTAAAATGCAAGAGTTGAAAGCCTGCAAATTGGAGTCTTGATGTTTGGATTTAAGGACCAGCTTTGCTTACATTGGCTGTGGGGTCTTGAACAAGTCACTTAACTTCACTGTCCATCAATATTCTTACCTGCAAAACCAAATAATGACTGTGTCTAGCAATGCTGTTGGAGGAAAAATAAAATAGTGCCTACATATGGAATCTGTATGTTTTAAAGTGATTTTAAAAAGCTAGGTATTGTGTATTGAAGTTCTATTATGTGGTATTCTCATGTGCTCTGTGGAATCTAACAGTCCCATCTCTGTGTGCAATCCATAGAGAAGGAAAGCGAAGTGAGAAAACGAGGGAGAAGACAGAGAGCGAGCGAGAATATGAATTAATGAATGAATGTGAATATGAATAGACTGGGAGGGTGGAGGGAGGAAAGAAAGACATATCTAGAAAGAAAAATGCACTTAAAACCCCCAAACAAACACCATATACACAAGTAAAGAAACGTGTATGTGCTGCAGAATTTCTGCAAAGTCATGGCCCTGCAGGTTCTATTGATAGGTACTAAAAGGTTAATATAATCTCTTTTGGTAAATCTTTAGAATGACAGTTAAAAGATATTTAATGTTTTCTAATACTTTGCACTGTGATAACAATGGGTTTTGTTTCTCTAATCGTTGGTTAAATCTTTTCCCTTTTACAGTAGAAATAATAGCAGAATCTTTAAAAGCTTATTACTAGGAAGGCTAAGCTGCTGTTAATCTTTTCTGTTGTTCAGGAAAGGGGTGTAGATATGATATGCCATGGGATGAGAATACTGTTTATGGTTTCTTCATGTGAAGACAACTATGCCTGGCCTCCCTTCACAGTGTGTGTATGCAGGACACAGGAAGAGAGGACTAGACCGGTGCAGGGGTTGGGGGAGGATTTATTCTGACATTCGTGTAGACCAAGAGGCCCCCTGAGCACTGGGGTTTCATGGCCCTCAGCTGTCACCTGTGGTGATGGGTCCAAGCATCTCAGGGTCTTCCGATGTGAGACTTTAGGAAAATGAGTGAGTTCATTTGAGCCCCTTCATTTTAAGGGATTACGTGAGTCAACAGCTTTATAAAGGACCACATGTCAAAAAGGCTCACACGTTGAAGAGTCTCTAAAGAGGCAGCTGACTTGCCCCACATAGAGGCAGGACATTCTATGGGGAGGAAGCAGCAAGAGCAGAGGTGCCAGCGAACAGCAGTGCCATCCTCAGGATGTCCCTCAGCCAGGGATGTACAACTGCCCACCAAAGACTCTTTCATGGCCCAACCGTGTTACTGGTATGCATCTTCCCAGCCAGGATGCCATTTCTCAGGGCCTCCTGCATTGAGGTGGGGCCATACGACGAGTTCCTGTCCAAAGGCTGGGAGTGAAAGTGGTGGGAGCCCTCCCTGCTGAGATGGCTAAGAAGCAGGTGCCTGTCTTTTCCATTCTGCCTTCCTTCGTCTGCTGTCTGAATGTGGATAAGCCCACAAAAGACTCAGAGGCCCTGGAGGATGACAGAGCCACAAGGTGGAACCTTGTACCTTGGCCTCTGAAGGCCTTCCACCAGCCAGGGGTGCTTGTACTGCACTGTGGTATGATGAAAAAGAAAATAATTGCATTAAGCCGCTTACATATTCAGTTTACTTGCTTTAGTGCATATGCCACCCTAACTAACTTACAGTTTCAGAAAGGACATCCATAAAACCAGACCTATGCTAGGACCCAAATTCCTTTGAAAGCTGAAATGCCATGAGAGGTTGGTTTAATGCTCCTGGCCTACATAAGACACATTCTCCTAGTCCACAGAGAACAGGCACCTGAAGTGGGGTGTGCAGTAGAGTGATTTGAACATACTTGTCCAGGAGCCTCCCACCCCCCTCCCATAGGTCTCATCACAGACCATAGAATATGATGACACCCTAAGAGCCTTCATTTTGCCAGAGCAGCTAAGAAAACTGCCTGGGTGGAGAACATAATCACAGTATATACACTGTGTGTTGTGCTGGAGGCCTCATGACTTGGTGGCCCAGAGAGACACACGCCAGTTCAGACTTATGGGAAGAAGAGCTGAGTGGCCATGCAATAGCTGAGAAGCCTCCAAACCACACTACTGAAACCCACAGACCAACCAGATGCTACTTAAAACAGTTACTTGTTTCATCCAGTCTGTCCACGCTCTTCCAGCTGGGCAGAGCAGACTCAGCTCTCGGATGCTGGCCTTGGTCCCTTGGCTGCCTTGGTGCAGCCTCCACTGGAGGGGTCTTCAGGGCATCTTCTCCAGTGACTGAGAAGGCAGATTGGGACCGCTGTGGAAAGAAAAGGGAGGAAGGAATGAGCTCATAAGGAACAGTACCTGGGAGGTGTGCCTTCAGCTTTTGGGGGCAGACACTGTACAGTATGGAGAAAACATGTTTAATGGTAATGGGTCTTCTGGTGTGAGCCTTAAAAACTGCAAATCAGAATATAATGCCATGTAATGGCACAAATGTTTATCCCCTTGTGAGTCAGCCAGGCCTAGCAGACAGAATGAGATGTAGTGGAATCTTATGGGGCCAGCTCTCGTATGGTTCTTCCTTATCCACTACTTTTGTGGCCAATATTTCTCAGGGCCAACTTTGCGTGATGAGTTGCTCTAGGGCATGTAAAATGGAAAGCATCTTCTCCTCAAAGACCTCCAAACCTGAAGAGTTCTCACAGCGTTGATACAGTTATAGCACAATGTACATGCTATAATAGAGAAGTGAGCTAGGTATGATCTGTCCACAACAAAGGACTACTGCAACATATTCTCATGTAGTCCCTGAATTAAAGGACAAAAAACAAACTCTAACCTAAGAAAAAGTGGCAGAAATGGAAATTCAAATGACTGACAGGAACACATTTGAACTGCATTATATATATATATTATATATATATATACACATTATATCTATGCATCATATACATATATACATTATATACATGCATTATATATATATATATGTTGTATTGTGAAGCTCAAATGTTGTATAGAGAATTTTATCAAACAGAAAGAGACAAGTTTTCCTTTGCCATTTAATGAAGGAATTATATTTTACTGGTTATTTATTTTGTTCTTTTTACATTAGTAATCTTAGAAGGGAAAGGGCATACTCACAAAGCTACCAAAAGCATCTGTGATCACAGTGTTAAACAATGTCCTGATCTGAAACTCAGGCCCCTTTGCAGTGGGCTTCCACCTGCTGGCTGATGTCAGCACCAGCAGACCCCACTCCCTCCTGTCCCAGTGCAAAACGTGCTCATTTCCTCACTTTCTCTTTCCCTCAGGCACCTAGGCAAGCTCTCTAGAGAAGGCAAGCTCTCTCAGAGAAGAGCTGTGGGCAGGGCCATGGGGTGCTGTGGAGCTGGACCCCGGGGTCAGCTGTGTCCAGGCTCCCTGGCCACCCTGGACAGGGCCGTGGGGTGCTGTGGAGCTGGACCCCGGGGTCAGCTGTGTCCGGGCTCCCTGGCCACCCTGGGCAGGGCAGTGGGGTGCTTTGGAGCTGGACCCCAGGGTCAGCTGTGCCTGGGCTCCCTGACCACCTTGGCTATACTACCTTGGCCAAGTGACTGAATTCCTAGAGAGATGTGGAAACTTAGCCTTGCCCTGCACTCACAGTAAACTGTATGATAAATGGTAGCTTAAAAAAAAAGGTATGAGAGAATAA
This sequence comes from Sapajus apella, assembly GCF_009761245.1. NCBI lineage: Eukaryota > Metazoa > Chordata > Mammalia > Primates > Cebidae > Sapajus > Sapajus apella. Next base: position 59,242,913 of record NW_022436944.1, on the reverse strand, counting down.
CAAAGAAAGACAGCAGAAATGAGCACAGGACACTTGGGTGGCAAGACTGAGCTTTAAGATGAGGGGTTGGGAAGAGGAAGATGCCCTCAGTGGGCTTGCCTCCCAAGCACTCTGAACCAGTCTAAGGAAAGACAGAGACTGAGGAGGATCAAAACCCAGCATCCCATTGTAACAGGCCAGGCTAGGGCCCAGGAGCCCTCACATACAGGCGTCTGGTACACTCTGTTGGAGAATGGTGGTGCAGACCAGTTAAGATTCAGAAAGCATCACAGGAAACCTCTACTTCCCCCAGGAGACCTTGGGGTTATCCAGGAGGAAGGTGGGCTTACAGAACAAATATGGAACCCCCAAAGCTGTGAACCAAGTGTTAACAACCTGCTTCTATCCCTTCAAATATAGAGGATAGAGCGTGATGGGCCTCCAGACCTGCCTTTTGATGCAATGGTCATAGGTTAATGCAAACAGTGGTGATGAGCTCTCCCCATCTTATCAATTTCTCAAGACACTGTGTGTTGGTAAGGTTTCCCACCCATAGCTTCCGTTTGTCAGATATTCAAGCAGGCCATGGCCTGTGGGAAATCTACCAACTGCCCCCTTCTCCAGGCTGGGCTGGGGGTCCTGGGCTTCTTCTACGCTTACATTTTACTGCATTCTTGCAAACGTCTCTTTTCTGAGCTGGGCCCCCCACTAGACGGTGGAGCAACTAAGGGCAATTTGTTTCAGCAGTGACATCTGTAGCCCCTGGCACAGTCACTAGTATAGACTTGGAAATCATGAACGTTTGCTGTTGAGTGAATGGTTACAAAATGGGTTTTCAGAGTGCCTATGTTTTTTTCCAACTTCTTAGACAAAAATTGGAAAGTAAGAGAAAGAAATAAAAAGGAGCTCACTATCATCTACACTTACATCCTGGAGAGCAACATTTTACTTAGAGGAGAGCCAAGCCAACACACGTGTGAAGTGACTTTCGGCTCAGTGTCACCTCCCTCATTGTGAGGGCACAGCAAGCACGGACGCTATCCCGAGTGTTCAGAGCCATTTGGATGACGCAGGTTGATGACACTGAAGGTTTTCACAGGGCTAGGTATTCAGAGCCATTCTGCGATTTTGCTAAATATCGGACAGAAAACGAGCAGCTTTCAGAGAGGACAGAGTTTGAGGATGGTGGTCAACTGGCAAGTGAAGTTATTAAAAGTGAAGGAAAACATCATTTTATGGCAAACCTGCATGTATCAAGAGGGACACACCCTTGGCACTGCTGTACCTGGGGCTTGGCAAGGCCTCCCCTCCAGTGTGGTCACACAGCTCTGCCTACAGATGTGCACTGACTTGCTGTGTCTTCCACACAGTGAACTCCATGAGGGCACGGATGGCCTTTTGTGTGTGAGCCTGGTTTTTAGGCTGTGAGACACAGTGCTGGCCCTTATGAAGCTGACAGCCTCATTGCCAGATGCAGTATTATTGCAGCCTCATAGAAGCCATTTACTGTTATGGCCTTTAAAAAAATATCTACAAGCAGGCCGGGCGCGGTGGCTCAAGCCTGTAATCCCAGCACTTTGGGAGGCCGAGGCGGGTGGATCACGAGGTCAACAGATCGAGACCATCCTGGTCAACATGGTGAAACACCGTCTCTACTAAAACTACAAAAAATTAGCTGGGCATGGTGGCGTGTGCCTGTAATCCCAGCTACTCAGAAGGCTGAGGCAGGAGAATTGCCTGAACCCAGGAGGCGGAGGTTGCGGTGAGCGAAGATCACGCCATTGCACTCCAGCCTGGGTAACAAGAGCGAAACTCTGTCTCAAAAAAAAAAAAAAAAAAAATCTACAAGCTTCTCATTGGAAATCACTGAATATAAGTGTAAAAAGGAGAAACAATATTTAATATTTAATTTTGCAGTGGCTTAGATTTGTGTGTATATGTGGTGGCTGGGGTCCATTTTTTATGGGATGAAAATTCTCCCCCATTCCTTCCCTACAAAAGCCAAGACTAACAAATGAAAAGTCCCTCTCTGGTCCCAATAGCAGAGAGCAGGGGATGCCAGGCTATAAAAAGACTCTATTTCAGGCAAATCGTTGTTCCACACTAGAAAAAAACTACACCCTGACAATCACAAAATGCCCAACAGCACTGTCTCCAGCAGGCCCCAAGACACTGGTGGCCTGCAGTCTCCAGGGTGGAAAAGACAGTTCTGAGACCCAGGCGTGGTTCTGCCATAAATTCATTACAAGCAACACGTGCCCAGCAGAGGGCACCAGAACAATGCCTTTATTCCCCAGCTAGTTCTACTTCAGCCTCTGGCTGAACTCGTTGGTGAGTAATGTATTTGCTTATTACACTGGCTTATAACCCTGGCGGAGCCCTCTGTGCCCACTTTTCTTTCCTACCCACAACCTCTGCTTGTCTGACTTATCCTAGGGTACACAGAAGATGCAGGGGTGGTGACTGGAAGGGCTGGTCTGAGTTACAGTGTCTGAACATCTGTGCAATGCTGCAGGGGGGGTCCATAGATTCAGGAATGTTAGCACATCAGCAATCCTTGCATTGATGAACTAGAGAATTTGAGCTTTCAGACAGGCCCTTCCTCTTTATTCCTTGGGCACTAACTTATGGGTGATACATTAAGTAGTGGGTAATACCAGCTACTCCTCTTGCTATGTGGGACCTTGGAGAAACTTCAAGTGTTCTAAACCTCAGCTTCCTCATGTTAAGGGATCAGTATCATGTATAGCACAGAGAAAGCACTCAATAAATATCAGCCTAATAAGAGCATTTATTAAATGTTGCCACTGAGCTGGTGTGACATATCTATTCTCTCACTCAATTTGACTAAGTGCACATCAGTAAACCGAGTCAGGGTGGAAGAACTTGTCCAAAGCATATGGATGGCCAAGGGTAAGGCAAGTGTTTAGCTTGGGTCTGTCAGATTCCACGTCGATGCTCCTCCATGCTCTCTTGGTGTGTGCCTGACAGCCTTTGCTGCAAGCCTGGGAACAATGCACTTGTAGTTAATGTGCCCAAGCAGGACTTGCCATCTGAACCAAGTGGTCCTGAACCTCTGGGCAAAACAGCCAGTGTGATCATCGGTTACTTTTGTTACACCTTCCTTTGCAGTAGCTGCATCTCCTTTGTGGGCTGCAGCAACGTGTTCTACTTATATCCCTTGGAACCATAGATTGCTGCCATGATTGCTACGATTATCATCATCACCAACAGGACAGGCTCCCTGTGGCACCAACCGCAGCTTTAAAATAGTCTTTGCTCTCAAAGAGCCCACAGTAAAAAACAGGGAGAGAATGTTTTTAGTATCAAAGATTTGAGGGCAAATCAAGAAGAGTGGTCACATGCATACATAATGGAAACACGGCTTTGCTTTGTGTTTTTAGGGTCAGACATAAGTACTAAAGTAAATCCGATAATTATAGCAATGAAAAAATACACTTTAGTTCTATATGATGGCCATTCAAAAGAGAGAGGGGGGATGTGAGGAAGGAAATGAGAGACAAAGGCTGAGAAAATAGGAAGGGACAAAAGACAGAATAACAGAGAAAGCCAAACAGAGATTCATCTTAGTCACTGGGCATACGGTAAGCATTTGGTCCCCGGTATCATCATCATTATTGCCAATAACATCATGATATTATTACAGAGTGGTCTTTTTATATGCACGCACCCAAAGAGGCATAAAATGAATTATAACACCCACACTGCTATCTTCTAGGATATTGCATCTTAAGGCTTTGAAAGCCAGGTTGCACTGACCTCCCTACTGGCAAAGAGCATACAATGTGGGAGGAAATTAAAAAGGGAGCATTCACACTGAATCTTCTTTCAAGAGAAGAGATGAGAAATCCCATCTGGATGAAGATGAATTAAGTTTGGGTATTGCAATCAAGCCCAAGCGGTGGTGCTGGTGGGGTTTAGGGATTCTGCATGGTTATTTCTTAAGCCAAAGGTGTCTGGGTCATTGGAGAATTGAAGAAAAAGGAGAGGATCTATCAGGAGGTCATAGGCTTAGGGCTCTCCACAGCCTGTAGGTCAGGATTCTGTTCAAGATATTATAAAGATACCATCCTTATGCCTGGCATCATGTCAGTATCACCCAGGAGCTTCCAGTAATATGGAAGACCAGGCTCCACCCCTGACCCCTTGCATCAAGACCTATAAAGCAGGGCTTGGGCAGGTGATGCAGATGCATGTCCAAGGTGAGAACAGCTTGAGGAAAGTGGGGACAGTTATGTACTCTGAAGTATAAGAATTGAAACTCGGCCCATTGGTTTGTGTCCAGGCTCTAGCCAGTGTCCATGTGTAGTTCCGACTTTTTTTTTTTAGACAGGGTCTTGCTCTGTTAGCCCAGGCTGGAGTACAGTGGCACAATCATAGTTCACTACAGCCTAGACTTCCTGGGTTCAAGGGATCCTCTCACCTCATTCTCCTCAGGCATGTGCTACCACACCCAGCTAATTTTTAATTCTTTTTTTTTGTAGAGATGGGATCTCACTGTATTGCCCAGGCTGTTCGAACTCCTAGCCTCAAACGATCCTCCCACTTGGCCTTCAAAAGTGCTAGGATTACAGGCATGAGCCACCATACCTGGCCTTGTATTTCTGCTTTTATGTCATTTGTTCATCTCTTCTTTATCTAAATCCCTAGACCAGTGCTGTGCAAATACAACTTGATGGATGATGGAATGTTCTGCACTGTCCAATATAGTCACCACCAGGCACTGGTGCTACTGAGCACCTGAAATGTGGCCACTGTGACCAATGAACTAGAGTTTTAGTTTCATTTAATTTAAATTAAAATAGTCACTTGTGACCTATGGCCACCATACTGAACAGTGCAGCCTTAGAACCTCTCAGCTGAAAGGGACCTTGGCGATCACTGAGCCACTGATCTCATTTTACAGAGGAAGAAGCTTGATCAACATTTGGAGCAGAAACGAGATATTCAGATTCTCACCCCACTGATCACTACCTGTATAACTTTAGGCAAGTTATGTTAATGCTTTAGCCTCAGTTTCCTCCCCTATAAAATTGGGGTAATAATACATGTCCTTATGTTGTGGTCAGGAGTAAAAGAAGTCACATGTGATTTGCAAACACAGTGCGTGGTCCTCAACCAATGGTTGTTCCCCACAGTCCTCACCTCAGCAGCAGCTGCACATCTCCAGGGGCACTCCCAGCATTGTATTCCATATGAATGGGGGTTCCCAGAGGGGTGCCACATAGTGGCTTTGGCCAGGGTCAATCCCTTTTGGGTCCTAACTCTTGTACCTGAAATTAACTCTTGGACTTAAGCCCTAGACCAGTGGTCTGAAATTCGGGTTCACTGTCCTGGCCTAGGCTTTTTCATCACAGGGCATTTGGGCCAGGTGAAGCCATGGCTTTGCCTACATGAATGTGCCCAGCCACATTTATGCCGCATTTGACAAAGCTGACCCTGTCTATCATATGTGTCATGCCTGGGGGGCACCGGGCTGGCCCTGCTATGGTGCTGGTGAGAGGGTTCCTGCCCAAAGGAAGTCAGGCCAGTGCCAACGGGGGGGCAAGACACAGGGAACCATACCCAATGGGAGCCTGAGGGTGGGAAGGGAGGGCAGCAGGACAGAGACAAGGATAAATGGAGGAAGGGATGAAGAGAAGGTCATTTCCTGTCATTGCTGTTGGGGTGTCTGTGGCTCATCTTCCTGGGCTGGCTGGTGTGGGCTCTGTAGTTGACCTTAGCTTGCCCTGTTAAATGTAGATGGCTGAAGCCCAATGGGGACAGATGAGTAACTATTTCACCATTTCAAGCATTGGTGGTGTTCAGGCTAGGACTTGGTATAGGCCTCTCTAAACGAGCCAACTAATCAAGACTCAATGCATTCTTATTACCACAGCTGGGATGGTGCAAGTTCTCTGTCTCGATAACATTTTTAAAAAGCTCTAATCACAGGGCTTGTCTTTAAACCACGTCAGGAGCTAAAAATGGTCATTTATGAGTGTATGGATCCCAGTGTTTTTGCTGGGACCTTAATCAGTACACTTTTCCTCCTTCACAGGTATCCTGGAAGTTTGAAGGGAAAGTTTCAAGTCTAGCCTCGATTAAAGCCCCACTAATTGACTTGTTCTGCCATCAATTGGCCATGGACCTGTACTGCAGGATGCCTACTACACACCCAGTGCTGAGCTGTGGAAAATCCAGAACACACGTGACCACTGACAGTCATAAATAGTGGTTTCTCAAAGGGACAAGTTGTGTCAGGGACCTAGCTGGATGCATAACAGATTTTTCTTTATTCTCAGATTCAGGCTTCTCTGCTTGGGACAGCTCCCCCAAGCAAAGAGTGTAAGTATAAATTGGGGGAACACAGAACATATGCTTCTTCCTTCCTAATATTCTTGACAAAAGTATTTTGTTTACGTATTGAAAATCCTGGGATGGTGTGAACTCACAGGGAGAGGGCAGGAGGGGACCTCCTTGATCAAATGTCTAAGATAAAGGTGAAGGCTGCAGTAACAAAGAGCCAGCTGATGGCCTTGTTCCTCCTGTAAGGTGCCTGCACCCCTGCCAGGCGTATGATCTGGGTGGTTACACTTATATGCCAGGAGAGGTGCTCCCTCAAGGGTATGTGTCAGCATCCTTGATGCGGCTTTCCCAAACTATGGCCGCATGGTTCTCTCTCAACTCATTCCCACAAAGGTGTATTCAAGTTGTGGGAAGGTGGACGTATCTTGTGAAGTGTTGCTTTTTGAAAATTCAAAATATATGTTACATTCAGGGAAGGGCTTCCATTAGACCCTATTTTTATATAATAATCTAGAAATAAATCATATTCTACTATTTGCTTCAAAAAAAGTAATAAATGCTTAAGTTCTCTTTACATTGATGTCAAATCATAGCCATGAGTTACGCTGTGCAGGAGGCAGGTGTTTGGCAAGGCAGATTTTTTCCTGATAAAACAAGTAAAATCCTGAGACGTATTTCTTTTAGTAAACCAAAGGGAAATCCCGTGAGACTCTGGCTTGTGCCTCTAACTGTCTTCCTCAGTGAAAACAGCCTGTGGCCATGCCTGTGTCCTGGGTGGACTGAATTCGTTCTAGTGAGATGATGTGGTAAGCGGGAGATGCCCCTTGGGAAGGGTCGTGTTGTTTATGTGCAGCTGCTTTCACCAGTGCTGTCCTGCTGCTGGGACAGGAACACTATTGGCTGTCATCACTGCTGTGACCACCGTTTTGGATTACGGTACAAGACCCCACTGTCCCACATCTCTAATGACACACAGAGCGTCTCTGGTCTCTAGGAGGTGGGAGGGACACTATTTCCAGCTTTAACCATATGCACAACAAGGAGATCCAGCGACCATCTGGTGGAGAAGCAGGCATTCCATCGCTGGACCTTCCCAGTGCAGGAAATGCTTAGAACCAGGAGACCTTCATTGCAGTCCAGCATCCACTTAGTTCCACTGGCTTGGAGTAGCTTGGACTCAGTATACTCCTTTGTAAAATGGGGATAATACAGGGTGCTCTCATGTGGAGCTAAGGAAACACTGTGTGAAAGCCCTTTGCATATAAAATTTATGTAAAGAAGAGGTATTGGTCCTGTGTTATTACTATACATGTTTGACCATCACTCCATTATTAACACAACTACTCAAGCTTTCTATGATGACCCACCCCCAACCCCCAGGCCTCTCTCTTCACGGGATTTACATGAGAATTTTAGTTACTGTGCAGAGCTGCAGTCAGCTGATGCAAATAGGAAAAATCAGGAAAGGTCTGTTTCTGGAAAGTGAGGTCTCTTTAGTGCAACGGGAAATGAGACAGGGGCAGAGGAAGTGTTTTCAGCTTCTGATAAAGAAGAATGAGACAGCCCCAAGATGCAGTGAGTAGACAGAAATGTTCTAGTGGGTGAGTTGAGGTCTTGGAAGAGAAGCAAGGTGATGCCATCTGGCTGTGTGTGGGAAGGAAGGGGAGAGGGCACTAGTGAGGACCCGTAGTGGGGTTGGGCTGGTGGCAGCAGGTGGCCAGGGAACTGGAGCAGGCAGGTACATGACATGCCAACAGCTCTGCTCTCTGGGCCTGGAGCCTAGCTGACCAAAACACAGTGAAGTACAGCTCATAACTCATAACTCACTCTATCCTTGAGGATACAGTGACCCTTATTTCAAAACATAGAAATACGGTAATAATAGAGCAATAACTATGTCTGCATCTCATTTAGTCACCTGCCACTGTTGCCACTGTGCCCCTTATCTGATTTTCTAGCCACATAACCACTATTCTATTTCTTGAACATGCCAAGTTCCTTCCTGCTTGAAGCCTCCAGGCCTGCCGTTCCCTCTGTAGGAGTGCTGCTCCAGATCTCTCATCTCTCTCACTGCTCCAGATCTCTCATCTTTCAGGTCTTGGTTTCATGTCATCTCCTAAAAATGGTTTTCCCTGACATCTCCATAACCAAGCATCTACCTCTCCCCAGCACTCCCTCCTCTCCAGCCTCTTGGTGACAATTACTGAAATGTGTACCCCTGCATTTGTTGTTGTTATCTACTTGTTTATGGCATGTTTCACCATTACATGGTGGAGTCTGCCGTATCTGCAGAGACCACTATCTCTGTAGCACTGATATGGTCTGGCTGTGTCCCCACCCAAATCTCATCTTGAATTGTGGCTCCCATAATTCCCTCATATTGTAGGAGGGGCCTGGTAGAACATAACTGATTCACGGGGGTGGATCTTTCCCATGCTGTTCTCGTGGTAGTGAATAAATCTCATGAGATCTGATGGTTCTATAAAGGGGAGTTCCTGTGCACACGCTCTCTTTCCTGCTGCCATGTAAGATATGACTTTGCTCCTCCTTCACTTTCCACCATGACTGTGTGGCCTCCCCAGCCATGTGGAACTGTAAGTCAAACCTATTTCCTTTATAAATTACCCAGTCTTGGGTTTGTCTTAATTAGCAGTGTGAGAACAAATTGATACAAGCACCTGGCACAGTCCCTTGCACATAGGGGAAGCTCAATAAAGACTATATTGGCCACACAAGGAATCTTCAGAGCCATACTTTAGGGAAGGCCTTATGATCTCCATGTTATGGACAGGAAACTAAACCGTTGTTCAAGGTTACATACCTAGTAGTCAAGGGCAAGTCCAGAATCCTATCCCAGGTGTGGCAGAGACAGAGCCCAACCTCTCTGTTCTTGCCTCTGACTCACTGACTCATAGTTGAGTCTGGATGCTGTGGGGATTTCTATTTTCTGGAGGTCCCCAAGACTTGACACTTTGAGTTTGAAGAAATTACTTCAGAAAGACCCAAAATGCAAGGTGATGTCATGCCTGCAGTGTGAGCCCAGGAACTGCAGCTCTGATTTTGTGGCCAGTCTGAGTGACAGGCTCTTTGAAGGACTTCTGCTTCCCTGCTCCATCTGGTAGGATACTTTTCCACTCCCTACTGGAAAGGCCCCTCCCTGGTCTGAATTCCTAATCCATTTTCATTCTCAACCTTTCAACTCAGCACCCAGTTACGAACTGTCTCCCATTACCTCTTTTTTTTTTTTTTTTTTTACCAGCCTTACCCGTGTCCCCTTCTGCCTTGCTAACCAGATTATAAACCTCTGGAGGGTGGGCATGGAGTCTTCTACTTGTTTTGTTCTCCTTGGTGCTGAGTGCATGCATGACAGCAGCAGTAAAACAAGCTGACAGCATGTTGACAAGGAAAGCTTCTGTCGATAAATCAATGAAGTTTAATCTCTGATGAAGCCATAAAGATACTCTTTGTAACCCTGTGCATCTGGCGGTTGGCGAGGACGAGGGAGTTTATGTAGGTGACCTATGCTTATCCTTTGTGGACTGCAAGTTTACTATGTGCTAGTTTGCACACCCTTGTTTTAATCCGCTCATGCAGGGATGAATGCCACTAGACCCCTAGCGGGGATGTGGTAAGCCCCTGGTCTTGCCTTTCCCATGGCTGATTTCTAGTTTTGAACTGCACCTGTGTGCTTCCCTGTCTCAGACTGTGGGTACCTATATCAAGCAGAACCAGAGCCCTACTGGCCAGTCCCTCGGTTTCTTGTGGAACCTGCCCCACCGGGCTCCTTCCCCAGCACTTTGCATATCCTCAACTGGGCTTAATCAAACCAATAACAAAGAATGTTACAGGATCAGTGAACTCTATTGCAGACAGGAACAGCACCAAACCCTTGGGCCGTGGGAAGACCACTGAGCTCCAACTCAAGGTGACAGACAGAAAGGTTGGCTCCACACTGTGACTTCTTGACTGTGTCCAAATGTGACCATTTTGGTGGTTGAAACAGCAGTGGCAATTTTCTCACTGCCGCTTTTCAGTTTCAGTAAAGCAAGCAATCTAGATGCTAAGAATACACCTGATCCTCACAAAGCTACTTCCCCACTGGACTTAGTACAATTCTTTTCAGAGTGAATAAAAAAAATGAAGCCTATCAGCATTTGTATTTTTCCTAAATTGGTCTGTGTAAAACTTACCTCTGTCATCATCAATAGACTGTGTTTTTGTCTCCTCTCTTACCCCTCCTGGCCCCCCATTGACACTCACTTTCTCTCTCAATTTCTCTCCCCATCCTTTTGAAATTTTTACCCAGGCCAGTGGCTACCTGACTCAATGACAGAGGGTTAAATGTGTGCTCCAGACCTGCATGTGTGGAGGGTAGGCCAGTACTTCTTGGGGACTCACCCAGAGGGCAGTGGGAGCATGGTGGCCTCCAGCGGATGCCAAGGTCCCCTCATCTGCCACCTTTGTGCTGCAACTCTGGGGATGTGGCCATCCTGGCTCCTCTTCCACTTGCTGCTCACTTTTGCTCTTCTGTTTTCGTATAATCTGGGGAGCGGAGGACGAAAATGGGGCAGGTTATTGGAGAGGCCTCCTGATGCTATGTGGAGTAACTGGGACCATCTTTGGAATTTTTTCAGCCACTTACAAGATTAATTTCAACACAACACCAGGCTGTTTCAGACCTGCTTTATAAGAAACCAGCACAACGATAGCCTTGAGCATTCTAAGCATTTCACAGTTTACAAACAATCCTTTCATGATGTTAACAGTTTCTTCTATTTATTGAGTGCCTAGCATGTGTCAGACCTCATAAGGTATTGCGTATGCTTCACCTCACTTAATTCTAGAGGGTACATAGTATAATTCTTTCCATTTTATAGATGAGGAAACAGGCTCACAGAGACTAAGTTATCAGTTACAGCCACACAGCTCATAAATGGTGGCGCTGAATCTCAAACCAGGAGCCTCTGGCTGTGACTTTAGGAGGCATCTGGAAGCCCTATCAAGGGGGTAGACATGAAGAGTCATCAAGAATGGCTCCAGATCCAGCTCATCTGCACAACCATTTGGATCTAGTGAGTCCATCTGTACCAGGGCTTCTGGGCTCTCAAGTTCCTATTCAGTTTCTAGGAAGCAGCCAAGAACTGTGCTAAGCCACCAAGATGGGTATATTCTTCAATGTTCCTTTAGGCCAGACAGGCAGATAAAAGGAAGTCTGAGAGCCCAGAGAACAATGAACTGAGGCGCCATCTCCCACGGCAGGGTGGGGACCCAGCCACATTGCCCAGCAGGATTTCAGAATTGCTGAGGACCAGTGACCCCCAGTCCCTCCCAGTCTTTCCTCTGCAGGTGGGTGGGGCCAGTGCTGTCTCCCTGTCTCTCTTCCAACATTGTATGGGAGTATATGGGAGGAGGTCATTTGTTTGCTTTGTTTACAGATCTCCAGCTAAAAAGGAGCTGAAACTGCATCAAATGTACTTTGAACCGTGATTGGATGAGACATGAAGGTCTTTGGGTGTGGTGAGTCTACTTGACATATGGAAGGGATGTGAGTTATTGTGACCAAAGGGAAGACTGAAGTTTTTCAACACTTCCTGCGTACGGCTCTTTGTTGGGTGACTCTGTAGACCCTCCCGGTATAGAGAGAATCTGCTTCCCCGTCCTTGGCTTTGGGCTTGATGTGTGACTTGCTCTGGTCAATGACATGTGAGGAGGGAGTCAGTGACCATATGCCAGGGCTAAGCCTCAGCCTTAATAGGCGGTGTGCGCTTCCTCTTGCTGGCTTGTGCTCCTGTCATGGCCACATGCAGCTGATGTGCCTTCAGTTGGGCCCCAGAATGAAAATGCTGCAGCTGCCTTTGTCCCAACCCACAGCCAGAAATGCAGCCACTACAGACGTATGAGCGAGAAAGAAATTGTGGTGCAACAAAACATATATTCAGATAGTCCTTGACTTAAGGGGTGGGAAAGCGGTATGTATTCAGTACAGCATTCCATAAATTATATTAGCTGTTAAACAGTATTATAAAATATGCTTTTTTGATGATTCTGCCCAGGTATAGGCTAATGCAAGTTGTGAGTATGTTTACGATAGGCTAGGCCAAGCTATGACATATTAAGAGTAGTTTAGGTGTATTAAATGCATTTTGACTTATGATACTTTCAACTTAGGATGGGGTTAGTATCTGGACTTAATCCCATCCACTGTAAGTTCAGGAGCATCTGTATTTGGTCTTTGTCCCCAGTTCCTGGCAGAGTTTCAAAAACCCTTGGAATTATTTGAGTGATAGGAGTGTCTTTGTTACACTAACAAGGTGATTCAAGGGGAGGCCCTTAGGTAACTTTAGGATGGGGGCTGGTTGCCAGAAAAACCAACTACAGTACATGATTAGAGGGCTGGGAGCAGAAAGACTAGAGAGTGTGTTCAGTCAGGTAATCACTCATTTAATCAGTCATGCCTAGATAGTGAAACCTGGCTAAAATCTCGAAGCAACAAGGCACAGAAAGCTTCCTGGTTGGTGCATGCATAGATGTGTTGGGGGAGGGGCATTCACAGAGAGGGCGTGGGAGCTCTGTACACCCAGTCCCCAGACTCTACTGCCCTAAGCGTCTCTTCATGTGGCTGTGCACCCGTAACCTTTATATTAAACTGGTAATGGTAAATAAAGCACTTTCCTGAGTTCTGTGAGTTCTAGCAAATCACTGAATTGAGAGTCCAGGGTCGTGGAAACTCCCGAAATTGTGGCAGACTAGGGAAAAGTGTGGTGACTTGGGGATATGTGAAACTTGTGGCTAGAGTCTGAGGTGGGGGCAGTCTTGTGGGACTAAGCTCTTAACTTGTGGGGTCTGCACTAAATCCAGGAAGAAGTTAGTATCAGAATGGAATTTCACTTCTCAGTTGGTGTTGGAGAATTGGCTATGGAAGACAGAAAGGTCCTTTTCAAAAGCCAGAGTTTTGGGGTTGTTGGTTTGCAAGGAATAGTGTAGGACACGGAGCTAGCAGGAGAGACTGCAACACAGTGCGATGCATTCCCTCTGTGTGGGTCCCCAAGGCACAAAAGGCTAAAGTGAGAAGGCACAGAAGGTGCAGTGCCAGACACACTCCGCATGTTTCACCTGCTACTTGCCAGAGTCCCTGCTCCCGGCCCAGCCAGGAAACTGCAGCCTTCCCGCTGCCGGGGCCACCCACCTTCTGCAGGATTGTCGTGGCCAGCTCCTCAGTTAGCTCCTCCTTGTGGTCCCGCAGGTAACTGGCCTCGTTCTGCTTGTCCTGCAGAGGGAAGAGAAAAGCTGTGTGTTGCGGGTGGGTTAGGAGTGACTTGGCAATCAGTCACTTTCCCAGGAGACTCTCGACCACAAAAGCAGAGGGAGGTTGGGCCCTGCTCTAGTTAGGGCTGCTGGGACATTGATTTCCTGACAACCTGCACTTTCTCCTGGCAGCCAGGACCCCGACCCACACCTCCCCAGGCAGAGAGGAGCAGGAGGGGCCCTACCAGGCTGTCCCCATACGCTTCTGCTTTGGAAATCGCTTCCTCAATGGCCTCTTCAGCCACCCGGAGGGCCACAGCCAAGGTGTCCATCACACTATGTCCTAGGGAGGAAATAGAACAAAGCATTTCTAAAAGGGAATGATGAGTCAGAGGATGGGTCAAGCTCTTCTGCTTAAACTTTTCAGGGGCTCCGGGATAAGTTCTAAGCTGCTTACCATCGCACACAAAGCCCTGACCTTTCCCACCTGCATCACTACTGCCTTCCATGCATCATTCACATCCCGTGCCTCAGATGCAACAAATTATTTGATTCCTTCAGACTTGTTATCTCATTCCCCCTCCCTCCTAGTCTCCTGCTCTATAACTGAGCTGGTTCCCACGGACCCCAAGGCTTGGCCCAAAATTACTCCTCTAATAAATCTCCTCAGATCCCTTTAGCCCTGCCCTTTGCTGGAGTTCTGTCCTAGGTTCTGGGCTTGCTTTAATCAGCTAGAAAGGCTACGTGCCCCTGGCCTTTCCCACAGGTCATTTTCAGAGAGCAAGAATTGATCATCTTCATTGTTGTATACTAACATGAAGCACTGGTCTAATCACACAGAATGGCTTAAAGATGACTGAAAACAAGAGCTTACTGTAAAGAAATAATGGTTCTTCATCCACTTTCTCAGATAAAGATTATGCTTTATTTTGCACATATATTATTGTGATTATGGGGAAAATGTTATTCAATATACTAATTGGGTTGTGCATATGACTTAAAGCAAATATATACTCTATGTATAATGTTTTTAGACTATCAACCAATATTAACAACACTGGCCAACCTCACAGAACTCAGCCACATGGCAGGCCCTGGGCAAGAGTTTCACATACATGATCACAATTAATTCTGACAAAAATCCAGTGGTAAGTAGGTGCCATATAGGTACTGTTTTACAGTTGGTAAATTTGAAGCACAGAGTAGTTAAATAACTCACCCAAGGTTACACAGCAAGATAGTAAGAAGGCTAAGATTTGAATCCAGTTTGATTTCAAATTTGATTTTGAATTTGGATTCCATTCCTTTGAATCCAAAGCCCTCATTTTAACCACAAAATTGAGATGAATACAAGCTAACATGATTAAAAAATATAGTACTATCATATTTTTAGTGAACACTATTTTTTTTAAGATATGGCAACAAATGGGAGAAAGTAAAGGACTTCCCAGGTGACAAAGTTCTTTTTGGAGCGAATTGCTGGGAAAAGTTCTGTTTCCCTTGAGATCCTAGATTTTAGCTTCTTACTTATGAGAATTTCTATCATCCTACTCTTAGTTTGCCCCAGAAGTCCAAGTCACATCATGTGCAAGAATGTAGGTCAGCAAAGGTTGGGTGCCTGGGTCTCCTTTTCCCCAATTTCAACCTCCTGTTTCCATTTATAATCTCCTACTCATATTATTTAACACATGCAAATCTCTTGTAAGCTGCTGAAAATGCTCTGTGGAATGAGACAGGGTGTGAATACATCAATTCTTTAATTACTCACTCAATTAAAAAAGTAATTCAAGCTTCTTAGACCCTTAAGGACACAAATGTAGACAGAAAATATCATTTGGCAAACATAATAAAGTCTCTAAACAACCCACTTAAGGTCAAAGTGATCTAGCTAGCTGATGAGTATGTCACAAGCCAGCTTTGACAGTCATGATAGAGTAATGTAGGGCAGCCCAGTCCAGGCTCTGCATGCCACCAGGTGGCTGACTGAACATGCAGTCTTTCCAATGTTTTGATAAGTAGAGCCTACACGATCTAAGCTGTCATCACACTAAGGGCTCCCTGGTAGCAGACACTGTATCTCCCTTCTCTCTTCTTGAAGATAGCCACCAATGTATTTTTCAAAGAAAAGGTCTACACATTTTCATTGACTCAAAAAAATGTTTACTGAGTGCCTTTTGTGTGCTAGGCTCTGTGATGGCCCCAGTGATAACCTAGTGGACAAGCTGAGTCCATGCTCTCATGTGCCTTCCGAGCTATTGGAAGACTAGACACAAAAGTAACCACTAAGAGGCATGCGTAACTATCCATGTGATAGAGACAGTCACCAAATTCCATGGACCGCTGGGAGGCAGGCACCTGGAGCTGTAACTAGAAAGGCTTTGGATGCCGTGGTTATAATTCTTGGATGAAAGTGATGTGGTACACTGGGTAAAAACTGAAGTCTCAGGTCAGTGTTTCGGAGAGAAAGGCTGGCAAGGGTGTGGAGGAAGATTAAGAAGGCAAGGTGGCCAAGGTTCAGAAGACCAGCAAGATGGTAGGATGGTCAATGTGTCAACATGACTAGGCTGTAGTACCCAGTTATTTAATCAAACACTAGTCCAGGTATTACTGTGAATGTATTCTTTACATGTGGTTAACATCTACAATCAGTTGACTTCATGTAAGGGTTGCCCCACAATGTGGGTGTGTCTCATCCAATCCATTGAAAGGCCTTAAGAGCAAAAAACTGAAGTTTCCTAGGGGAAAAATTCAGCCTGAAGACCAAAGCACCAACTCTTGCCTGAGTTTTCAACCTGCTGGCCTACCCTGTATGTATTGGGCTTGCCAGTCCCCTGCAACCCTGTCCCCTGCAACTGCATGAGCCAATTCCTTAAAAGGGATCTGTGTGTGTGTGTGTGTGTGTGTGCATGTACAAACATATATTTAGTGTACTGCAGAACCTTGCTGATATAAATGGTCACTGAAATTAACACTAATACTGGAGAGTTTCAAGCAGAGAGGTATGCAGGATATGGGCTGCAGAATGGAAAGAGAAGGGAAAGATTGAAAACAGACCAACAGGTACTTAGGTAGCTGGGAGGAAATGGAGAGAGACTGAAGGAAACATATCTCTTGCTGGTGGACCTAAGTGCCTAAAGAGCTTGACTAGGACAAGCTGGGATTTAGAATCCTATAGAATCTTCAGGTGCTAATGGCCAAGCATTAGAAATCTGAGTCTAGAACTCTGGGATGAAATCAAGGCTGGGCGTTTCTGGCTCAACAGCAAATGGAGGTGCACTTGAGGTCATACAATGGTGTGTGGCAACCTATGGAAAAGCTGCAGGTAGTAAAAATAATAGAGGACACACTTTTCATGAGAAGGCACCTGTATTACGGTTCTTCAGAGAAACTGAACCAAGAGGATATACATAGATATAAAATAGGAGATCTATTATGGGAATTGGCTCATGTGATGAAAGAGGCCGAGAAGTTCCATGATATGCTATGTGCAAGATATGCTGGAGATCTGTAAGAGCAGTGGTATAATTCAGTCCAAGTGTGAAGGCCTGAGGAATGGGGTGATCTGCTGGCTTAAGTCCTGAGTCCGAAGACCCAAGAATCAGAAGCTCTGATGTGTGAGGGCAAGTGAAGATGGATGTCCCAGCTCCAGAAGAGGGAGAGTAAATTCACCCCTCCTCTGCCTTTTTGTTCTATCTGGGCTTTCGATGGATTGGATGACACCTGCTCACACCGATGAGGGTGGATCTTCTTTTCTCAGTCTATGATTCAAATGCTATTTTCTTCCAGAAATATCTTCACAGGAACACCCAGAAAAAAGGTTCACCAGCTATCTGGGCATCCCTTAGCCCAGTCAAGTTGATGCATAAAATTAACTATCATAGTTCCCAAAGAGAGAATAGAGGGTGCAGATGAGCTGTGGCGGTTGCAGGAGGAAGACAATTCAGGGAGCACTGATTATCAATGTCCAGTACTTCAGAGAAAGAACTGAAGTGATGGATAAAGTTTTATTTGAAATTAGAAGTTGGTTTTACTTTTAACCACTGCTCTAAGAGGACAATTATATTGGTATAAAAAAGTAGAAGTTAATCAGTAAATGATACATTCTTTACAGGAATATTTTAATATGAGATGCACAAGTGAGTGGATTGATATGTTCCAACTCCAGAAGAATATTTACTAGTTGACTGTAAAGTATCCATGGTTGGGTAATGAATGCTGTTCTCTTGGCCACACTTTGGATATACTAACCTATTTTCACGATGGATTCATACACTGGCACTAATAAGTGACCTAGGGAGACTCACACATAGTAGTAGATAGTTGCATCTGGGGTAACAATGCAGCTGGGGATCCCTGGCAGTGCCTATACCTGTAGGTGTTTCTATTCCTCCAACTTCCCAGTAGCTGTAAACTTTTAAGCAACTTTACCTTCTGACTGCCTATAAAATGTTGAATCACTGCCAGAAATGCTTCCTTCATTCTCCAGGTTTGACTCAAAAAGGCTTCCTCCTGGCAGGGTAGAGATGGGAGAAGAGAATGAATATGATTGTCAAAGGTCTTCAGTGAATACTGACGCACTGTGCCACTGAACTGACAGACCACTATTACACACTTGAATTGTTAACCTTGAAAATAGGTTTAGGACTCATGAGGTCCCACAGTAATGCTAACATTTTTGACCCATTGCTTTTTTCTTCTCATACTGATTCTTGGTGCAGCATTGCTGCCAACCCCAACTTTCTTCCCATACCTTCTCTTTGCAGGCAATATGGAGTCAATGACAGAATAATAGACTAAAGTCTGAGAGATGTGAGGTCAATTCCTGTACCTGCAAATTACTAGTTGTGTGGCTTGGCATGGCTGCATCTAGAATTAATTCATTCATCCAGCAAATCGTCCATGAGCACCAGTAGATGCCTGGCTTCAGCCCAGGCATTAAGGGTACACTGATGAGCAAAGCTAAACCTGCCACCACCCCACTCTGACAGGCATAGAGTTCCATGTGGGAAATTCATTAATCAAATGCTTATATAAATATATATAAAATTAGAGATAGGTTAAGTGCTTTGATGGGATGGTCTACAGCACAGTGAAGCTGTTCATCAGGAAAGATGGACCGAGGCAGTGAAGCATCAGCCAACAGGTGTATGGAGTGGGAGAACATGCAGGGCATAGCAAGCACCTTGCAGACTGGTTCTGGAAGAAAGGGTATGTCTGAAGGCCTAAATGAGAGGCAGCATGGCAGGGCTGCAGACACAAAAAGTAGCTCTGGTGAGGTGACTTGGGGACACAAGCCATGCAGGTCATGGTGGCCACATCAGTGTTTGGATCTTCATCCCAAAGCCACGTGAAGCCCTTAAAGGTTTCACAGAGATGACCTGGTAAGATCTGTGCCTCTAAAAGTGTACTGTGGCTGCTGGGTAGAGAACAGCTTGAAACGGGGCAAAGGTGAGTGTGTAGTTAGGAAGGGCAGGCAATGGAAGCCCTGAATGCAGCTCACTTTCTCAAGTTTACCTGTGATGGAAAAGAAGATGGCAGGACAGTCAGGGAGGGGTTTAGAAAACAGGAGTGTTTACAAATCTCAGTAAAGACAGAGATTGAATGAGCAAGAAGTGACCTTGAGACTTTCCTGGAAGGTAAGAGGGATAAGATGCAAGACCAAGAGGAGGGATAGGCAACAGAGAAGGGAGATGGTGCCCCCATTGCAGCTGCACGCAGGGGCAGGTCCCTGCCTGGCATGCCCTGTTGGCCATGGGAAGGAGGATTTGAGGTTGCCTGCTGAGAGGATGGGGAGGGTTGTGAGAAACATGAGGAGAGGGGAGACAAGAAAAGGTCTTTGGGAGACTGACCTCACCAGAGGACAAGCCCTGGTTTTGCATGACTTTAAATCTTCTAGTAAAACACCTCTGTTTCCCTTTTAAATTCGGGGGCGGGGGGGGGGGGGGCGTCAGTGTCATTCAGGATGATGTGATTTTTTTTCAAGGGCAGAAAGGGACTGAATTGTTCTGAAAAGCATGGGCTAAGCATCCAGATGACATGAAACCACTAGTTTTCAAGAGTTGGCGGAAACTCTAATTTCACATGGCTCAGCATTTTTAAAAGACCACATTTGTCCATCAAATCCCAGATGAAGCAATAGACCTTTTCAAGAATCATGTCAAAATTAGATATAGATTAATAAAAGCAAGGTTTATTTTTCCCATTTATTTAACACTACTAAATAAAAGCACATATTCTTTATCCAATTGTCTGAAGACTAAGTGTATTAATAACGGCAACTTGTACATTTTTTATGTAGTACTTCTTTTAGGATAACTGTTAAAAATGTCATGCTGTGTTCTTACTTATAAGTGGGAGCAGAAGAATGAGAACACATGGACACAGCAGTGGGAAGAATGCATACTGGAGCCTGTTACGGGGGCAGGGAGAGGGAGAGCATCAGGATAAATAGCTAATCCATGTGGGGCTTAATACCTAGGTGATGGGTTGACAGGTACAGGAAACCACCATGGCACACATTTTCTTATGTAATAAACTTGCATATCCTGCAGATGCAACCTGGAACTTAAAATAAAATTTTAAAAAATGTATGCTGGGTCTATCAGAGAAGCCACGTGAGCATGATTTTCCCCACTAGAGTTCTGGCTCTGAGAAATGGCAGGGTCTTACTCATTTCATCAACCCACAACTCAAGCCAGATGGGCACATAAGTAGGTGTTCAATACATCTTAGGTTTATCTGATAAAACTATTGAGTCTTCTTTGTGGCCTAATCTGGTCACCTGCTGTGAGCTGCAGGAGAAGGAGTAAGGTTAGCTAGGGAGCACTGCTGAGCAACTGATGGCACTACAAGGTGCGTATGTGATGGGTGATATGTGAGACTCTGGATTGAAGGAATCTTCTGTGAACTGAGTGCTTTTACGGCAAACCACAGTGGTCCACGTAGTGAAGATGTTTTGTAGGTGAAAGGAGTTTTACACTGAGAGTCCTAGAGCACAGCACATGCCTTGTGCACTGCAGATTTTGCATATCATGTTCTGACAGTCAAAATTCTGAAAATAAGTACCATTAGATAAAGTTGTAAGAACACTGCTGAACTAATTACTCTGAGTTCTAGCTGAGGCTCTTGCTCTCAGTCTTGGCAGTACCTTGGAATAATACAGGCAGTTTTAAAATTATATATATATATATATATATATATATATATGTATACTGGATCCCACCTCCAGAGAGATTCAGTGGTAATTAATGGGGGGTGGTGGACAATGATTTGGGGTATTGGGAGGTTTTTTCAAAATGCCCTCGGCAATTCTAATGTGTAGTCACGAATGGAGGATGGCAGATGACAAACCTACAAAGGGTATGAGGTGACAGGCAAAAGAATGGCTCTTGAGTCATCTCACACAGCCAGGAGGCCACTGAGGCCCTGGACGATTTCTCCATACGTGAAGTGTAACTGAATTTCCCATGTAGCTTGTAGAATAGATCTCGTGGTTTTACGACCATGGCTTTATATGTTTGAGTACCATCTCATCAACTGTCCCCTATCTGCTTTTCTTCATGTTTCTCCAAAAGAAATCTTGACTTAAATGGAGACACAAATAATGTGAAAGCAACAGATTCTCATATTTCTGTGAAGTGTCTTGGTATCCATAAATCTTTTTTGGACAGGGTCTTGCTCTGTCACCCAGGCTAAAGTGCAGTGGCACAATCATGGCTCACTGCAGCCTCAACCTCCTGGACTCAAGGGATCTTCCCATCTCAGTCTCCCAAGTAGCTCAAAGGATAGGTGCATGTCACCACATCTGGCTAATTTAATTTTTTTTTTTTTCTAGAGACAGGATTGTGCTGTGTTGCCCAGGCTGGTCTCGAACTCCTGGTCTCAAGTGATCCTCCTGACTCAGCCTCCCAAAGTATTGGGATTCCATGTGTGAGCCACCATGCCTGGCCCCATAAAATGCTTTTAAGACTGAACTAGTGCAATAATGAGGATATAAGACATTCCAGGCCTTGAGCCACACTTTGAGAACACAGATAAATAAGCTACCACCCGCATATAACGGTCTGGCAGGAGAGGCAGCTGTGTAATCCTGAATGCAATGTGATACGTGGTAAGTGCTGTGATTGAGGCTCAGATGAATGAAGTGCTGAATCACAGAGGGCCTAGAACCTAAAGCTGCTTCAATCAGGGCAGGTATTTATTCCTAGCAAAGAATTCTCCTTTGAAAGTAATCCTTGTAAATGTCAAAGCCCTGCACTACCCCACTTGGGATTCGTGCCTGCTTTCTCCACTTGTGGAGACTTAGAGAGAAAGGGAAAGAAATAAAAATTCTGCTCTATTCTACAGGGTTTTCCACATGTTTGCTTTATTCCTCAATGTGCATTAAGTAGTAAAGAACATCTATAAGATCTGAATTTGGTGATATTTAAAGAGGCACATACAGCACACCTGAGGTTGTACAAGAGAGGAAAAGAGGATGGGATGCAAATGAGTGAGCCGATTCTATTCGTGAACCTTCTTGAGATATGTTTCTGGGTTGAAAAGCTGCTAACAGTATGATTTTTAAGCTTTATTTCTTTTTTGCCTCCATTTCTGCAGAAAGAGCTTTTAGAAAAATTGGTGAAATGGTGATAAACATAATATGTGGAAAACTTCAGCACTCCTCTCTTAGCTATAGCTTTCCCGGGCGGTTTGAGAGACAGAGATTCTAATGACAACAGAATGCCCCAATGATTTTCCATGTTTAATGTTTGTTTAGTGTTTCCATTCTATTTTCCCCGTTTTCTAAGTGGCTGGCATATTTTTAGATAAGACGCAACAAAAGACTTTATTGAGAAAACAACAATGAAAAATAATGATGGTGAAGAGGCCCCCAGTAAGATGGATGAGTTGTTTTTTTTTTCCTTCCCTGTTTCTCATGGATAGAAAGCATTTACCTGTGTTAGCCAAGTGATGAAAAAAAATAACTGCCACTAGATAGAAAGTAACAGCCTTTTTGGAAGGCATGTTGTCCATATTCTGACTAGCATTCTTTTCTACTGTCTGATCTAACAGGACTAAAGAATATAATTTCTCATTCCAATTAACTTGGTTGTCTTAACTGTATAAAAACAGCATAGGTAAAATTCATCCTTCAAGTTTCCAGGGAGGAAGCTGACACTTTTCTAACTCTCCGATTACATCATCTTCTGGGCCATAAGAACAGAATTTTGGAGTAAGAACGGAAGGTGGAGGGGTGGAGGGCATGCCCGCCAGGCATAGAGGTAGTCTCTCTGTAGCCAAGGGCAAATAACTTTCCAATGTTTTAATCATTAAGGGATGATGATCAAGAATACCTAATTTTGGATCTGAGATTAAAATAGTAACAATATGTAGAAGTACTTAGGTCTTCACAGCTTCTAACTGGTAAGCTCTAGCCCAGTGGGGATGCGGGAACCAAAAGAATCAAAACTTAGCAGAGTCTCTGGCATCCATCCTTCTATTTCTGCTTCTCACTAGTGCCAGATATTTAAGCAAATTTCTCTGTCCCAGGTTAGTGTGCTCCACTGTTCAGGGCCTCTAGCCAGGCCTTCTACCCACCAGCCCACCAAAGACTCCAAGAGCAGCAGGCAGTGAGAGTACCTAGAATGTCGAAGCACACGCCACTCTCCAGCCGGTGCTTCCTGTACAGGTTCTTCAGAACCTTGGCACTGCCAAAGCGCTTGAAGCGGCTCTTCACATTATTGTAGAACCATTCCAGAGACTGGGCTCTCAGAAGCCTGAGGAAAACAGAAATAGGCAACAGAAAATTAGAATTATGAAACGGCGAATTGCAAAACTGCTACAATGCTTCACAGCTCCATCCATCAAGATGTGAAGTTTATTTCTCTACCCCTTGATTCTGGGCTGGTCCTGTGACTTTCTCTGACCATGGAAAATGGTGAAAGTGATGTGTGAATCCTGAGCCCTGCAGTTTCCTCTGTTGCAGCTCTTGGGAATCCCACAACCTTTACCACATGAGTGAGCCCAAGCTAGCCTGTTGTGTGATGAGACACGCTTGGCCCTATCATCCCTCTTGGCCCAGCCAATAGCCAGCCAACTCCCATACAGGTGAAAGAAGCCATCGGCCATGAGTTTGACTGGAGACACATGAGTGACCTTAGGTGTGACCAGCAGAACCATCCACCGAGTCACTCCAAAGAACAAGCCAATAAATGTTTGCCATTTTAAACCACAAAGTTTCTGGCCATTTAATATTAGGCTTTATATTTAATATTCTTACTGTATTAAAAATATTTCTAATTCAGTTTGGAAAAATAAAAAGCACAAGGAAGACAGCAAAACTCTTCAGCCTCTTCCTCATTCAGATTGAAGTACTGTGGAAAAGTAGTTTCCAGGTTAATGCTATAATGGTTGATACATGGGTAAGGTTCATGCTGGGTACTGTGGCTCACATCTGTAATCTCAGCATTTTAGGAGGCCAAGGCAGGTGGGTCACTTGAGGTCAGGAGTTTAAGACCAGCCTGGCCAACATGGCAAAACCCCATCTCTACTAAAAATATGAAAACTGGTCAGGTATGGTGGTGCACGCCCCCAGCTACTTGGGAGGCTAAGGTGGAGAATTGCATGAACCTGGTAGGCAGAGGTTGCAGTGAGCCAAGACAGCGCCACTGTACTCCAGCTTGGGAGACAGAGTGAGACTACATCTCAAAAAAAAAAAAAAAAACAACAAAAAAACAAAATGCAAGATTCTTCTCTTTTATGCCAGTTGAGAACAAATCTCTAAAGCCTTTCCATTTAAAAAACAGCTGTTTTTCTCATTTTTATTATAAATATAAGAAGACACACTTATTTTAGAAAATTCAGAAAAGCAGCAGGAACATAAAGGCTTCCAGCTCGATGGAAGAACAAGCCCACATTTAGTTGCTCTTATTTTCCAGACCCAGTGAAATGTGAGAAGATACCCAAAGGTAAAAAACAATCTATACAAGGGAAGAATAGGGGTGAGACAAAAATCAGAGATTTTGACAATGATAGCATAAAGATAACAAAGAACAGTGTCCTTCAGAACAGATGGAAGAGCTTGGACTCTAGCTGGAAGACCAAATTTTGAGTTGGCGATTCAGAGAGCAGGTTTGGATTATGGCAGTACTCCGACAGGTAATTTAATGGTTGTGTAGATAATAGTGAGGCCTCCTGGTCCCCTAGACCTACTCCCAAGCAAATGGGCAATTGGTTCAAGGATAATTTGTCTTAGGCCCAAAAGATAAAGTGGTTCTCTACTGAAGCTGAACAATCTACTTTAGATTTAGGACGTCAGTATGGAGATTAACACCATATAGCGAAGCTGATATAGTTTGGCTATTTGTCCCAGTTGCAAATCTCATGTTGAAATGTGATCCCCAGTAATGAAGGTGGGCCTGGTGGAAAGTGTTTGGGCTTTTGAGGCATATCCCTCATGAATGGCTTGGTGTCCTGCCTGTGGTAATGAGTGAGTTCTCACTCTATTAGTTCACTAAAGAGCTGGTTGTTGAAAAGAGTGTGACAACCCTCCCTCTCTCTTGCTCCCTTCTCTTGCCATGTGACACACAGAAGCCTTTTTACTCTCGCCTTCTGCTGTAAGTAAAAGGTTCCTGAGGTTTTGACCAGAAGCCGACGGCTGGCACCTTCCTGTACTGCCTACGGAATCATGAGCCAAATAAACCTCTTTTCTTTATAAATTGCCCTGACTCAGGTATTACTTCCTAGCAACACAAATGGACTAATACAGAAGCCTGTATTGTTTGGCACTGGGGAAACCCCTACATGCCTGCCATCAGATGCCATCCCTGTACACCAAAGCAAAGCCTGACAATTGACTGCCTAACTCACAAACTTGGAGCTCTCAGTAAGCACCCTCACCTTTCAGCCCTGAACCCCTTTTGGGAATACTTACCTGCCCAATGGCAGAGGAGGCCCATGTTGGCTACCTTTATTCACCAACTAAGTCCTTTGTTCAAAAATATGAATAGATGACCAGAAATCACCAGGCATTTGCAACAATACAATGGCCTAAGAAAGAAGAGCTGAGATAAACTAACAACAATTAACAAAGGGCAAAGAAAGGTAACTCAGAGTATTGAAAGTAACAAATTCTGATTACTATCCATAATGATTTTAAAAGATACTGCATCCATGTAACAGGCAAGGGTGATGTGAAATATAGGTAGAAGACAGGCAACAACTTATTGGAAATAGAAAACAGGATCAATAAAAAATTTAATAGAAGACCTAAAAGTTAAAATAAACATAAATTTTTTAGAATGTAGAATAAGAAAGCAAAAACATGGAATAAATGAAAGAAAAGAGACATGGGGGATCAATTCAGGAGATTCAGCATCTAACAGAATTCTGAAAAGGGAGAAAACAGAAAAGGAAAGAGAGGGAAAAAAATCGAAGACATGATAGAAGAAAATTTCCCCAAGCTAAGAAAGGGAAAAGTCTTTAGGTTAAGAGGGCCTACCAATTTGCTCAAACAATAAATGAAACATAAAACAAAATAAAGCAGACAAACCTACCTTGCTACATCTTCATGAAAATTCAGATCCTCAAAGATAAGGAGAACTTAGGGGCTTCAGACAGAAAAAAATATTTTGCAAATGGACAAAAATAAAGACGCTAAAATTTTTAATCAGTAACAATGAATGCTGGAAGACAGTATAGCATAGATTTTCTAAGAATAAATGATGTGAACTTAGACTTCTGTGTTCAGCTAAACCATCATCCCAAGAGGGCAAAATGAAGATATTTTCAGATATGTAAGATTGCTTTCTGGAAAAGAAAATTCTCAAGGTATATTCCAGGACAACCAAAAGCCATCCAAGAAAGAGGATCTTGGGACTCTAAAAAGAAGGAAACTGTCCCAGGAGTACAGTGAAGAGAAGTCCTGGGATTGTGCAGCAGATCTGGAAGGTAGGCCCAAATGGGCCATTCAGTAAGCATATAATTAAGAATCTACATGGATGAAGAGAAGTGGTGAAGAAGGAGCCACAACTTTCTTTTGCCGACAAGAGTAAAGAAAAGCCATTAGAAACTTTGGGAAAACCAAAACCAAAAACAGGTCAAGAATATATGCTCTATCTATGAAGCAAATTAAAAGTTCTAAGATTCTATAAACTAATTGAGTGGAAGAAGAAAGATGATGACCCATTTTTCTTCCAGTAGCCCAAGTGTTACAGCCAAGAATAACAGTTTTTTTTTCTCTCTTTATGAATTTTAAGTCATGACTTTGGTCTCTAGAAAATAATATTTATATAATTTAGAAACTGTTTAATTTTCACCCTATTTATAGATAAAGCATAAAAGGAGCACACTGTCAAGATATTTGCATTTGTTACTGAAAGAAAAATTAAAAATCATTGATAGCCTGATAGAAACCTGGATGTAGAGAGAAATAGAATGATGAGGGTAGTTCAGAGATGCTAATTTTCCCATCTTGCAGAATGGAGTCAAAATTTTATAGAATGCAGTCAAGACAGACTGTGTAAGGTATATATACCAAAGACAATGGTTTCAATATGCTATTAAAGCCACAGAGTTCACCAGCATATAATTAAAATTTTAATAAAACTTCAAGGGGAAGGTAAGGAGATAGGAAAAAGTAAAGTATTCATGAAAGTTTAAAGACTAATCAATAAATAGCAAGATAAACATATTATTTAGGAGTATAGTGGTAGCCCCCAGAAATGTTTGAATGTGATTCTCTGGGGGACTGGGAACTTGGCAAAAAGTTGGGGATATAAAATTCTTTTAATTTAATATCTTTTACTGTCTGAATTTCTTTTAACCAAGTACATGTATTCCTATAAAACACTGAAACAAAAACAAGCAAAAGAAGATTTAGAAAACTACCCAAAGTTCTACTACCGGAACCTGGCATTAGATGAGTGTTCTTTCAGACTTCCATGCAAGGTGTTTATAATCAGCCTACATACAGATTGGGAGGGGTCCTGGAACTCAATGGGGAGGGGGAGAGACAGAGAGAGAGAGAGAGAGAGAGAGAGAGAGAGAGAGAGAGAGAGAGTGTGTGTGTGTGCATGCAAATGTGCATGTGCTCATGTGTATCTGTGTGCATGCATGTGTATATGTGTGTGTATTTATGTGTGTGTATTCATGCAGGCACAGAGAGAAGGCAGCGACCAAGAAGTCAGTCCAAAGCTGGTTGGTGCTGAAGGGGCTCCAGGGCCAGCATGGCTCTGAGAGACTGAGTTTTGCAACAGGGATGATGTGCTCCCTCTTCCCACAAAGTTTTGCAGACAGGGGCTGTGGGGCAGCAGCAGGGCAGCCACCTGGAGTGGCCAGGAAACAGTGATGGTGGCAGCGGGGAGGTGCCCCTTTTAAACAGTGACTTAAATGAAGAAAAAAGGCCACAAATGGGTTTTCCTGAGCACATGTGTGTTTCTGTACACGCAGTGTTCACACTATCTTTTAACAAACATGCTCACACTGGCTTTGATCTTGCTCTTCCCTCTGCCTATAACACAGTTCTCCACAGATAGTCTCAGATAGGCTCAATCCATCACTTCATTTAGGTCTCTGTGCAAATATCACTTCCCTTGGGAGGCCTTCCCTGATCACCCTTGCTAAAACACCACCACCACACCAACATGTCTGTCCTCTTACTCTGATTTTTATTCCTCATATTTTCATAGAATACTTCTTTGTTTCTGCTGTTTAGTGATATATAATTGTCTATGATTAAGTAATAATAACAATAATCACTATATCAACATATTAATTAACACTTAATTATTACTTTGTTTATCTATTTCCCCTCCTAGGTAGAACATAAGCTCAAGGAAGACAGAATTTTTTTCCCACTCCTGTATCTGATGTGCCTAGACCACTAAAGTGCACCTAGTAGACACTCAATAAAATCCAGGACATGATGGACAGACATTGTTTTATGACTTGTTTTTTCCACTTAGTACTCCTGATTGACTGCAATGTTGTTGAACAATCTTCTCTCATGACATCTTCAGTCAACTCAGAGTTCTCCATAGTATAGATACAGCAAGGTTTACATAACTGATCTCCAATCTTTGGACCTTGAATCCTTCCCATTTCTTCTGCATTAAAAATGGTTCTATGATGCATATGCTGCCAGCCAAATGATTTCACATATCCACAATTGTGGATCCTAGAAGTAAAGCAGCCAGGTTCAAAGATTTGACTCTTTCAGGAGGCTTGCACCAATGTACACTTCCCACCCATGGTGTGAGATTCTAAAGTCCCTCTCAAAGTGGCCTCATGTTAAAGAGAAACCCCTGAAAGGGTTGCCAATTGGTCCATGGCAAAGCCCACTTCTGGTCCCCAAATGCAGCTCAGGAAGGAGAATGAAAAGACAGAAGGCAAGCATTACCTTCTCCCCTCTGGTTCTGTAGAAAAAATGGAATTGAGAGGTTTGGCTTCCTTACGGAGGGAGAAAAAGCAGCTATCAAACACAATATACTAAATCCATAATTTCTTTCACATAAAACTTCATCATATCATTAGTATCACTATTATGAGAAAACAAGCACAATTTTTTGAGTGCTTGCTGTGTCTGAGGCACTGTGCCAAAAGTTTTCCTTGCATCATCCTATTTAATTTTCACAGGGAACAGTGCAGTGGTAGACACACGGGTGCGGGGGCTGGTGGTAGTGTCCCACGCCCTGGCGTTTACTACAAGTGTGGTCCTGAGCACATTACTTAATCCCTCTAAGCCTCAGCTTCTTCATCTATAAGACAGGGATGATGACAGTAACCACTTTATCAGGCTGTTTTGAAGATTATAAACAGTAAGGTGCCTGGCATCAGTAAAGGGCTTGATAATTTCTTCTAATAGCTCTAAAATGATCCTCTTTTCATAGATGCATAAATCAACATGCAGAAAGAGTGAGTTCCTTGCTCAAAGGAGCAACCGCTTGAGCAGGGATTAAAAACTGGGAGCTTGCAACCATGTGCAAGTACTATTCACAGGCACCCAGCATGAACAGAGGCTTGCTCTCCAATTTATTTTTCTATAGAATTTTAATTTATTACAAGAAGCATCTGTCATTTTTACTAAAAAGCACTGATAAAGCTATTTTCAGAATTTAGAATAATATAACAGAAAAGAAAGGAAATACAGAAAGCCTTGCTTCTGGAAATCATGTCCTTTGGGCTTATGATTTATTTGATATCTTTCAAAGCCCAAAAGAAATACAACTGCAGAAGAGAAATGTTCTCCAGGCTCCCTCTTCCACACACTGCCCTGCTCTCTGTGCAGCTGGCCACCAGAAAGGCTCAGCTCTGCAGTTCCAAGAGTCCACATGGTATCAATGGAAGAGAGTTGTTACTGTGTCCCTCACTGTTCAAAAAGGGACATTTCTTTTCCTTTTGGGACACTCCTACCTCCCTCTCCAACCTAGTCTATGTAGTTCTGGAAGGGTGGGTACTACTCCTGGCACTAGTGGTGGTGGTTTCATGACTTAGGCCTGCCTTTGGGGTTGAACTGGGAGTTTCTACTAGAGATCTTGGTAATAGATGCTCCCTTTCTGCAGGGCTGGCTCCATGGCAGAATGAATGCTTAGAGGTGCAAAAGCAGATCTGACAGTGGGGTGGGACAGGATTCTGTTGTTATACTTAGAACACATGTATCTACTCAAGCCTGAAGTCAATCCCTGGACCTTCCCGTTACATGAGCCAACAGATTCTCTTGTTTTTTCAAGTCTTTTTAAGTTGAGTTTTTATTATTTGTAACTAAGAGTCCCAATACCATGTTCTAAGTTCTAGACAGCCTAGGAGGACGTCAAGTGCATCATCACATGAGTTCTCCATTCACTGCTTATACCAAAACTGTACAGCATTCTGAAGCACTTCAGTGAACTTAAAATAGAATGCCTCAGCTTGCTCAAGTCTCAGAGTGGAATCAGGGCACCAGCCTGGGGCTGCAGGGAGGTGGAAGACAACAATGAGTCCTTGGGGAATGACCTGCAAAACCACAGGTCAATTTAGAGAGCAGAAAACTTTTCCTTAAAAGTAACATGCTTTATGTTACACACAAAAATAAGTCTGTGTGAGACATACATGTTACCTAGCTTGATTTAATTATTCCATAATGTATACATATCAAAATATCACTTTGTGCCCCATAAATATACACAATTATTGTCAATTTTAAAACTAAATTTACTTTCTGCCAGGAAAAAGTAGTAATGTGTTTTAGATTATGATATGACTTAGAGTTAATGTAGAGAGGTTTTCTGGAAGGTCTTCCCTGGAACTTCCAGGGAAGGCTCAGTCATTATCATGCTCATTTGATATTAGTGATTTTATTTCACTTATTTAAAAACTCATGCCTCAGAGGAAACTCACAGGATGCATGTGGTCCACAGGGCAGAGGTGTGGGGAGAGGGCTGGGAGAACCTCAGCACCCAGGGTGGACTGGCTGAGTGTACTGCTTCCTGGCCCATGCTCAGGTGTCTGGTTTCCAGCTAAACACGCACAACTGCAGGCAAGGCTACATGAGAAAAACCTGTGTGTCGGCATCCTGCTGAAATAGAAGACAAATGGAATCTTGCATCTGCGCATGGACTCATTCATTTGTTCACTCATTCATTCTTTCATTCTTTCACTATGTATTGAGGGCCCACTATGTGCCAGGCACTGTGTTAGACATATAAGGATTACAAAACAGACCAGGGCCCTTGCCAACAGTGCTGCCAGACTAATCTGTTCAAAGAGTGCAAGGTGAGGAAAGGATGGTTTGGAAAGCCAGGCCAAAGGCATCTTGGGCATGGCTGGACTATCAGTGTCCCACAGGTCTTGGGTTCTGGATCATTCCCACAAATGGGTGAGAAATCGAAATCTACCTGCTTTCTTTCCCAGGCATTTTCTCTCATCAAGCTGCTGCTTCTCAGCTTCAGTAGGTGGGTAGGAGAGGTGGCTTAGGAAGGAAGGGAGATGCTCTTCTCATGATGAGATTTATAGGGAAAAGCTTTCCAATGTGAACTGTCCAGAGTTGTCCATGCTTGATTTCCCTGACTTATTTTTCACAAGATTCCAAGTTGGTTGGACGCAGTGACTCATGACTATAATACCAGCAGTTTGGGAGGCCGAGGCAGGCAGATTGCTGAGCCCAGGAGTTTGAGACCAGATTGGGCAACATGGCAAAACCCCATCTCTACAAAAAATACAAAAATTAGGCATGGTGGTACATGCCTGTAGTCCCAGCTACTCCAGAGGCTGAGGAGGGAGGATAGATTGACCCCAGGATGCAGAGGTTGCAAGGAGCCAAAATTGTACCATTGCACTCCAGCCTGGGCAATGAAACCAGACCCTATCTCAGAAAAAAAAAAAATAAAAAAAAAAAGAAAGGAAAGAAAGGAAAGAAGATGGGCAGGGCAGGGCAGGGCGAAGGAGAGAAAGATTGATTCCAAGTTATCCCTGACATCCCCGAGGATGATCACACAAAGACTCTTAGCTCTGTGTAGTTTCACAACCTTAAGCATGATAATCTGTTAAAATGAAAAAGCTTTTAAAAAATCTACAGCATATTACCCAAAGCAGTCTACAGGTTCAATGCAATGCCTATCAAAATACCAATGAAATCCTTCATTGAAATAGAAAGAAATTCCTAAGATTTGTATAGAATCACAAATGATCTCAAATAGCCAAAGCAACCCTGATCAAAAAGAACAAAGCTGGAGGCATTACACTATCAGACCTCAAAATATACTACAAAGCTGTTGTAACCAAAACAGCATGGTACTGGCATAAAAACAGACACAGAAACCAATGAAGCAGAGTAGAAAACCCCAACATTAATCCATATATCTACAGCTAACTGATTTTTGATAGAAGTGCCAAGAACACTCACTGGGGAAAGGAGAGTCTCTTCCACAAATGGTGCTGAGAACACTGAATATCTATATACAGAAGTATGAAACTAGACTTCCACCTCTTACCTTACACAAAAATCATCTTAAAATGGATCAAAGACCTAAACGTGAGACCTAAAGTGATAAAATTGCTAGGAAAAAAATAGGGAAATGCTTCTGGACATTGGTCTGCATAAGGATTTTATAAATAAAACCTCGAAAGCACAGGCAACAGAAACAAAAATAAACAAGTGGAATTAAATTAACAGTTTCTGCACAACAAAGGAAACAACTGACAGAGTGAAAAGACAACCTACAGAAAGGGAAAACATATTTGCAAACTATTAACTGGACAATGAGCTGATATTCAGAACATAAAAGGAACTGAAGCAACAGTAAAACCAAACAATCCAATTAAAAAATGGGAAAATGATCTGAAAACACTTTAAAAAAAAAAAAAAAGACATACAAATGACTGGATCTCATTCTTTTTCAGGGCTGAATAGTACTCCATTATGAATAAGCCAGGCACAGAAAGACAAACATTATATGTTCTCACTTATTTGTGGGATCTAAAAATCAAAACAGTTGGACTTCTGGAGATAGAGAGTAGAACAATGGTTACCAGAGGCTGAGAAGGAAGAGGTGAGGAGGGAGATGAAGATGGTTAATGAGTACAAAAAATCATTAGAATGAATATGACCCAGCACTTGATGGCACAACAGGGAGACTATGGTCAATACTAATTTAATTGTAATTTTAAAATAATTTAAATCATAAAATTAAGATGGTAACACAATCTAATTTTGAGGATAAATGCTTGAGGGGATGGATCTCCATTTTCCGCGGCATGATTATTATGCATTGCATGCCTGTATCAAAATATCTCATGTGCACCACAAATACATATACCTACTATGTACCCACAAAATAAAACATTTTAAAAGAGACATGGCCAACAAATATGTGAAAAAATACTCAAATTACTAATCGTTAGAGAAATGCAAATCAAAACCACAATGAGGTAGCATCTCACCCTAATTAGCATGGCTATTATCAAAAGAACAAAAAATAACAAATGCTGGTGAGGATGCAGAGAAAAGGGGACTCTTAACGCACTGTTGGTGGGACTGTAATTAGCACAGCCACTATGGAGAACAGTGTGGAGGTCCTTCACAAAACTACAAATGTGATTCAGCAATTCCACTACTGGGAATTTATCCAAACGAAAGGAGATCATTATGTTGAAGAGATATCTGCACCCCTCTGTTTAATGCAGCGGTATTCATAGCAGCCAAGATAAAGAGTTAACCTAGGTGTCTGACAATGGATGAAGGGATGAAAGATATAGTATATATAAGAATGGCTAATATTGAAAAGACTGATAATACACAGTGCTGGTAATGATGTGGAGTAACTGGATCTCTCCTATGTTGCTGGTAGAAAAGAGTTTGGTGAGTTCTTATAAGTTTAAATATATAGTGATTACTATACAAAACAGTAATTCCATTGTCAGGTATGGAACTCAACAGAAATGTTATTTCTACACCAAGGCTTGTACATGGGGCATAGAGATCCACTATCTTGTCTCACCACTGCCCAAGACACAGACAATGGCTTCTGTTTGCAAGTCCCCATGAAATCTTTCTAAGAAAAATGAAAAGACTATACAAGAAAACTTATAGCAATTTTTTTCATAACAGCAAAAAAAAAAAAAAAGAAACCAATTAAATGCCAATCAGCAGGTGAATGGATAAACAAACTGTATCCACAAACGGACTGTTATTCAACAATAAAAAGGAACTGCTGGCAGGGCACTGTGGCTCACGTCTGTAATTCCAGCACTTTGGTAGGCTGTGGTGGGTGGATCGCTTGAATCCAGGAGTTCAAGACCAGCCTGAGCAACATGGCAAAAACTCATCTCTACTAAAAATACAAAAATTAACTGGGCGTGGTGGCAGGTGACTGTAGTCCAAGCTACTTGGGAGGCTGAATCAAGAGGATTGCTTGAGAGCAGGAGTTCGAAGTGGCAGTGGGCTATGATTGTACCCCTGCACAACAGCCTGGGCAACAGAAGGAGACCCTGTCTCAAAAAGGAAAAAAGGAACTGCTGATATAAATGACATGAATGTACCTCAAAAACATTATACTAAATAAAAGAATACTTAAATAAAAATTACAACTGTACTATTCCACTTATATAAGGTTTTAATGCAAAACTAATCTACATTGACAAAAGGCAGATCATTGGTTACATGGAGCCAGCAGTGGGACTGACAGCAAAGGGGTACAAGGAAACTTTTCAAGACGTTGGAAATGTTCTATATCTTGATTGTAGTAGTGATTATATGTTTGTATATATTTGTCAAAACCCGTTGAACTGTACACTTAAAATGGATGCAACATACTCTTAGTAAATTATACTTCAATAAGGTTTAACCCCCAAAAAGAATAATTTTAAAACAAAAATGTAGTCTATATATGCCATGAAATACCATTCAGTCATAAAAAAGAATGAAGTTCTGTCATTCATGGCAACATAGCTAGAACAAGAGGACATTATGTTAAGTGAAGTAGGCCAGGAAGAGAAAGCTAAACACAGCATGTTCTCACTCAAACATGAAAGCTAACAAAATTGATCTCATAGAAGTAAAAAGTAGAGCAAAGGACACTAGAGGCTGGGAAGGGTAGGGGGAAGAAGGTGACAGGAAGAGACTTACTAGATACAAAATTTCAGATAGATAGGAGGAATAAGTTCCAGTGTTCTATACCAGAAGACGACTACAGTTAATGACTCTAGTTAATGATAATATATAATACAGTTTCAAATAGCTAGGAGAGTATTGAATGTTCCCAATACAAAGAAGTGATAGATGTTTCAGATGACAGCTATGCTAATTACCCCCCTTTGATCACTACACTTGATATGTATCAAAACATCACTGTGTAATCCATAAATATGTAACATTATTATTTGTCAATAAAAAACCTCAATATCAGAAGAAAGGCATGGAAATTTATAACTTCTATTAACTAAGGGGAAATGCTATCTTAAGATTTCTCAGAGAAACAGAAAGCTGGCATGGTTTTTAAGAACTAGCTTATTAAAAAGTTTAAACAGGAGGTGGAGAGGTGAGAAAGCCGCAGGAAGACCACCGCACACCCTTCTCCCTTCCCCGTAAAAACCCTGGGAACTTTTTGGACACTGGCAGAATATCATACACTAAGGACAAGAGATGAGAGGAGGCTGGTTAGAAATTAATGTCAGGGAGAAGGAGCTACTCAGGCTCTGTGTGATTCTAGAAAGACTGTATGAAAATTCTGAACAGTTAACAGAATAAACAATAAAGGTACAATGGAAAAAAAAGTTTAAATATTTCTTGATTTTTATCTTTTGGTATGGTATAAATCCTCTAAAAATTGAAAAATTTAATATGGTCTTTTAGAAAAAAATCAACAGCAAACCTTCAAAATTTACCAGTGACAACATAGTTAGAATTGATTACTTTAAGTTCTTAGAGCTACAGTTTTCTCATCTGCAAAATGGATAAGTTGTGCCTTACAGGGCCACAGGAAGAATTAGATAGCTCAACTGAGAGCTCTCAGAGAAAGGCCAGACCCTTGGTACCCACTGAGGGTGCAAGCAGAGTCTGAATGTGAGCGAACACACCTTTCCTGCATGGCCTCTGTGCATCTGTCCTGTACCAAATACTGCAAATGAGTTATTCTCAGGAGGGTACATGTGCCCCAATGTGGGCAACAGCATCATTTCTTGGAAGAAGTGTTTTTTCCCCAACACACGTGTTCTTGGAGATTCTATGGTGACCTGTCTTTCCACTTTGCTCCATTTCCCTAGAGAGAATGATTGTAATGAAGCATCTTACTGATGGGACACAAAGCAAGGCTGAGGGTGACAGACTGCTGCTCAGATGATGTAAATAAATTTATAACATAGACGTATGACCAGATCTGTCCTGCAAGAGCTCATACTGTTGTCAGGATAAGAGAATGCCCTAAGGGCCAGAGGCAAGAGGCTGGGGTGTGGCCATCTCACTATTGAAGCTTCCCCTGAAGGAAGGAATGAGTGAGTGATGTGTTCCAGGACAGGCTGGGCAAGTTCCTTGGAATTATACTGGAAAAGTGCAGTACTATGGATAACGGCAATGCTCCGGGGCCAGGGAGAAAAGAATTCAAATTCTGGAGCTCTCTCTGTAAGTGCTGCGTCAGGCAAGTTATTCTACCTCTTGGTGCCTTGAACTCCATCAAGGGAAACGACAATAGCTCCTACTCCTACAATTTGGTTGTTGAGATTAAATGACAGGTAGAATATAAAGCATATTGCGAAGTCTAGCACAAAACACCGGGCAGTCGGAAGTACATGTTATCAGTAGCACCATTATTAGCACAGGCTCTGAGCCTGGGTTCTAGTACCTGCTCTGCCACCTCTTAACTGGTGTGACTTTGGGCCAATCACTTAACTTTTCTCTGCCACCATTTTCTCACCTGTAATACAGGGCTACTAATGGCACCATTGGTTCTGTAAGTAGTTGACAGAAGAATCCAAGTAAAATACTCATCTCTGACACAATAAAACCAATCACTATCTTCACCACTGTCAAGAGTGCTTTAGAGGAAGTGTGCGTAGATGGGGAGGGTCAGGTGTCCCTCTCTGAGAGTGTCTAAGGGAATAGGTGAAGAGAGCTGGGGTTTAACATGGATGTGGAGTCTGGGAGGCAGAGGTGAGAAGCCCTGTTGCACATTGAACAAACAGCAGGAGGAATGACTGCATGCTCCCTCCCATCAAAAATAAGCATCTTCACAGATTAAAGAGACTAACTTCCTCCTTCCCTCAAATAGTCGATCTCCTCTCTGGGTGGCCAATGTCCAGGCTGAAAAGGGAAGGCTGGGCAGTACTCTCATGCCCCCAGGGTGGGGCTTCCCAAAGACTCTCATCTTGTATCAGAGTCACTGAGAGGGCAAAATCCTAGGGGAACCCAGGGCCCCTGCCTAGTCTAGCTCAGGGCCCTCGCCCAGAAAAATATATAAATTTGGCCTCACACTTCATTCGCAGGGCTCTTGGGCTTCTAGAGAATTGCTCAGCCACTGAATAGCCCAGCTCTTGAGGAAGGAAAACGTGACAATATCGTTTTTAGGAGCTACAGGTGGGCAGGTGGCAAAAGCAGTCTTTTGTTTCACAGCCACAGGCTTATCTGCTGAACTTGCAGTTAAGGGGAGGAAAGAACATTTATTTGAGAACTTCTTAGGTGGCAACTGATGGGTGACATGCTTTGGAGTAAAGCTCTCTTCTGTAACTAAATTCTAATTTTTTAAAAAAGTGAGGCTCCTTTTCTGCAGCTGTAGAGACAACAACAGATTTTCTGAATCCTTTAAGTCTCTTTTTTGACCCCTCTCAGCCTTACCTCATTAGCTGGTGTCTCAATGTCCTCCCTAATTCCCAGCTCAGGGAAGGCATTCAGAAGAATATTGAGATAGCAAGGGGAGAGATGACAGATGTCGGTGATGGGGAGGAAGGCAGCAAATCACACCGCCACGTGTGTACCTATGCAACAATCTTGTGTTTTCTTCACATGTACCCCAAACCCTAAAATGCAATAAAATAAATGGAAAAAAAAGATTCCTTAAAAAATTATATAAGCACATTTTAGACTTATTTTGCTATCATTTATTGACAGCCTTCCCAACCCAAGCTACTTCAAAAGAAGTCTTTTCTACATGGAGAGAACCCCTGTTTGTATATCTAGATATTCGGAAGGGGCCCTTCCCATGAGGTAGAAGAAGATGAAGAGAAGCTCTCATTGAAAAAAAAAAAATTAGGGATATTTTTCTAGCTAAGAAAAGTTTTGGAAAAGAGAAAATATGGGAAAGGGGGAAAGTTATCCTATCAGATGTTAAGATATATTACAAATATATAATAATCAAAACAGTGTGGTATGTTTAAAAACATAGCTATAAATAGAAAAAGAAAACTCTGCAAGATAATGTACCAAAATGCAACTGCTGATATCTCTGAGTGGGGTATGATGGGTAACTTTAATTTTTCAAGTTGCATAAATATATACTATTTTATGAACAGAGAAGAAAGATACTACAACTTTGATGAAACTTTCTAAGAGGAAGGAAGATGATATGCCCTAAAGTGTAAACGAAGGCCTGTAGCCACAGAGAGAGTAAGATGGAAGCTCTACCCTCCTCACTTACTTGTCTGTGATATTGGGAGAGCTATGTACTCCCTTTGAACCTGCTTCACACTTAAAAATGATGTTTATAAAATCTACCTCACAGGCTGTGAAATTAAAGACAATGTGACAAAGCACCTATTAACGATACTGGTACATAGCAGGAATGCGTCAGAGAGTGAGGGTGACAGGCTACATGAAATATGGTTAAAAAAAAAAAAGTAATCAACAAATACAGAGATAAATCTAAATAAGAGTTGGTACAGAATATAAAAATAAGAATTAAAACACCACCAAACTTTGCTTATATGGATTTTAGATTCATGGGAGTTCACTATACCCTGGCATAGAAATCACTAACAGAAAAACTGTATTCCCATTTTTTTTTTTTTTTTTAGCATGGGGGCAGGTAGAGGTGTTGCAATTTTTCACAATGGCAATTCTCCATAATTCTCATAAATAACTTCTAGGTCTGTATGGACCATCCATCTTTAAGGAGTTTAGTTCTAAACAGGCATGTTTTTTGAGCATTTTGCTGTGCCAAGTCTAGTTCAAAATACTGGGGTTATGAAGGAGGCTAAGACCAAGTGCTGCCCCAGTGAGCTCACAGTGTAACAGGAAGTGATGCTCCTGGGCTTGGATGAGTGGGTTGTGATGGTCACATAACTAGCCAGGATAGGAATATAGGAAGAGGATCAGGTTTAGAGGGAAGGCAGAAAATTTAGGTAGGACAATTATATTTGGGGTGCCCATCACGTCCCCAGGTACTAAGACCTGGTGAGCATTTGGATATACCAGCCTGGATATATATACATATATATGTATAATATATATATTCTTAGGAGGGTAGAAATTTGGACTAGAAATATAGATTTAGGACCCCCTTGGTACACAGGTAGTATTAAGCCGGTAATGGGTATATCACAGGTATAAATGATCACCATCCTTACTTTACTGAGAAAAAATGCAAACAAGTAATTTGCTGATATGTCACTGACTGAACTAGAAGCAAATCTGGGAACAGACTGTAGATATCATTCTTGGGTCAGTGCCTTGACGTCTGATCAGGTTGTTTTTCTTCCAGAAATCCTAGTAGTGTTCTTATTGCAAATTGGGTCTTTTGCTTCAGAGTCCAAGCAAATAGAAAGCTGCATGCATCAAAGAGTCAGGATAAAATCTAATATCATCGTGTTGTTTCCCTAAAAAAACCTACTTAACATCATACTGCGAATACTAATTACTTCCAGGCACTTGTTGTGCAAGCAGTTTTCGAATTTCTTTTTCTATGACACAAATAAATGTATAAACATGTGTATTCTCATTAGAAGACAGACTGGAATCACAAAGAACAGCACTGAAATTACAATCACATTAAAGTGTCACCTAGGAATGCCAGACTGATCTCGGCTAATTAGACTGAAACAATGCAGTTATGAGAAGGAGGGGCAGCCTACATGAAACACAGCTCGGGCCCTGGCTGCCAGTAAAGAGGCAAGGCATTCCTAGGCCTTCTTCCCCAGCACAGTAGGGCACTGTGCAAACTAAGAGTTTACACGGGAGAGACTCTGTGAGATCCTGAAGATCATGCTACTCCCAGTGTGGTTCTCGGACCAGCAGCGTGGGCATAGCCTGGAAGCTAGATAGAAAAGCATAATCTCAGACCTCCACACTCACACTGTGACCTGCTGAATCAGAATCTGCATTTTAGCCAGATTCCCATGTGTAGCAAAATTAGCTGGGTGTTTTCGGAGGTGCCATGATTTTTTTTTTTGAGATGGAGTCTCACTCTGTCGCCCAGGCTGGAGGGTAGTGGTGCTTTCTTGGCTCACTGCAACCTCCGCCTCCCGGGTTCAAGTGATTCTCCTGCTTCAGCCTCCTGAGTAGCTGAGATTACAGGTGCCCACCACCACACCCAGCTAATTTTATTGTTTTGGTATTTTTAGTAGAGACAGGGATTTCACCATGCTGGCCAGGCTGGTCTCGAACTCCTGAGCTCAAGTGATCCACCTGCCTCAGCCTCCCAAAGTGCTGGGATTATAGGAGTGAGCCACTGTGCCCGGCCATAATTTTTTTTCTTTAAAACTTTGACCAAAATCCACTTAGTAGGACAAAAGATAGTTAACTTGTTTCTCCCCTTGTCTTTTTTTTTTTTTTTTTAAGGAAAAGGAACTGAACGGGGTTATAAAAAGTTTTAAAGAAGAAGTGAATAATTAAAATGCTACTCCCAAATTCAGACACAATAGTTATAAGAAAATACAATGCTAATAATACTATTGAGACAAATTCAAATCATTCTACATAGAAGGTACACCAAGGAATCTGCAACAAACTAAATTGAGAATGATGAAGCTAAACTAACATTTTTTTGTTGGTAAAAAACTAAGCACAGCAGCAATTAAAATCCATGACCAATTTAAAACGACCTTGATGATTTGTGAAAAATGAAGTATACCTCCTGAAAATGGTAAACATGTGATCTGTGAGCTGTGCTTTACTTTGTGTATGTGGGCTAAATGCACCTGATGGCAGTAATTGAAGCAACCCCTTAGAATGTCCCTGTATGGCAGATGCACATGAATGTGTGTTCCAAGCTGGGGAATCCAGGTGTTGCTAACCTGGAGATTCATTCTTTATCTTTGATAAACATCTCAACCCCTGGCCTGTCTTGTGGAACACATGCCATATAGGGGATTGAGGCCCTGAGTTTTGGTTAAATGAAGGCTGCTAGGTGGAGGTTGCTAAGGGGAGGAAGTTAAGTGAAAATGCTACATAAACTACATGCTGTTTGGAAGTGGTTGTGGTTTTCCTGCCCAGCCTGTGGCTACTGAGCTGTGCAACTATGTTGTCCAGCCCGCCACCACTGGACTATAGGAAGGTGGATATGTTGTCTAGCCTGCTACCACTGGACTGTTTCTGTATATACGTCAGTTCCCCTGTCCAGCCTGCTGCCACTGGACTCTCTCCCCTGTATGTAAGCCCCTAATAAAACCCCACGTCTTGCTTGCTGGCTCTGGTCTTTTCTTTGGCCTCTTGAACCTGGTGCCTTCCTTACTGAGGTTAACAGGGGTTAAGAATACAGAATGAGAAGATTCAGCAACCACTGATAACACACTCAACAGCCATGAAAGAGAAAGCATTCTAGGTTTTTCAGAGGGACTCTAATATAGATGATTGGTTATACAGACGATGAAACAGCTAAGGCTCCTGGGAGAGAATGGTGAGGCATCTGAGAGACTAGAATAGAGAAGCTTCTCCCAACTCAAGGCCAGAGGGATGAGGGAACAGGCAATGTTATCAGGAGTAGTATCCTAGAGCCAGGAGCTGGGGCCACAGAGAAGTTGCAGCTGCTTCTAGAGATGCTGCCTCAGGCAGAGACAGGACATATGCTGCACCCTGTCTGCTGTCTTCCTTCTGCTCTCCCACCTCCTTGCATAGCCTGATACTGGCCAAGCTGAGAAGGGATTCTGCGTAGCACAGCCTGTGAGGGTCAGCACCGTACCCCCCCACCGTCTAATCCCAGGAACACAGAGCAGAGCAGGGGAAAGGAAAGGGTGGGAAATGCCTGGCACCTATACCGATGTTAGCTTATGAGCATTAGATCCCAGTAACCCTAATAACTCACTTCATAGATTATAGCAAGTAGCCTTCATTTCCAGTAGAAATCTAAGTCTGTAGAATTGTGACTCGCTTGCCTAAAAGAAGGGAAGAAAGGAACGTATCTGGGGTCCGTTTGCAGCCTGTGAAAAGCATCCCGGTGCCTCCAGAACTTGGGCTGGGTGTCAGACTGCACTTCACTATTTACCGCCTGAGTGACCAAAGCAAGTCGCTAACCTCTCTGGGTGCCATGTTCCTTACCTGCAAAAATGGAGATGCTAATCTTTACCTGGTGGAGTTTTATGAGGAATCATTGACCTAATATGCTTAAGCATCTACTATAGAACCTGAATATAGCTAAGCACTAAGAAAATGGCAGCCATTTAATCTCAGAAAAAACAAAATCTTCATTAGATTTAAGTCATAAGGTGTTTTCTTCTAAAGAAGTAAAACAAAAGAAAGCTCTTCTATATGGACCACCATATAGGGGCAGTAAGAGGACCTTGGTTTACTACCCATTAGGGCCAATATCTGACATCTACTTGGGACTCAGATGTTTGTTATGTGTTTTTGTAGAGTAAAGCTGTGTAGGCACAGTTTCCCTCAATGACCGTGTGCACCGTCTCCCGCCTGCTGAGGTCTGCATGGAACGTTCCAACTGGGTCTGTCACCTGCCATCGGCAGCTCACCCAACTGACTACTCAGCATTGAGGTGAGGCCCCAGCAAGCCTTGCTACTAGCATCACTCGCTCCTATTCTGCTTAGTGAGACTCAATTCTTAGGAAGTATTATTACTAAATAGTTCCTTGGATACAGGGACCTTCAAATAAACTCAAAGTACAGTGACGCAGTTTGCAAAAAACAAAACAAAAACCCCAAGAACAAAAAACAGTTTTTTTCTCCTTCAAATTTGGTTGTAGGCAATGTATTTAACCTTTAAGAAATTTTATTTCCTCAGATGCAAATGAAGAGAATAAATATTTCATCAGATTTTTATAAAGGTTTAATGACACAAACACATGGGAATTACTTAGCACAGTGTCTCACCAAGGTAACTTTTCAATACATGCTATTTTTTTGTTATCATCAACATCATTGTTTGATCCTAAGCCCTCATTCACTCCTTTTTGAAAGGATGTAGGTGTAATCAGTAAATTAATAGGAAAAACAGACTTGGCAGGAAATGTGTTTGATTCTTGCATTTTATCTTAACCAAAACGCTAGATTTGGGGGCTAAGGTGTTTCTTAACCATTAGCAGTTCTTAAACTTGAATATGCATCAGGATCCCTTGGAAGGCTTATTAAAGCTAGCTTGCTGGGCCCCACCCCAGAGTTTCCAATTCAGGAGGTGTGGGTGGGGTCTGGGAACCGGCATTTCAGATAGCTTCTCTGGTGACATGATACTGCAAGTCCACGGATTGCACTTTAAGAACCACGGAGTTTGAGGTAGATTGGGCAGGTCCTAAAGAGCCCATGAGAAGGTAGTACTGATTCAGTGCTGTGAAGAAAACAACAGAATGCCATCCAGGTGCTTGGAAGATAAGAATCCTTCAGCCCTGACAGCAGGAAGGCCCTTGAGCACAGAGTCAGAGCAATCAGTTTTGAAGTCACGAGAAGCCGAGTCTGGATGGAAGAGAACAGCCCTCACGCTGGGACCCCTGAGTATGTAACTGGAAATTTGCAGACAGACGTGGCTCAGAGGCTGGAGGTGTCATGTTCAGTTGATACATGACAACTGCCATTAATGTGAAGCATCTTGCTAAGGGTAAGATGCCAGAACTGACAAACAGCGAGAAGGAAGGAAAGCCTGGAAGAGAAGAGAGGAGATGTGCGTGTGATTTACCCACAGCTGCTTGTAGGCCCTCTATGCGCAATTTCTCTGATCCCTACAGCAATTAGAGGGAGACAGAGAAGGAAAATGAGGCCGAAGGAGGTATAAGATGCCCAAGGTCACATAGATAGCCTGATGGTTAATACTGAGTGTCAACTTGATTGGATTGAAGGATACAAAGTATTGATTCTGGCTGTGTCTGTGAGGGTGTTGTCAAAGGAGATTGACATTTGAGTCAGTGAGCTGGGAAAGGCAGACCCACCCTTAATCTGGTGGGTACCATCTAATCAGAGGCCAGTGAATATAAAGCAGGCAGAAAAATGTGAAAAGGAGAGACTGGCCTAGCCTCCTAGCCTATATCTTTCTCCTGTGCTGGATGCTTCCTGCCCTTGAACATCAGACTCCATGTTCTTCAGTTTTGAGACTCAGACTGGCCCTTCTTGCTCTTCAAGCTTTCAGACATTCTATTGTGGGACCTTGTGATCGTGTAAGTTAATACTTGATAAACTCCTTTATATATCTATTTTATTAGTTCTGTCCCTTTAGAGAACCCTCACTAATAATACAAGCTAGTAAGTGACAGGGCTGGGATCTGATCTCCATCTGCTTGCAAAGCCCCATGCCTCCACTG
Source organism: Sapajus apella (assembly GCF_009761245.1). Lineage (NCBI taxonomy): Eukaryota > Metazoa > Chordata > Mammalia > Primates > Cebidae > Sapajus > Sapajus apella. The sequence goes on along the minus strand of NW_022436944.1, from coordinate 59,198,267 downwards.
GATCACATGTACCATGGGTATGGGTGCCAGGCCTGGTTGTAAGCCTTATATGATCAACCCATTCAACCCTCGCAACAACCCTATGGGGCAAGCACTTTATTCACAGAGGAGAAACCTGAAGTTCCATAACCTGCCTGAGGATATATGACCAGTAAGAGGCAGAATCCATCACCACTGTATGACCTCTTCTATAAGAGGGAGGCCATTGAAAAAAGAAAGAAACAGAGCCAGGCAGACGTAAGGCGATGACAAGGCAGCTTACTTAAGAATGCCTGCTGGCATAGTGGCCACGCCTCCGAGGCCAAGTCAGGTGGGGGTTTGTATGCAGACCCCAGTTGCCCTTCTTCCCAGCTGCATTCTGCTGGTCTCAGTGCACTCACCCTCTCTGGATCCAATCCATTTCCTTCACACCCATAACTCTGCAACAATACCCCTGCCAGGGGTACACCAAATCCTAAATACCCACCTTGAAAAGCCAGCCTTTCTTTCCAGGAGAAGCCTCCCTAAGAAGCCTTAAATAGAGAACCAAAAACAAACGTTGAGAGAAAGGTGTGGGTTGGCACAGGTGCATGGGGAGAAAGGGTTCCAGTCACCATTGAACTGGCCCTCCTCTCCCTCCATGTCACCAACTGCACCAGCCCTGGCCACAATGGTGACTAGTCCTGATCTTTCTCCTAATGGGCTAACCAAGTGTGAAATCTCCTTCTTCCTCAGAGCCTTTCATGGCTGTCAAGATCAAAAGATCTTGATGTCACAGAAAGCACTCAAAAGGGGCCTTTGCAGTAGTGAGGAATCCTGGCCCAAGTGAATCTGTGATTTGGCTGTGTCTGTGTTTGGGACTCAGAGCTGTGGGCTTCTGGATGCTTTGAAGTAGAGCTTTCACAGAAGTGTCTTTCCATTGGGATGGGGCAGATAAAAGATGGCCACAAATTCTTTGCTACACTTCCCTCAGAGAGGTGAAGTCTAAGTTCCCACTCCTCTTGAAACTGTGCTGGTCTTGGTGAGTTGTTCATTTACTAGAATATGGCAGAAGTGAGTTTCTGGGATTTCTGAGGCTAAGTCAGGTGAGGGTTTGTGTGCAGGGCTATGTCTGTGAGGGTGTTGCCAAAGGAGATTAACATAAGAAGTCTTGTATTTCCATTCCAGGATGCCTGGAGCACTCTATTTGGAAGCCCTGAGAACAAGGCAATTCTCCAGGCTGCCTTGCACCAACTGAATTCTCCCCCTTTCTTGTCTATGCATTATGAATATATAGATAAAAATGTGTAGAAAAAGTACAATAGTAAGACGATCAACTTTATGACAATCTGGATTATTTTTTCTTTTGATTTACATGTATTTGTATATTTTCTACAAGACACATGAATGAATGTGTAAAAATAAATTTTTCTCATATTTCCATTTCACATGTAAAATTGGGACATCTATAATCTCTTTAATTTCTATTGGTATGTAGTTGCCCTGTAATAACTGATACTCTCACGCAATAATTCATACATGTCCAGTTTCTTTTTCATTCACTCTCAAATTCAGGAGGTATATTCATAACTCTTGTTAAAGTTTTATGTGCATCACACTTTGAAAGTTACCATCACTCATTTACTAGAATTCAAAACTCTCAACTGAAAATGAGATAAGCAAAGAGTAAATTTTGAAAATATTATTGATGAATTTGCTTCCATTTTAGGCCAGGAAAGTAACATTACAATAAATTCTGGTTTCACTATAAATATTTAAGTGTAAAACAATGTTGTGAGTTTAATGTAGCTACTTTCCTGTTTTTCAATATTTTTCAGACATTTTAACATTCTAGAAAAATTAACCCTTAAAAATATTTACAAACATATACTATTGAGGACATATATTTATTTGTGTCTCAGTCTCTAATATGGCTCAGCATGACATTATTAGAAAGTTGTTTTTACTTGAAAGTTGTAAATTTAGTTCATTATGAATTTTTGCATCAATTTTTATTTTAAAAAATACTATGCTAAAATATTGTCTCTACTGAGTTTTTTAAAAGTTAAAAAAATCTACTTTATTGTGGTTTTAAGGACTACACAAAAATATTATATCTAGGGTACAAAGCATAAGGCATGCCACATTTTTACCAACATGGCATTTATTTATTATGTATTATATACTTATATCAAAATATCATATATACCCCATATTATTGATTAATTTGCTTCTATTTTAGGCCAGAAAAGTAACATTCTGGTTTCACTATAAATTATATATTTAAACGTAAAACAGTGTTGTGAGTTTAATATAGTTACTTTTTTCAATATCTTTCAGACATTTTAATATTCTAGAAAAATTAACCCTTAAAAATACACACAAACATATACTATTGGGGACATATATTTCCCCAATAAGATCTGCTACTTGCTGAATGCCTGTGACAAGCCTGCCTGGGGAGTGCCTTGCTTGCTTCACCTTCAGCCTGTCCCTGACGGGGTAGCACTGGGTTTGTACCAGTGGGGCACCTGGTGGAAAGTAGCTTTGCCAATGCAAAGGGCATAGTGCCTAGTGGAGCAGAGGACCTCAGGAGGAGAGGGGGCACCCAAAGAATCCAGTGGTGGTACCCAGGGGAACGGATGTGGCGAGTGGATGCATAGTGCCCAGATTGTTCTTGGGATGGGAGACAGAAGAAGAAAAGTGAAAAAAAATCCACAGATGCCACAGTTAGCTGTCAAGATGCTTGCTAGAAAGGGGTGGGAAAAGAGCTTTGCAGGAGGCTGGGGTCTTATATTAACAGGTTCCTGTATTAATAGGGATAAAAACCAATGAAACGTCATTACCCAAGATAGGTCTATACGAGTATATGTTTCTGAACTGATTTGGAGATGGGTGTGTGAGGGTACCTTCTAGGACTCTGCTTGGTGCTATTGCCATGATGTGGATACAGCAGCACATCCTCTCTGCAGCCACTCTGCCCGCTGTGGAACCTCCTCAGCTGCCTCTATCTGGCTCTCAAGAGGCCTGCTCTAGACTTGAGGCCACTGGCAATGACCTTGCCCTGAACTTCTCCATCTATCAGCTGGTCTCCATGGCTCTTGGCTCCACCCTCACGCTTCATTCATTCCTCTCTGTATGGTTCAGTGAGCTTGACTCACATTCAACCAAATGGTTCAGGTCTGGGGGATGGGGAATGAAATGGTTTCATTTAGCTTCAGTTGTTTGGAGGCAGGAATAAAGATCACTTGAATATAACCTTTCTTTAGCCTTCTTATTTATAAAGTTGATTGAGCTTCTTTATTTGTCAGAATTGGCTTGAAGAGAATAAGAGAATTTACTGTGTTTATTTGGATAGCTGCTGTTCTTGCTGTAGCTGCAAAATTCGTACTCTGAGCTAAGCTGGCCCAGAAGGGCAATCTTGTGTCTTTCCTGCTAATCTCTGTGATCTGGGAACTGAGATAGCAAAGAACAGCCAGGACATACAGATTCTTTCCTCAACCATATCAGTCAATGTGTGGCCTTGCAGACATCAATTTACCTTTCTGCATCTCACCTCCATCATCCTCAGAATATAAATGATCCCATCTTCCTCCAACCAAATTTCTAGGGACACACAGGGTTGCATCGAATGCTGCCTCACTGATGTCCTGACACACTGATGTGAGCCTGTTTTTCTCTGATAATATCTTCACATTCCTACCAAAAATGTGTACAATTTCCTTTTTGGTTTATTCATTTGTTTGACTAATAATAACGTTAAGTTATATGGTGAGGTGTCTTCCTCTCAAATTAAGCTCCTAGCTGGTTGCTGGAACAAGAAGATGATCTGATTACTGTTAATATTAAGCAATTCTGGACTTTAGCTATAATAGACACACAGTGTTTCAGTTTACTGTGAAAATTAAAAGGCAGGGATTTTGCTGTATTAGCTTAAAAATATGATAAAACTTTACCATTTGTTCACAATAAAATACTTAGGTTGAAGTTGTTGGTTGCAGTGTAATTCATTAGTAAGATCTGCCACTTGCTGAATGCTTATGACAAGCTTGCCATTGAGCTGGGTCCTTTTAGTCATCAAAACCAAACTATGAGATAGGTATTATTGTGTGAAAACAAATATAGCTGGTTAATGGTGAAGCCAATATCCTCTCTTTTTGTCTATTAGTTTTTAAAGATAAAAATAGATAGGCCACAGGATTTAAAATTTAAGTCTCCTGCCCACCTATGTTCACCATCCCTCCAGTTCCCATCTCCAGAGGCAAATGATATTATCAGTTACTTGTGCACTTATACACACATAAGAAAATACTAAAAAAAAATGCCTTTCGCCCTGTTTCTGCACATATATCAACATGCCATTGCACACTGCTCTATTTGCTTTTTTTATAAGCACACATCCTGGAGATATTTCTTATCAGTAAATAAAAAGTTTCCTCATTCCTGTTTAGGGGCATGCAAGTGGTTCACTTTATGACCATTTCATAATTAATTTAACCAGTGCCCTATTGATTAGCATCTAGATTGTTTCCTAATTTGTTATTACATCAATGTTGTGGGAAATGGTCTTTACACCTGTCCCTTTGCATATGGGCAAATATATCTGCAAGAAAAATTCCTACAGATGAAATAGCAGGGTTGAAAGATATATGCTGCAGGTATTTTGCAGATACTGCAAAATTTCCTTCCATTTGAGTTATCCCAATTTATAGTCTCATGGCAACATATGAGCCTCTTTGCCAACGTATGGTGTTATCAAGTTTTTCGATCTTTGCCAATCTAATTGGTGAACACTGGTAGGCCATTATAGTTTTAATTTACATTTATCATATTATGAGAGAGGCTAGGCACTGTTTCATTTGTTTAAGGAGCCATTTGTGTTCCATTTTCTGGAAATTCTTTTTACTTTTCTTGTCCCTTTATCTATTACATTTTGGGCTTTTTGATTTAGATTTGTAGGAGTATTTCTATGTTAGAAAAATTAGTTTTTGGACCCTTTTCACAAGATGGCGCCAAAAGCAAAGAAGGAAGCTCCTGCCCCTCCTAAAGCTGAAGCCAAAGCGAAGGCTTTAAAGGCCAAGAAGACAGTGTTGAAAGGTGTCCACAGCCACAAAAAACAGAAGATCCACAGGTCACACACCTTCCAGCGGCCCAAGACACTGTGACTCCGGAGGCAGCCCAAATATCCTCAGAAAAACGCCCCCAGGAGAAACAAACTTGACCACTATGCTATCATCAAGTTTCCGCTGACCACTGAGTCTACCATGAAGAAGATAGAAGACAACAACACACTTGTGTTCACTGCGGATGTTAAAGCCAACAAGCACCAGATCAAACAGGCTGTGAGGAAGCTCTAGGGCATGGATGTGGCCAAGGGCAACACCCTGACTCAGCCTGATGGAGAGAAGAAGGCATGTGTTCGACTGGCTCCTGATTACGATGCTTTGGATGTTGCCAACAAAACTGGGATCATCTAAACTGAGTCAGCTGTCTAATTCTACATCTATGTATATTTCTTCACTGTAAAAAAAAAAAAAACGACAAATTAGTTTTTCCAATTTAAATTACAAATAATTAGTCTAGTCGAGGTGGGGGGACTGAAAGGCAGATGTGGCCTCATCTGATGCTCCAGTCACATTGGCAGCAAACTGCAAACAAGCTATAGCCGGGGGTGCAGCCACGTGTGTGAGACTGTGAGACTGAGACAGGAGAGAAAGGAGAACACACAAGAGAACGATTCACAGAGGCTGGGCCTCCACCCATTCCAAACTTATGAAACTATGGAAGGGGAATTGCTTGAAAAATAGTTTGAAATGACTCATGAGAAAAGAGCTTCATAGCAAAATCAACAGTGTTATGAGATTGCAGAGAAATGCTTTTACTTCTCCACATCAACAAGTCATTTTAACAGTTTTTGGGATGCACCTAAAACGGTTTTTGTGTAATAATTTGTGGCTAACAATCTGCAGCGCTACAAGGGATGTTCTATTCAGTTCTTTAGCCCTGTACATCTGTAAGTCTGCCAAAAACAAAGATGCCATGTTCTAAACTTTGGGCTCAAAATGGTGCCTCTCAGCACAAGACAAAGGTACAAACAGACAGGCCCATGCCTGTCAAAATTGGGCCAGACTAAATTGTGCTGAGGTAAAGATTACTGAATTCAGAGAAAGCCAAGTGTTGAAGCAATGAGCCCTTTCCTTACTCTACTCTCAGGGACAAGGGAAAATAAAAGAGAGAGAAATAAATAAACAGGTGGTGAAGGGTGAGTTACTTATAGTAGGGGGATGTTTTTCATTTAGAAGTTTCTGAAGATGGCAGTATCAGAGATGTGTCTTATGTTGCCAGGTGTGTGTGTTGGGGGCAATGTAAGTTGCCCCTTGGGAAATGAGACCACCTCCTACTTTCCTAAGGCCTACACATGGCATGGAAGAGGTGCCAATGCTTCTGCTAGGCTAAAGCTGGCTGAAGGTAAGGTGCCAGGGGATATCAGCATCAGGGGCAAAACAATGTACATCACAGGGATGTGACTGTTTCCCCATCCAGGGATCAAGCAAAAGATGAAAGCTGGAGACCCAGAAGGATGGTCAGCCCCAGGGAGCCTGTGAACCAAGGAGCATTACAGCTGGCTTCTTTAATGACATTTGGGAATCAGACTCTTCGCCAGTCCACGCCAATTTCTACACCTGTTCTACTCAGCCTTGGTCGTGCTGTGCAGTTGTCATTACCTGCATTGGCATGAGCTGTCTCCATGGAACAGTGAGGGGCAGGACCTCTTCACAGGGTGGCGGGAGAGAGAATGAGTGCAAGCAGAGGAAATGCCAGACACTTATAAAACCATCAGATCTCATGAGCACTCACTATCACGAGAACAGCATGGGGAAACCACTCCCATGATTCAGTTATCTCCACCTGGTCCCGCCTTTGGGACCTCACCTTTGAGGGTGTGGACCTCAGAGCCTAGTTTCAGTGTTTTATATGTGATCTCTTACAGAAGCCCACTTACAGAGACTGATACTCTGTAATAAAATAGTGACATAAATTCTACAGCAAAGAGCATCACATAAAAAAAGGAACCATGAACCAGGGACTGGGAATCTCACTCCAAGTTTGTTCCTGAGTCTAGCTTTTTGGGTCATCTTGGATTTTGTAAATCTCAGGTTTCTCTTCTGTATACTAAGAGAATAGAAATACAAGATTTTTAAGGTTGATTTCAGCTCATTTCTTAGATTCTAACTCTGGATCCTTAGTGATATGGTTTGGCTCTGTGTCCTCACCCAAATCTCACCTTGAATTGTAATAATCCTCTTGGGTCAAAGGTGGGACCAGGTGGAGATAACTGAATCATGGGAGTGGTTTCCCCATGCTGTTCTCATGATATTGAGTGCTCATGAGATCTGATGGTTTTATAAGCGTCTGGCATTTCCTCTGCTTGCACTCATTCTCTCTCCTGCCACCCTGTGAAGAGGTGCCTTCCACCATGATTATAAGTTTTCTGAGGCCTCGCCAGCCATGTGGAACAGTGAACCAATTAAACCTTTTTTCTTTATAACTTACCCAGTTCCCAGGTATTTCTTCATAGCAGCATGAGAACAAACTAATACACTTAGTTAAAATACTAATTTTATTTTAAACTAATAATGTAATACAGACATACAGAGAGTAGGAATGAGACATTTGTCTTTTTTAGATGACCAATCCTATACCAGGAGCAACTTTTTCTTGAATATTTCTCAAATTTTTAACCATAGATATATTGTCATATTGATACTTCCTAACAGACATACAGAAATACTTCATTCTTTTTTCCCTCACTATAGAATATTCTACTATGGGAATGTATCACAGTTTATTCATGCTACTAAATGAAAGACACTAGAGAGTTTCCTATTTTGTTATTACAAACAATATTGGAATTAATATTTTTAGGCACGTGTGCATTTCTATATCATGTATTTCTAGAAATCAAATGATTAGCTCAAAGGTCAGGTGCATTTGTAATTTTGATAGCTATTGCTAAATGGTCTTCCCAAGCAAGGAGCTGTATTGTTTTACATCCCACTGAAAGCACATTCAAGCACTGCTTCCTCCTTCCTGTTAACACAGAACTACCAAAGCTCCTGATGTTGGCTAATCTGAAAAAATTTAATACTTTGTTCTTTTAATTTGCATTTACTTAGTAGGGAACTTAAACATCTTTTCAGAGGTTTCTTTTTCTCTGAACTTTGCTCCTTTTTTCTTTCTTGGCTTGTTGCCATTGATTTATGAAAATTTTTAACAAGGAAACTAGTACTTTGTGATAAACATGCCAGCCCATATTTGTAAGATTGTAAATGCCGCCCGCTTTTATTTTACTATTTGTCTTTTGATGTTAGCTACGATATACAGTCATTATCACTAAATAATGAAGGTACATTATGAGAAATGCATTGTTAGATAATTTTGTCATTGTGTGAACATCATAGAATGTACCTACACAAACCTAGATGGCGTAGCCTACCTCAACACCTAGGCTACACGGTATGACCGACTGCTCCTAGGCTCCAAACCTAAGAAGCATGTTACTATAGTGAATACTGTAGGCAACTGTAACACAATGTTTATGTACCTAAACATATCCAGGCATAGACAAGGTACAGTAGAAATGATATTACTATAGTACTACTGTTGTATATGCAGTACGTTGTTCACTGAAATGTTGTTATGTGGTGAATGACTATAATTTGTGTTGCAGAAAATTATGTTTTATGTTGTCAAAATGATCACTATTTTTTTCTTTAAGTTTTGTGGGCTTTATGTGTTTCCTAGAAAGGCTGCTTCCACAATAAGATTATAAAAGTAAATTCTCCTATATATTCTTCTAATACTTTCATATTTTTACTTTTTAACATTTTAATCTTTGGGCCATCTTGAATTTATTTTAATATAAACTGGGATTTAACTTTATTGTTTCCAAATGGGTAACCAGTTGTCTCAGCATTATTTATTAAGTAACTATCCCAGATGGCTCTGAGATGTTACTTCATTTACTAAATCTCCCCATAGATTGAGGTCTTTTTAAAAAACTTTCTTTTTTTTTCCATTGTTCTGAAGGCCCATTCTTGCATCAGAACCAAACTGTTTTAATGACTGAGTTTTATAATATATTTTAATACAGTGTCTGATATGGTGGCTACTAATACTTGATTTCAGAGGAAAACATCTGCTCTCAGGCTTATACAATAGTCACAAAAGTGGCCTGTGGATCGTGAGGCTACCTGCTCAGAAACGGAAAGGGCAGCCTGTTTACCACACTGAACTTTCTGACCGTCAGCCTGGTTCACATTTCTAGCATTTACTTTACTAGATGAAAAATCCTTATGGAGGCACTAAAGTTTGGACCTGGGAGGGATGAATGTGCCAGTATGTCTACCCTCTCCTCTGACATCTGTGACTTCTCTGAGTTTCCACACTGCCACAGTGACCTTGGATCATGGGATTTCAGGCTCACTAATGCCTGGAACTTGATGAAATATTAGAACTGCTCAAAAATGCAGTGGGCTGGTAATGGCTCCTATCAGCTTTAGGAAGTGATGGGCTAAATCCATTCTTAGTTTGCTGCTACTAGAGTAGAAATTAGAATTTGCTGATTGAGGATTGGCTCAGTTCAATAATACATTCCTTCCATAGTTCTCACATTTACTGAGGACCAGTGTGAGTCAAACACTGTTAGGGCCAATGTGTCTGCTCATTTGTTCCTTCCTCCTTTCTTCTTTCTCTCTCCTTCCCCTGTTCCCTGCCTTTGCTCTTCTTCACTCCTCCAGCCCCTACCCCTCCCATGAGATATTCTCTATTCCTATAGAATTCTATGGGTATATGTGTGTGTATTCCAGCCTTAATCCACTAAAATCCTTCCTTTCACTTGAGGCTGATCTGAAACATATGAAATCCGGGCTGGCATAAATGTGGTGGGACCAATGCAGATGGATTCCAGCTTTTCCATCTCTAGTCCAGACTGTGTTAAGAACCCAGGGTGCAAAGAAGCACCACAGGGAACAACTCAGCCATCCAATGCCCAGCTCATCTGAGGACCTTAAATCTCTTAAACCCTCACCTCCCTAGTCTGTGAATGAGGCCATCAACACTTAATAATAAGTAACAAGCATACAGAAATCACAGAGTTTTAGATCAGGAAGGAACCTTTGGTATCACCAAGCCTAATCAGATAGGGAAAGTGGTTAATTCATGTACATACAACCAGTTAGCAAGGCCAGGAAATCCGCTAGTTGCCAGCCTAGGGCTCACTTTCATCATAGTATACTTTCTCTTCAACTCCTGGAAACAAAAACTATCTGCCTGCCTTTTTAACATAGTAATTAGTCAATTACTTAATGTACCACATAATTGGGTAACTTTATTTTTTCCCCAAATGTCCTTTATATGAAATCTACAGGGAACTCCAATATGTCAGATAAAAGCTGAACCATCCTATGGAGGTGTGGACTAGGGACTTGGAGCCCACAAGCCAGGCCTGGGAAGACCTTAGAAAACCCCTGGGACTCCTGCACTGTCCACAGTCCCTGGCCACCTTCAACATCCTTCATGATTCAACAGTCCCATCAACATACTGCCCCCACCCATCAACTCTACAATTTCTTTTATATCACAAAACCTTGTGTGGATATACTAGAAATATGGATCTTTAATCTTGTTTTCCCCTGAGATTGTAAAGGTTTAGTCTGTACAGTTTCTAGGTGAACATAAAGAAGATCCCATCTCTGAGTCAAGCAGAATTGCTTTTTGGAGTTTAATGCATTTTAAACATTTTTCAAGTACCATTTGTTGAAGAAGCTGATCAAGAGATGGGATTTTGTTTTCTACTCTAGGGAAATTAACTTGTCTACAGATGATCTGGTCTCAAAGCTACCAGAAAATCATGTAGGCAGCCGTTAGGCTAAACAACTTCCTCCTTCCCTTCTTGTGAACCATCCTGAGCAGGTAATGATGAGGAGGGGGCTGTTCTATGGCTCTGACCACCAGCAATGTCCTAGGAACTCTGCAACCTAAGTGCAAAGAACTGCCTTCTAGGGAACACTGGGTTCTAACTTTGCCATTCTCAGGTATCAGACTGAAGGTTTTCCATGCTTTGACTCAATATCCTGGGTATTCTCTTTGTTAGAAGTATCAAAAATATCTATCTGGAAATTAAGATGCACAATTGATCTGTTTGTATTCAAAACTAGATAAGTACACTACACGTGTGCACGCGCGCGCACACACACACACACACACCCCTTCATGAACTGCAGAGTAAGATAAAGACATTTGTGGTTACTTGAGAATAATTACAGAGAGAGAACTGAAGCTGAGATTAGAATAGGGAAGTCAGGAAGGGAGGACAGCAGTGGCCTGTGTTGATGCAATGAAGCTGCAGAACGATAAAGGAAGCTGATACCATGTCCCAGCCTTGGACATGTATGTGGGTCTGTGAAAAGAGGGGCTGTTGAGAGGGTTCAGAGGACACAGGGTGCCCAGGCCTCCTGTGGTTGGCAGGAGAAGCCTCAGGTGTCTGGGAAGGGAAATGTTGTATCCCCACGCATGCACTGGCTTCTGACCTCAGCTGCAGCAGGCTGAGCAGGTTAAACAGAGTCACCCATTCCTCTCCAACCTCAAGTGTCTTGAGCATCTTTGAGGTTAGAAATCAACATTACTTTTAGTCTTGATTTTTCTTATTCACATAACTGATCCTCTGAAGTTACTTCTTTTAGTCGTGGCCTCTTGCCTCTAAACTAGACTTGCTTTAAATTGAACATTTCTTCATAGGCTGGAAAGGCCATTTTTTCTACAAGGGCAATGCTTTTTATTATATTCATAAAAACAGGCTTGCTTCTGAGCAAGGTAACCTGCAAATGAATGCAAATGTGCCCTTTCCAAGGACACAGCCACAGATAAAAGAGCTTTTCAAAGTAAAAATTCCCTGGCTTCTCAGGGCCTTCTCCCTCTCCGTTCCTGGCTGAGGCTCTATTCCCAGTGAGTGTGGCAGGGCCTTGTTCCAAAAGGCCCACTGGTGGACAGAAGTAGGTAAGGAATGAGGTAACAGGCTCTGAGGCCCATGCAGTCAGTTCAGGCAGTCAGTGGGCATCAGGCAGTCAGTTCCAGTTGCACTTATAGTTGCCCTTTGTCCCTACACATACCTGCTCGCTACTCCTGCAGGAGCTCCATAGGCAGGAACTGTGTGTCCTGTTCAACTCAATGCTGGGCACTGGGGACACAGCTAAGACAGCAGGGGCATGACTAAGACTACCTCCTTGTAGCATTTCATCATCGATAAAGACAACTCACAGCAAAATTTATCAGTGTCAAATGCACGGCTCAGATCAAGTCCTAGGGGAGTGTGCAGTGGTCATGACTGGCTGGTTCAGAAGAGTCTATGAGACTATAGAGGAGGGAGGTTAGGGATCATGGTCTGGCTTAGCAGTAGTGCCAAGAAGAAGGACACAGAGTTTATTTTGAAATGGGGCCTCCTCTGCTTATTTGGGAGCATATGCCTCCCAACAGCGACCTTCCCTAGCCCGAGCCTGCCTTCTCCTTCTCAAACTCCTGGCCTCAAACAATGCTTCTGCCTCAGCCTCCTGAGAAGCTGGGATTACAGGAGTGAACCACTGTGTCCAGCTCTGCCTCCTCCTTGAAAGGCGATGGCTCTGGGCTCATCTGTTCCCATCTCTACAGGATTTTGCCCCAAATTCCTCCCCCTCTGTCTTACATTGTTGACTCCACCCTCTCAACTGGCACCTTCTCATCATCATGAACTTGACTAAGTCTCTCTCTCATCAGTTAAAAATGATCATACAAAAGCCTCAATCCTCTCTCACTCACTATATTTCCCTCTTGCTTTAAGGTGTAGGTTTGATTATTATTCAGGTGTGGTGAGGCCAATAGATAGGAATATGATTGCTATTGAAAAGATAGTTCATTACTCACAGATCCCAAGAGAAAGGGCCATACTGTGCCACACAGGGCCACAGGGGGAAGCACCAGCGTTGGTCAAGAGACAGAGTGAGGGGAAAAAGTGGGTAATAACCTTTATTGTGGTTTCAATGGGAAGGAACAGATGAGAAAGAGGAAATTGACTTAGTTTGAATAATTTCAGTAGGCTCTGGGGTAAAGGGGTTGTCTCTAACTATCTGGTATCCGGCCCTGGGGTGATTAGGGCAAGGGAACAATGGCCTTGAATGTGAGTGCTCCATGGAGAAAGTGGTGGGGTGTGGGCGCTGCACACGTTGGTTTGCATTTGAAAGGCATACCCATATGTGAGCCATTTACTATCTCTAGGAATTGGCAGTCTCTCCAGGGCAGCAAGTCAAAGCATGGACTGCAGAAACCAGGACAATCTTATTGCTCACAATTGCAACTTTAACTTCTGCACTTCGCACTCCCTCCTTCAATAATCCAGTGTTCAATCTTCTGAAATTGCTCTTCCCAAGACCTTCTAAATCAAAGGGTCGCTTTGCTGGTCTTAGTTTCTTTGTTGTTTCAGCCCACAGTTTTAGGTGTTTAACCTCCTCGTTGTTTCTGAAGTGTGCTTCTTCCTTTGGCTGCCACAATACACTGACTTCCATAATGCTGGTTTCCCTTCTGTCCCTCACTGTTCCTTCTCCATTTCAGCCTTTTGTAAAGACTCCTCTTCCTCTGCCCATCTGTTGAATATCAGCACTCCCAGACCTGCATATCTGCACTTGCACAATACGAGTAGAGTGACCCCAGGGTCATGCCTGTGGTGCCAGCTGACATCTCTTCTCTGCAAGACCCCTAAAGACCCCATCAGCCCTGCTCATTGGATACTCCCACTTCTGTCTCCCAGCTCCCACACAATGTGCCTCAAATTATAAACTTTTTTCACACAAGCCGGTTGTAGTCCTTCATCCTGCACTTCAGTGACTGCCATCTTTGACTCGCCCTTTCTTTCTTTCTCACCAACACTGCTACTCAAAACTCAGTGCTGCAGCTTTTCTCTCCTGCATGTTGGCTGAAACTATGCTACGACTTCATGTCCTCTGCTAACACTTCATATCCTTTGCTAACACTTGGATCACTACAAAAAGGTTTCTAATTAGCCTGCTTACCCAGCCTCTCTCTCTCTATGCTAACGTCAGAATGGCCATTCTCAAATGTGGGACACTGATGCAATTGGTTTTGCATTTTAGAAAGATGACTCCCCATTAACTTGGGATAATGGCAGAAGTTTTGTGGTGGCATTCCCTTCTGAGTCTGTAATTTGTGTCTCTCCCTTAGCCTCATCTCCCATCATCTTGGCATTAGACCTTGTATAAAGTATCTGTCAATTCTGGAAGGAGCTTGTCAGCATGACTTAAAAGGCAGTCAGTTTAGCATCTTGTACAGATATCTGGAATGTTTTTTTGATCCTTGCCCATAACATTACTTTGGATTGTAATTCTACTGGCCTTGATGCTTTCAGTTAGCTTTGTTGAGGGATACCTATAATTTTTGCTCTGGCCAGAGACATCATTAGGTCTAAAGACCACAGGCCTTACACCTGCTGTTTCTTCTGCTTCCCTCTTTCAGCCAGCCCAACTCCTACTCCTTATCTGATTCAGTCTAGTGCTGAGCTGTGTCAATAAGACCTCCAAGATCAGCCCCCTCTATGCTCTCATAGTCTCCACTGCTGATTCCTATTAAGGTATTTATTAGGCCATATTGAAATTTCCTGTTTTCTGTCTTTTATATAACTTTATGGCAAGACCAGTAGCATAATTTATAGGGCCCAGTGAAAAATTAAATTCAGGGTCCCTTGTTGAAAATTAGAGTCTCAAGACAACAACAGCAGAGTATTAAACCACACTCAAGGCCATCAAGTGACTGCAATCCATGAAGCTGGCCCTACTTACAAGACAGAGACTGTCATGTTCTCTGTTATAGCCCCAGTGCCTGGCCTGGTGCCTGGTCCCCAGCAGGTCTTCAATAACTATTTGCAGAACTTATGAATAGGGCAATATGTAGGCATCACAATTGGCTGCCCTCACCATTCAAGTTTTTAAAAAGTTGAGTGCACAGGTTGCAACAGTAGCATAATCTATGGATAAAGCACATAGAGAGTGGTAAACATATCAATTATCATCTTATATGTCAATAGATTTAGCTTCTATTTAATAGACAGATGCTTGAAAAATAGTGAAGTCAATATCCAATTATATGCTGTTGATAAGAGCATATCAAAAAAGTCATAGAGAAAATTAAAAATGAAAACAAGGCCAGAGAGCATCAAGTGGACACAAAGAAAAAAGGAGGGCAAATCAGACAAAACAAGATTCAGGAAAAATCCATTAAATAACATGGATGATTATGTTTCCAGTGATAAAAAGGAATAATATAAATTTGAAAATATAATAGGCTGAATAACTAAATTTACATATATAATAACATCTGTTTGAAAAACAAAGATAAATTTAAAAAAAACATAGTGGGGGACTTTAAAAGCTCTCTCACTCCTCAATGGACCAAACACACAATTTTAAATAAGCACAGAAAGAAAGTGGATACTGTTAGCTTGATTGAAATACCTATGAAAGAATGTATAAAATTCAGTACCTCTGAAACAGAAAGGGCACATTTTCTCCCAAATATGCAAGAAATATTTAGAAAAATGAATCACATCCCAGCAGCCATAAACAAACAAACAAAAAATACTATTTAGGCAAAATTCTCTGACTGTACAGAAGTTGGCATTATTAACAAACACATAAACATACAAATTCAAACGACTTGCACATCAGATCTCCGTATCCCACAAAACAAAAATTATTCTTAAATAACTCTTCTGTCCAAGAAGAAATAACAAATCTAATTATGCTGTTGAGTTTCCTGCAATTTTGTATTCTTTTCACATGTAGGTGAGACTGGTCTTGGGAGCCTGAGGAAGGGAAGGGGGATGTGTCTGTGTTAAGATTGTTTTGTTAACCTGGATATTCACTTTATTATTGTTACTTAAGCTATACAAATACATATTATATACTCTTTGGTATGTGATATAGTTTGGATCTGTGTCCCCACCCAAATCTCATGTTCAGCTGTAATCCCCAGAACTGGAGGTGGGGCCTGGTGGGAGGTGACTGGATCATGGGGTAAAGTTCTCATAAATGGTTTAGTATCATTCCCCTTGGTACTTGATATGGCTTGGCTGTGTCCCCACCCAAATCTCATCTTGAATTGTAATCCCCATAATCCCCACGTGCCTAGGGAGAGACCTGGTGGGAGGTGATTGGATCATGGAGGCAGTTTCCCCCATGCTGTTCTTGTGATAGTGAGTTCTCACAAAATCTGATGGTTTTATAAAGGGCTCTTGCCCCTTGACACCTCACTGGTCTCTCTCTGCTGCCATGTGAAGGTCCTTGCTTCCCCTTTGCCTTCCACCATGATTGTAAGTTTCCTAAGGTCTCCCCAGCCATGTAGAACTGTGAGTCAATTAAATCTCTTTCCTTTATAAATTACCCAGTCTTGGGTATTTCTTTACAGCAGTGTGAGAATGGACTAATACAGTACTGTATAGTGGGTGAGTTCTCACAAGATCTGGTTGTTTACAAGTGTGTGGCACCTCTTCTCTCTTAGTCCTGCTCTTGCCAAATAAGATGCCTACTCCAGCTTTGCCTTCCCATGAGTAAAAGCTCCCTGAGGCCTCCCCAGAAGCAGATGCCACCATATTTCCTGTACAGCCTGCAGAACCATGAGCCAATTAAATCTCTTTTCTTTATCAATTACCCAGTCTCAGGTATTTCTTTATAGCAATGCAAGAATGGACTTATTTAACAACTTAAAAATTTTACTTTAAGGCAGAAAAATATTAACCACAATTTAGTAGCTGGCTCAGCCGGGAAGCATTTATATAGACATAATAGCATTTACACAGATATAATAATGTAAATGTGGCTTTACTGAAAGGTATGGGAATGGGAAGTGAGGGAGGATGAGGTGGAAGAGGCTAAATTCTTGTATAACAGATAATGCCTAAAACTAAATAATTAGCAAGGAGCAATACAGGCAACCTATATAGATATACATCTTGCACCTACATAGAGGAAAATGTTGTCATGAAAATCAGTGAAAGAGTTAAAATGGTTTTGGGCAATGGGGTGGGGCTGAGAGAAGAGGGATGAAAAAAAGAGAAGAAAAAGAAAATGTGAAAAAGTTGAAAGACTTTTTTTTTTTTTTTTTAAAAACAAGTGACTCCTTAAGCACTGTGCAAATATATCTTTAGTAAATATAACAATGTAAAAATAAAGCACAGTATAAGTTGTCTTATTATCAAGAACAATATACGCATTCAAGACAAGTTTAGAAACTAATGTTATAAGATCATCTATTTGTGACTTGGATTAAAAATCTCACTGACAGAATTATGTACGTGTAGATTAAAAATAACTCAGACGGAAATGCACCTGCTGTGCCAGGAAAACTGTGTTACATGACTCAGAGTGGGTCTGATGATGATGAGAATGTTGACACTGAAGATACAAACCAAGAGTTTGAGTAAAACTGGTTCATGAAATGAGAAAAGAAAAATGACAACAGTTTTCAATTAATATATGACTATACATAATGAATGACTTTAGAAGTGTGCCTGTCACTATATTAGTAGACATTGATTATTCCACCTATACCTCTAAAAGTTTAGGTATCAAAGATGGACATAAGAATTCTACTTTTGTTCATCATCTCATTGAGAAAATGGAGAATATTATTTGGGGTGACTTTAAATTCTAGCAAAAAATGGTTTATGTTTTGAGTTTCTGGAAGTTCTTTCTAAGCATGACACTAAAAGTAGGAACCATAAAATAAACATTAAGATATATTATCTTACTAAAATTTAAAACTACCGCAGACATGGTATTTAAAAAATGACAATACCTAGAAGTGGCCACTATGTAGCCCAACAGGCATTCTCCTGCACATGGGGTTTGAACTGATCTTTTCTTTCAGGAGAGAGACTTGGTGGTATGCATCAAGAATCCAATCAAAGTACTTACAGGTATTTAGACTTATATACAAAGATGTGCACAAAGTAGTTCTTCATAGTGAGTCATAAAAGTAGTTATAAAATTATATATCTAATAATAGGGTATTGCTTAGTAAGGCTTAAAGTATATCTTTACCATATATTATGATGGCATGCTATAAACATTCTAGAAATTATTTTTACATAAAAACATTGCTCTGTAGGAAAAGTTACTAGATAATTCCTGCCAATTAATAACCCAATTTTATATCAAAATTTTCTCTTTGGTGTTTTCCTAATTTACCACCTGTTCTTCTGTGGCCAGAGTTTATCTTCACAATACAAACGAAAAACATTCACTCCCTTTCTGACCCCAAGGTTCCCAAGATTCTGAGTGTGTACATTAGAGAAAGTTCACAGGCGTTCTGCCATTTCATTTGGGTCTTAAAGTGTATGTAGCACTCTCTTGAGGCAGGCAGTGGCGCAAGGGTGCCCAGGCAGAGAAAATGCTATCTTAAAAGGCTTGGTGAGCTTAAAGTACAGGCAGGGAGGAAGGCAGAAAGCAGGCCAACCACTGCTGTGAAAAGCACATATACCACATATACCAGGTGGGCACATTGTGGGAAGTGTTTTGACAGGCAAGTCGGAGCCAGATGCTGAAGGCCTTGAATGTAATATTCAGAGGTTGATGGAGAATCCTGCAAAGTTTTAGAGCAGAAAGATGACAATAGTGATATACTGCAGGTTTCTGGATGTCACCTCAAGTGACACTGATTTTCAGTCTTCTGCTTGTGACACATTAGTGGGTCAAGACCATCACTGAAAACACACAAACAACTTAAATAGAAACACCTGAGTGCTTAGCCCGTAGAAGGGGTTAGTACTGTTTTGCCAAACTTTTGCTCTTCTGTATAGTTTCATTTGTAGGAGTGTGTAGGTATCTGCCTCTTCGATTGTGAGGTTAAATGGAACTTCTTAATATGGGTCAAAATAAGTTTGCAATCCATTGCTGAATCCCCTATCAGGCCTCACTCAGCACCATCCTTCTCCAGGGTGTACATGCCTAACTCTGAGATGCCAGAGGTAATCCTCTTGGCTGCTAGAGAGAAATCACATCTTGTATCACTTCTACAACCTGACATTGTTGTTGCAGTTTCCCAGGGACATCCTCATCTGGCCCAAATGCCACCACTGGAACCAGGAGTAAAGGATTGGGCTTCCACTTGAACAAGGCAAATTAAACCTGCACATTTACCTATATTCTCTCCTAAATCTCATTAAAATACAAATAAGATACAAAAGTCAAAACTCCTATGGGGCCACAGCAATAACATCTGGGAAGCTGGAAAGTAGGTGAAGCATAAGCAATAACTCAACACCCTGAAGAAGCTAAATCCTAATGTTGCAGTGGGGAGCCTGATTCACATATCAGAGGCCCATCAAGGCTCAGGAATTATAAGCATCAGTAACCTTTGGAAGTGAGAATGCAGGTAGATGAAATATTTGGCCTCCAGGTCACCTTTTATTTTGTGTTTAGGCAGGAGACTTCCCTCATTCATCTCAGCAGAAGACTTGAGGTTTACTCCTTAGAAAGGCTAGCAAAAAGGGACTCTGAGACCAGGGCTTCAGGCACATTCAAGGGCAGGGGCACCCACAGGAAACATATAAGTAAGTACTGGGTTTGGCCTTGGACCCCATCTGTCACTGGGTGCCCCTGAACTAGCAGACCTACATTCCCAGTAGGAGACTGGAGCATTCCTCTCTGGGGAAACTAACCAGCTCTAAAGAAAAAGGCTTGGTGACAGTTCTCCCAGTAAATAGTCCAGCCAGATCATCCTAGGCTGAAGCCAACCAGTCAATAAGCTCTATTAAGGCCCACTGACCCCCAAATCAGCTTTCAGTGCACCACTTTTAAAGATAAACTGCCAGTCCTGGGTCATTGGCTTCTTGAGCAAAGTCGCTATAGTTGAAGACAAATACCAAAACAAACAGAATAAACACAGTCAAAGAAGAAAAAAACTTCAAAATATATTAAGAGAATATATTGCAGGTATGAGGCAACAGCATTACATAGTAAAGGGAACAGAGAAACAAAAATAACTCTCAGAAATCAAAATTATTGTGTAAATTAAGCACTTGATAGGATTGATGATAAAATTGAGGATATTTTCCAGAAAACAGGACAAAGAGAGGAAAAAAGATGAAAAATGAAAACTAGAGAATTAATCTTGGAGGTTTAGCATCTTCACTCGGAAGAAACAAAGAAATGGAAGAAATAAAATAATCAAAGATGTAATTGAAGAAAGTTTCTCAAGCCTGAAAAGCTATCCAGAATGAAATGGGTCTCCAAGAGCTCACATACAGTGTCAGAAATAAAGACCCAAAGGAAAGCACACTGGTGAAATTTTATAACATTGAGACCAAAGGAAAAATCCTAGAAACTTTCAAAGAGGGGAAAAAGCCACATACAAAGGATCAAATATCAGATTGACTCAACAGCAACAGCAGAAACCTGCCTTTTATGCTTATAATAATAAAACACTGAAAACTGATGTAACAAAGACTACATTATAGATATACTGGGAGAATGGAGGAAAGGGGGATGTGAATATGTTGAGGAGGATGGAGGTACTGAAAACAAAACCTTTTCATAGAAGAAAATAAAGGTATAAACTCTAAGAACAAAAAGGTTAAGAATACTACTTAGAAATTTGGAGGTAGATATTGAAAGAAACTAAAAGCTGAAAGTGGTGTATAAGTAGCACAGATGGGGTGGAATGGGGTGAGGAGCTATTTTTTCTTTTCACTAAATCAAAAGGATTATTTGATGTTTTAAAGTCTATACATTCATGAATTAAAATACAGCTAAGTAAGTAAGAATGAAGTCCTTGGATCTTTCAGGACCCTAAGAAATCTCGTAATGTCCCTCCTGGGTAATGGGTATAGTATCATGCTGTGGACTCTTTGTGAAATCCAAGCTTACACAGTGAAATTTCCTAGAACATATATGTCTCATCAGTTACTGCTCAAAAAACATGTATGTTGGGTTAGCTTGAAGTAAGTCAATGTTCTTAAGCTCACCCATGACTTTCCCCCTCCCTGTTGGAATAAACTAAGAAGTTCAGCCCCAGCTTCAGAGATAGCACATCTGCAGTGAAGGCAGCCATGCTACAACCCTCACCACATCAGGTTTCTGTTTTATCAATAAAAGAACAAAATTCTACCTGTTTTTGTAAAGCAGTCAATAAGAGAGGAGAAATACTTTCTCCACCTATATTGTTGAAATAGAGCCAATGGTTTAAAATGTTCTTCCTTTATGATTTATTTCTTAATGTTTGCACAGATATTCATAAGCAAAATGCTAAAAAGTGCATAAAATAGGACAAAATTGACTTAATTCTATTGCAAAACATCAATGAAAACAATCAGACAATGTATAATGAAAGATTATAGTACCTAATCAATAATAGCAAATTTTGAAATAAAGGACAAGTCAACGTTGCTTAATTATTAAAATTACCGTAACCGATGGCTTTCTTTCTGCCAAGCTCTTCCACTCAGATTTAGCTCACATGTCTTGAGAAATAATTAAATGCCAGGACACAGAGGATAGAGCTCCAAAATCTTTACTCTATGTCCTCATGGCCAGAAAAGCCCAAAGACAGAGGATAAGCCAGGTAGTCTTCTTAGGAAAAGACACAGGGTTCTGGGTGAAAAGCAATACCAGAGTGAAGGAACGGCTCGTTTCTATTACCAGCTTCAGAAGGGAGGTGACAGAGAGCTGTGAAATCTCAGACAACCACGCTGAGAAAAACCCATCAACACATGTGCAACAGGGAGGGAGAGGCACCAAACCTCATTTAAAGCTGCCCAGTTTAATACAATATGTAGGGGAAATATTACATGAATTTTTACTTTTTTTTTTCACTTTCTTGCTTTGTAAATTCAAGATCCTGTGATACGGAAAAACCAAAGACATGGTTTTATCATGTGCTTTCTTGTCAGTCACAGACTATGAGGTTTGCTTTGGATAAATGTTCTTAACACAAACATGCTTCAAAGAGCAGCAAGAGACTGGACAGACGGAAGGGAACAATTGAAAGAGAAATTTCAGGGGATCTTTCTCTGGGCAGGGCAAATTGGTGCACTCCCCATGGTATAAGACAAGCTCGAGAGTGTGTGTATATCTGTTTGGCCCCATTCATGTTGACTCCGGTGCACGTATAAACATGTACTGTGATGGAGAGTATGTGACCACTTCCTAGCCCCATGACCACAGGCAAATTATTTTGCTTCTATGAACCTCAATATCTTTATTTGTTCTAATGGTTATAATTCTCACCTTCACCCTGATTTCATAAATTTGTTGAAAGGACCTAAAGATATCATGCTGGTACTCCATCGGATTATAATGTTTTGCATATTATAGTGCTCAAATATTAGCGCCCTCTCATCTGCAAAGTACTATTACTAATATGTGTAATGTTTTTCTCAGACCACTTAAATCATGAAGAAACTATCTCAAAAGAGGAAGAAACACATTAGCTTTTTGTAAACATAGGCACTTTCTTGAAATGTGCTTCCTGCAACACCCATCCTCTTCTGATGTGGGTCCCCCTCTCTTCTACATAGGCAGGGCAAAATCAGGTGGTCACCAGAAAGAAAGTTGTACAGGAATAACTGGTTGATTGTCTAGTGCAGTTCCAAATGCCAGTTCTCAGCTGTGCCAATCTGTTTTCTATCCAAAACCAGATAGATTTTTCAGACAAAATTTCATTCTGATGCTGAATGAAACAAACATGAAATCTTGACTTGAAATTCCTAATCAAATGTACACACACACACACACACACACTCTCTCTCTCTCTCTCTCTTTCTCTCTCTCTCTCTCTCTCTCTTTATAATATATGCCTGGAGACAGATGTTTGTTTTGTATTTTTGCAAATGATTGTAAAATGTCAATAATAATCCCAGATATTGCTATAGGTCATTTTGCCTCTGATCTAAGACAGACAGACAGACAGACAGACAGACAGACACACACACACACACACACACACACACACACACACACACACACACAGAGTGAGAGAGACAGAGAGATACACACATCCAGAAGAAAAGGGGACAGAATATTTGATCAGAAAAATTGAGAAAGAGAAGGGACAGAACATTTAATCAGAACGAATAAGCATATGCCTTTATTGTGAAGAGGTTGGCAGCACTAGCTTTCCTCTGTGAGTATGCATGCATGATTCAGAATATTCATGCAGACCCAGGGCACTTTGCTTACGGAGCAACACTGTTTATGTAGAACTTAGTTAGAAAGGGATCTGCAGATAAACAGAGAGTGTTAAAGAGGGAAGAAAAAAAATCAGCCCTTTCTTGCCCACTGCCAACTAACTACAGCCGCTACCAATCGGTCCCTCTTTTCCAGACAAATGCACACATGCAAAATTCTGCTCACACTTTTATGGAATGTATTGCATTACAAATGGGTTCTCACCACATATGCAGGATATACATGAAGACTTGGAAAAGGTGAATGCCTCATTCCTTTTCAGACAAAAATCAATAGCCTTAATTCTTAAAAAAAACTAAAGGAATTTATATTCAGCAAATAAAACACAATGTTAATGCACTCCTACTTAAATATAAATATCAAAAAGGCTGCAATTGCTGTTTGACTTGAAGAACAAGTTGAAATCATGGAATGGTCTCTGATGAGGCCCAACATAGGTCATCCAAGCTGCTAATCCATTTTGACTTTTCATTTTGATGGTGAAAGTGCTAATGACTCTGATTTACATGGGAGTGTAGTACTAAACCTGGATCAGAGTATCCGGGGTTGCTTTGACACAGAGGAGCAGATGAGGAACACCAGATGTCTCTAACACTCTTTCATCTGAATTCCTGTAGCAACACTTCATTCTCGTTAAGTCACTGAGCTCATTTTCCACCCCTGCTGTCCATTTTGTCAATGGGGGATCACAAGTACCCCTTCCAGTGTCCAAATAGCTTGAACGGACAGGATGACCAAATGGGTTCTGCAGCATTTCCATGCCTCTGAAGATTTCTGCCTACAGAGACACTCAGGAGACGCTGAGCTCTGGTATCACCCTGTGGGACACTTCCTCAGGAATGGAAATTGTGCACATTTGTTCCCAATCCCCACCTCCAGAGTGGGAGCCTGGCCAAAGATCTCGTGCGTGTGGGTGGAGGAAGGGGTGTTTTAATTTTAACATTACCCACCATGGTGGACTTTAGGGCTTTGAATAGAAAGCTCTACTCCATCTGTATATAGCCAGAAATATCTCCCAAGAGAAGGCTTGAATAAATTGCTTTGAGAGGGGGCTTTTTTTTTTTTTTCCTAACAAAATTAAAAACCTGACCAAGATTCAACTGAGCACCTTAGAACCCACTCTTTGGAAAGCCCACAGACTTCTGAACTCTTTTTGAGGGCACTGTAGTTCAGAGGATAAGAATGCCAACCCTGGAGCCAGCATACTTGGATATGAATCCTGGCTCTGACTTCCTTGCTGTGAGATCATGGGCAAGTTACTTGATCTCTCTTTCCTTAGTTTCTGCTTTTGTAAAATGGGTAAAGTATATCTGCCTCATGGAGTTGTTGTGAGGGTAGCTGAGTGCTTCAAACAGTAAAGGAGGTGGCTCTCAATAATTTTAGTTATTATACAGAAAAGCAATTAATTTCCTATTCCCATAAGCTTTTCTCTTTTTTCAGTCGTGGTTGGTTTCATTTGAAAAGGCAGTGAGTCAATGCCTAGTGTTCACTGAAGAAGTCAAAAGCCTCCATGGCAACAGAGGAGCCTTTTTCTGAGTTGCTGGCAGGGCTGCTGATAGCCAGGCAAGCTGATGCAGAAGGCGAGGAGTTAGGACCCACGGGCGGAGCGTTTTGCTTCACCCAAACAGTAAACTAGGGGCTTTGCCAAACAGCACAAGCTTTGCCAAACTACATCTCAGAGTGCCCAGATTTTTCTTACAGTTGTTATTTTGCCTGGTAAAGAAAGTTTTCATTATTTCAAAGATGCTGATGCCTTTGCCCAATGCCACATTGTGATCCATGCTGCTCTGAGATTCCCTGGGGAATCTGCCAGGCTAGACCCCACTGCTTAGGCTGCTCTCATAGCAGCTCCCCTGGGGCTGGTCCAGGTATCCCTCCACGGAGTCCTCTGCATAACATCATGCAGGAATTCTGGCCTGGGGCGGCCATTCCTGTATCCAGAGCCGAAACAGATCCATTAAAAATGATCTACTTCTTTGGTCATTTTGCTGTGGTTGCGGGGAGTCAAACTCATGCACTCAAAATCACCCGCACACACAAGTCCCTACATTGATTTATGAGGCTACCTTTGTCACATGCTGAATTTGACTTTATCCTCACAGCACCTCTGCTGCTACACAGTGAGGATTCAGGACGTGTGAGATGCACTTCAAGTGAGAAGAGAGACACGAGAAAATATTGCCCTACAGGTCCAGAGAGCTGGGTCTCATCCCCACTGCTTTCGCAGTGGCTGTGTGACTGTGCCCAGGTCACTCCCTTTTTTTGACCACAGCCCTCTCATCTGAGGCACTCTGTGAGAGCGCGAGACTGCTCTCTGAGGATGGAACACCAGTTTAGGATTTGACTGCCATCTGGGGTATATGTAGAGGTAGAGTGGCCTGAGAAAACCTACGAAGGCCAACTTGTGAAGGAACAGCAGACAGACATGGTCGGAAAGCTCAGGGTTGGGGGAGTGGGTGCCGGAGCCTGGGGGAGGGGGAGATGGTGGAGTGCTATGGTATGGAGTGTGAAGGGTGAGTGTGTGTGTGTGAGAGAGAGTGGCTATATCATGGATGTGTATGTTACAGAAACGGGGATGTATGTGTGAGAAAAAAAGATGGGGAGAGGGAAGGCACTGAGGTGGCAGGAGAAAGAGAAGGAGGGGAGGACAAGTGGGAGAGAGCAGAGGGAGAAAGGAGGAGGAGAGAAGAGGATCTGTGCAGTATGCAGGAAAGATGTGTGTGAGAGCATACAGCGTGAAAAACGGAGACTGGAGAGAGGGAGGAAGGGCAGAATTGAGGGAGAGAGAGATGGCAATGTTGGTGAGTGTCAGCTGTGTGTGAGTGCACGTCTGCATGTGGGGCTTCTGCGTGTGCAGTGGCTGTGTAGAGGCTGGAGAAGTGCACACAGCCCCGCCCATACATTTCTCAGAAACCTCCCTGAGCTCCCTGGAGAAGCATCAATAGGGGCTTTGGGAAGTTCTCCCCCGCCCCCGCCCTCCGACTGCCTATAAAACAAGGCTGGCTTCTCAGAGTGTGAAGACAGAGGATCAGGACCCTCCCTAGGGTCCTGCCCTTCTTTTCAGGGCGAGGCTTGTGGGCTCTGAGTGTCTGGAAGTCTGACCCTAAGCTGGATGTGCCAGTCACACATTAGCTGGGGGTTCTCAGAGCAGCAAAACCTGTGAAGACAGCAGCTAGAAGTGGACTCACCCTCTTTGCTTAAGGAAGAAGGATGCCATGATCTGTTTACAGTGCCAGACCTGGCAGTCTTCCCTGAAGGGCCCTGAGAAATTGGGAGGAATCCTAAACAGCCCCAATAAAACCCCATGCTTGTTTGCTGGCTCTGGGTCTCTTCTTTGGCATCTTGAATGTGGTGCCTTCCCTTCTGAGGTTAATAGGGAGGGGTAACAGCACAACAGGGCCAGAGGTACCAGCCCTAGGCTTCAGCTCCCTGGGAGATTCTGGGAGAGAGTCATTACTGAGTATAAATCTGTGATGTACCAAAGGATTCTGGAGCACCTGGAACATGAAGTCCATCAGCAGACTAAACTCCTGTGATGGGAGCACCCAAGACAGACTAGCTTCTGGAAGTTGTTGGTAGTAACCTCAGGTTCCCAGGTAATTGGAGTGAGATGGTAGAAAAGATTTTGGATTTCAGAGCCAAATTAACTGTTTCAAATCCAAGCTCAGTGCTTTATTAGCTGTGTAACTTGGAGCAGGCAAAAACTTCCCTCAGCTCATCTCCTACCATGTAAATAGAGGCCAACGCCTAACTTGCCGGCTTTATGGGGATTTGTTGAGCTAATGTATACGATATACTTGACACCCAGGAAGTGCACCGTAACTTTAAAACCCTTTGCCTTCCCTTCACAGGGCTGTGGATGACCAACCTGAGCCACATGTTAAAAGAGGAACCCTAGACAGCCCCAAGCACTGCCCAAACCATCTCAGAGGAAAGCCCTGGACTTCTCCTGAATGCCCATCCGTCAGCTTAAGGGCCTGCCTGGCTGGGGTGAGGGATTTAAGGAGGCATAGCTATTCCTTACAGTGTGGGTGAATACCTTTCCCAGCCCTTCCTGGCAGTTGCTGTTGTTATCAGGGAAAAGGGAGGGAGCCCAGGAAGCATGCAGAACAGCCAGGGAGACATCTTGGGGGCTTTAGGGTGTTGACCATGAACAAGCAGCAAAAACTTTAGGCAGGGTCTCTGAATTAAGAGTTAGTGGCAGTTTCAAAAGCTCAAGGGCTGACTTGGAGCTCCAGATGTACCTCCCTTCACAGTCATCCAGTGAGAAGGGCTCTGTGCCTTCAGAACAAGCACAGACTGGCAGGTGGGGAAAAAGAAGGTAAACACACACTGCAGAAGAGACACTTCAGGACAGAGTCCATTTCAAGGCTTACAGAGCTTCTGACAAGCAATTTATAGCTTGTGAAATGTATTCTAATGTGTCTCTTTGCAATATCATCTCTTTCCATGCAAATTCAATACTTGGCACCATTACCAGGGAGTAGAAAATGAAGACTTCTTTGGGCAATTTTAGTACAGAAATGCGCCTTCTGGGAGGTTCTGGGAAGAGGAAGAGATAATTGAGACAGAGCATTTATCTTCTTTGAATTCTCCGTCAACCCACCCGGCCCCTGATGCAGCTTGGACAAGAATCCTGCAGTCTAATTGGTAGATCAGACGCATTATTAGATGCGAGAATTAGAAGTGACAAGCAAAACACCCTGTTGCCATGATGCGAATACTCATTAAATCATTCCTGTCTAGTATTTCAGATAAAATACAGGCCAGCTAAGAATATACTCAGCAAGTGTCTGCAAAAGTATGTGCTTAGTGATTTTGATTAGACAATAGGAGGTCTGGGGTGTTTGTGATTTGCCATATAACCATTAAATTTACTATTGCAGAAAAACACCATATTCTTTAATTTAAAAAAATTGGCTCATACTATAAGGAAAGGTTATACAAAGGTGAAGCATCTGGCCAGGAAGCCCAAAATGTGGGTCTCCTTGTCATAGCCAGACCCTCTTCTACCCTAACCTCTCAGTTAATAGTTGACCCCCTAAGTGGTCCAGTGGGTATATCCCCAGGAGAACAGGTCAGTGGGCCCGACCAAGGCTGTAATTGAGGCTCCAGAACCACAGAGTAGTGGTGAACACAGAGTGGGACTTTGGCTGGCTCAGCTCTCTGATGTGCAGAGGACTGCTTCCTGCTGAGGGCTGCTGCCTTTCTATGGCAGGTGCCACATGTGCTCGCTTACCTGGAAGCACACATATGGACCTCCAGAAGTCCACACCCAAGAAACCATGACTGAAAGAAAGAAAAGGGATCCTCTGCTTCTTGAAGATTCATCTCTGTTCCACCTGCATGTTGGAGGAGACAGTCTACTTAAGGCTCCATAGCCCACCATACTACAGTACAACTCAACACTGTATGTCCTCGATAGCCATGCAGAAAACATACACCAAGTAGAAGTAGGACACTACTACTGAGGGAAGGAAGGCACAGAAACACATGTGGCATAAAATGTCAGCTTTTATTGGCTTTTTATTTCTGAAAGATATTCTAAAATAGCCCTTGGCAGAGAAATGCATAAGCCAGGAGGTTTGTCAGACAACTGGTTAAAAATGAATGAAGCTGGTCATCTGAGCTAGGGTTTCCTTTCTTAAAACTGAACCCTATGCTGTAATACTTCCAGCTGACTTGCCCTTGGAGGCTAAGTAGCCATCCTTTAGCAGAAATGGTGATGGGTGAAAATCCAGCTGGCCAAAAAGGAGGGAGGGTTCCTTCAAGGACTTCAGCCTCACACCCCACACCAGATGGGTCAGTTGTCATATGCAAAGGCAAAGTCCTCCACTGGCCCTTCCTTTCCTCTTTTCCCCAGCTATCTTAAGGAGTCCCGATGCTTTCCAATTCCAAGGGCATGGAAATACCTGAACACAATCATACCCTTCACAACTCTGGTGAATCTCAGCACAGAGCACCTGTCCAGCTCCTCACTAGCCAGCACCTGGACCTCTGAGGAATGTGCCACAGGGCTCCAGGAGCATTGACATCTTCACAGGTGAGGCCCAGAAAGATGAGGGATTTTGCACAAGGTCTCAAAGGTCACCATGCAAGAAAAATGTCTAAACAGAAATAAAACTGAACATGTTGGTTATTCTTGATGATATTTAGAATGCAACAAGTACTCATGGAGTGTTTTTCAGCATCCAGTAACACCATACTAGATATAATAACTCATAAGAGAGACTTTCCCAAGGTCAAAAATAAAAGGATTGAGAGAAGCACTTTTACATTGTTCGTAGAGGTATATGCAGTGCAGGGTGTGACTTTGCTTGACCTTTTCCCACTGAAACAGACTCACTGGCTTTTGCATATCCACACTTACCTTGGCCTAAAGGTCGTGTACACAATTTTGAAGAAGAAAATAGAAATGTATAGTAAATGGTTTTCAGAAAAGCAAATGTAATTCTGCATGAACGATCCATTACCAAGGCCATTATACTATAAGCCAGCAACATCCAGCAGAGAGAGGCCCTTCCCTTGGAACTAACATATAAAAGCTTTATGATAATGATTATGTTCCTGAAAACCTCAGAAAAGCATTTTATAAAGCCTCATGTCTCCTTTTCGCCTTTGTTTGTTTTTGGCTCTTATTTGAGTTGATTTTTTTGAGCCTCAGAGAAAGTCAATAAACACGTCTAGCATTTAGGCACAGTGTATCTAGGAATCCCACTCCACTGCTATGTGATTACTCTCCTGCCTCATGCCTGGAAGAACCTACAGGGAAAGCCACCAAGCTTACAGATGGCTTCAGGGGGTGCAAGTGAAAAAGGATGGTGTTCTAACAACCTCTGTAGGCATCAATTTCTTCAGGTACAAAATTGAAATAATGGCTTCACGCATCTAATGGATAGTTGAAAGTTTAAAACAACATAATGCAAGCAAAAATGCTTCTTAAACTTAAGTGCTTAAGAAGGAAAGACTAAATGCTTCTTAATAACTTAGAGCCCAGTTTGGGATAAATCTGACAGTCAGATGCCTACTTTCCCCATCCTACACTTCCTCCTGTTACCTAGTACCTCCTGTGCACAAGCGAGTAGTCACATAGCAGTAAAACTAGACTCCTAGATGTGGTGTACAGCAGAGGGCTCCCAGGCCCTCACACTCATGCATTACCCACCCTACAAACCACTACTTTCTGGGGCTGCCCCCCTGGGAATGACACTGGCATCTATGAAGGTGCTCAAGCTGCAGTCACTCCTGACTCCTCCCTCCCCTACACCTCCACATGCCTAGCTCTCTCAGATCTGCCTGTGTCTTACCATTCCTCTGGTTACCACCAAGTCCAAGTCCTCATACCCTGCCATGGATCACTAGGTGGCCTCCTTCCTGACTTCCTGCCTCCATGCAGCAGCCAGAGCCATTGTCCTAGAAATGTGAATCTCCTTGTGTCCATGTGTTCTCACTGTTCAACACCCTTGGGGATTGGGGGGCTAAGGAAGGGATAGCAGGGGATGGGGGGATTGGGGAAGACTAACAGGAGAAATACCTAATGTACATGATGGGGGGATGGATGCAGCAAACCACCATGGCACGTGTATACCTATGTAACAAAACTGCACATTCTGCACATGTACCCTGGTACTTAAAGTATAACTAAAAAACAAAAAAACATGAATCTGAGCATGCCAGCCTCTGCCAAAACCATCTAATGGCTATCCTTTGTTCTCAAGATAATCCTACCCACTACCAGGGCTCAGAAAGCCCTCTGGGGCTGGGCCCTACACTCCTTCCCAGCTACAGGCTCCAGTCACAGAGACCAGCCTTGGTTTCCTGGTTCACATACACAAGGGCCTCTGCACTGCCTGCCGGGTACCCTCCCAGCACCAGCACTAGCTCTGTAGGGTTGGGACTGATAGTTTTCGGTCTCCCATACTAGAATCTGATGTTCTGAAGGGTAGGAGTCTCATTTGTTCAGGGCTGTGTCTTTAACTCACTCAGTTACTGGAAAGCCAGGAATTGTTACCCTAACATATCCTGAATGTTCACCAGTTTTTCTTCATTCATCCAGCTGATACTGGCTCGATTCCTGATTTTCCAGTAACTGAATGATCCCCAACTCTGTTCCTTAGAGTTGTGTTGACTGATCCTTCAGCTTCTGTTCTGAGCTCCAGCCCTGCTCTAGGTTCTGAGCCAGTTCTGACTAAAACAAGGTGCAGTTTCCCAAGAACCACAACCATCTGAACAACTGAGAAAAAAAGTCTGAGTTTTGCAGACTAGTAAAGACTGATGAGTTCCAACATGTCTCCCCTCCCCTCCTACCCCTACTTGCTGACAATCAAAGCAGGTGCCAAAAGCCTTGGGGACCACTGCTGTCTTCCCACAGCATCACTGCTTGCTTATTGGCTCCCAGGTCAACCAGCCCTTGGCCTGGGTCTCATTCTTTGTGGCTGCCTAACTTTTTCTGCACAGAGCCTGGCACTTCTGCCAGCCTCCTTCCCAGTGGCTGGGTCTTGATCCCCCTCCCTTTTATAGCATAGGGCTTCCTGTCTGTCCCCACTTACAGACAAACACAAGACAATAGTGTAGTGAGGCACAGGCATCTTTGTGCCTCAGCAGAGGCATCCCCATCTGCCAGCTGGTCATAGAAAAAGTGATAATCCCTAGCACAGTTTCCAATCTGAATTTTCCTATCGTTTCTTGGAAACACTCTGCTCCACCCTAGTCAGTGGTATGCTGAAGCAGGCTTGTTCTGGATCCAGAGAACTCTCTGTGTGTATTTTTCCCCAACTCTGCATTCAGTAATGGCATGATGGAAGCTTAACAATGTACAAGGTAGTAGTATTTACATTGTGAAAATTGGCAAACACTACAAATCACAACTTTCTTTTCCCCATGAGAGCGAGTTAAACGTTGGCTAGCATGCCACTGATCACAGACCAGCCCTCTTGCTTTGGCTTTTTAACCTATCACATTCCCACTGGACAAATGCCCTCTGTAATAGAACTAAAACCTGGTTTCTCATAACACGCTCCCTTCTTGAAGCAGACATTGCGTTACGTATTCTTTGTTCTGTTGATCTACTCACCCATCTCACTTCCCAGTGATAACAATAACAATGACAGCAATCACAATAGGTAGCGTCTGCCAGTGCTGAGTCCTGTCCAGGCACAGGACTGAGCCCCTCGCACGTGCCTCTCACTGAATCTCATCCACAGCAGTATGAGGCTGGGACTGTTACACTCATCTGACTGAGGAGAAAGTGCGGCTTTGGAGCTTTGTCCATGGGCAGCTGGGGCTGGTGTCAGAATCCATACTAACTCAGCCATACCACCTCCTCATCATAGCCACACTGGGTCACTTGCCCCGCTTATTCTTGAGACCTATCTCCAAGGGGACAATCGTATCTTTGTGCATGTCCAGCAACAGTTGCTGTGGTAATATGTTCGTCCACACAGCAATGGCATGAGAGGGGTTAATTGATAATGGCTTCTGGCATATTTTGAATTCTGCAATCACCCCCAGCATTGTCTTGGTCATAGGGTATGGCGCTGGCTTTCCCTGTTCCTAACCCAGAGCTCTGAATGCCAACCAGCTTCAATGTCCATCCCGAGATCCACTTGCTGCTATGTACTACCTGCTGGAATGTAGGGGGCCACAGCTGTCAAAACCATTTCTCTGAACCTAGATCTGGAAATCAGAAGCACCCACCATTCATCAGAAGTCCCCTGCAATAGGTACCGAGGTACCTCATTTATTCCTCCTAGCATCTGTCTGAACCAGCATTATCTCTGATGGACAGTGGAACTGGAAGGCAGAAAGTTAGTAAGGGGCTGAGCTGGATTTGAGCCTGGCATCCTGAGGACAGGTTTGACATTCTTTCTGCAACACCAAAGGTCCTGAGTGTGAGGCAGAAGGCAGGCGTCTAAGCAGCCAGGGAAGCCAACTCGCACTGCGTGTCCTGGCACCAGCCCCAGAGCACAAAGATCCACCCTAGTGGCTCTCACCTGGAGTCCTAGGCTAAGCTACGGCCCCTCCTGTGTTGGGGGAGCCTGTCTAAAGTGCGAAACCCACTGTACCACAGTCTTCCCAAATCTCCAAAGGCAGCCTCTACAGAGGGAAAAGCAAGTTCTTTAACTATGTTTTAAAGTGGCTGCCAAGAGTAGCTCAGGTTACTTATGGAATCATATCCATTCCTTCTGGCTAGTTCTGGAACACCTGGTTTGAGAGGACTTTTCAGACAGTCAGAAATTATTGTCATGGAGTCTGGACTGGGGCTCTGCTGAGAAGATGTAGAACTTTCCAAAAATTTGTAAGAATTTTCCCAGATTTTGAAAATTCTTCAGCAGTTTCTTTTGCTACTGTTTCTTCTGGTTCTCATTCCTTTGTTTCTCTCTTCCTTGTCTTCCTGAGGCTTACACATGTTTTGGGACCCATCCTAATTTACTCATAGGGTTTTTGTAGTGGTTGCTCTCGGTATTATAACATATATCTGTCCCTTATCACAGTCTATTGTGTGCACATTTTTCCACTTTAAGTGAAGTATGGACACCTTATTTTCATTTAGGTTCCTTTGCCTTCCCAATTTTCCATACAATTGTCTTGAATGTCACATGGTGTTATAATTTCAGTCACCAAATATGATTTACAAAACTCATGAGGAGAGAGATAGTCTATCGTATGTACCCATATTTTTACTCTTTCCATTGCTACTTATTCCTTCCTTCCTTTCTTCTTCCTTCTTGAGGACATTATAAGCCTTTTCGATTGTTTCCTTACCCACTAATTCCTAAGTACTCCCTTGCTGGGGCTACTCTGATCCAAGATTCCTTCTTTTACCATTTCCTCCCTGAGGAACTTCTTTAGCTACTTTTAAAAAATATATCTTCTGGCTGGGCATAGTGACTCATGCCTGTAATCCCAAAGGCTGAGGCGGGGGATCACCTGAGGTGAGGCTGGCCAATATGGTGAAACCCTGTATCTACTAAAAATACAAAAATTAGCCAGGTGCAGTAGTGAGCTCCTGTAATCCCAGCTACTTGGGAGGCTGAGGCAGGAGAATCACTTGAGCCCGGGAGGCAGGGGTTGCAGTGAGCTGAGATCGTGCCACTGCACTCCAGCCTGGGCGACACAGTGAGACTCCATCTCAAAATATATATATTTTTTATATATATAATATATACACACACATATATATTATATATATATAAAATATATATACTACATTATATTACATATATAAAATAATATAATATATATTTTAATATATATTACACATATATGTAATATACTTGCCAATGACAAACTTTTAGTTTTCCTTCTTCAGAGAATGTCTTGATTTCTCTTTCGTTCCTGAAGGAATGTTTCCCTAGATAAGGAATTCACAGTTGACCATGCTTTTCTTTCAGTACTTAAAAAATACTGTTCCACTTCCTTATGGCCTCTGTGATTTCAAATAAGGAGCTTTGCTGTCACCCTCATTGACCTTTCCCTGTAAGTAATACATTGTTTCCATGTGCTTTCAATTTTTTTTCTTTAGTTTTTAGACATTTATTATTATTTGTCTTGGTATAGGTCTGAATGTATATGGTTTTCTATGTTGTGTACCAGGTCTGGTGTCTAGTCTCTAAAAGGCAGAGACTCTTTTCTGATAAGTCAATATTCTTCTCTTTGCCTCTTACCACCTATACTGTGCTTTACTATTACAGAAGATGGAAATTAAGATGAAGAGAAGGGGAAAGAGGAAGAAGGAGGAATAAGGAAGGAAGCAATCTTAGCCACGCAGGGCCTCTAAGACTGTGCTTCTTTCCTTCTGGCCTCCAACAGTGACAAATCTGACTTTCCCTAACCAGCTCCCCACTTCTTCAAGAGGAATTGTAATGCCACATCTGTCATCCCTACTGTCTGAATGAAGACTCACTCACAGCACTGGACCTTTTCAGCATTCCCCGAATGGAATCACTCAATAATCTCCTTGCCCCTTTTCTAGGCCATGAGCTCTACGGACATGGAGTTAGGCCTGTTCTGTTCATGTCTGACTCCCTAATGCTGGAATCCAGTACACAGCAGCCTCTCATTAAATAGGTGTTGAACTAATGACTACATTCCTGTGAGCTCCCTAATAAGCTAGCAAGAGATTTTGTTTTCTAATCTTGGCTAAACTCAAATGTCTATTAAATGTAAGGTAATGCTCAGCTTCTTTAAATTGGGGTCCCCACTCAAATGATCCAATATTATTCTGGACTATTTTATGGGTAGAAGCCTTGATTTTAATCTGATTTTATCTTATTAAGTGTCTTATTATAGAAAGAGTTACGGGACCATTTCCCAAAATTTATCTGCAAAAGAAATGCAGTTGACTTCCTGAGCATCAAAATGAAAAATGTATCCATTACACTTGCCATTTCCTTCATGATTAGGAGGCCAGTTTCAAGATGGCGAAAAAGTTTCTGTTTTTGTTTTTCCTCAGCCACTGTAATTAGCAATAAGATTTATGCTTTAAATAATCTGCTAACTAGGCTCTAATTAGAATTGTGAAGTTCCTGAGTTCTATGCCTAATGATCACAGGAAAAGCACACAGAACACTAAATACTAGAGAGATAAATTGCTGATTTCTAGCCCAGAAAATAAATAATCTTGGAGTTCATCATTTTGGTCAATTAAATATAAATTGACTAAGCCAATAATGAAAAACAATATATTAAAAAAACAGGTGTGTGAAATTTTGAATGTGATGAATTGAATGTAGACTTCTCAGAGTGACAGGGAGCATGGATTTCAGCCACCAGCTCCTGCAGTGGTGAGGTTTATAAATGCCAGGCTGACTCCATATCTTGGCTCTTGTGAGTAATGCTGTGATGAACATGAGAGTGCAGGTATCTCTTCGACACACCAATTTCAAATCCCTTGGATATATACCCAGATGTGGAATTGCTTGATGACATGGTAGTTCTATTTTTAGTTTTTTGAGAAACCGCCATGTAATTTTCCATAATGGCTATCCTAAATTACATTCCTACCAACAGTGTACAAGGGTAGGAATTTCCTCCACATCCTTGCCAACACTTGTTTTCTTTTGTCTTCTTGATAATGGCCATTTGATAAAGATAATGTGATACACATACATAATGAATGCTATTCAGCCTTAAAAACGAAGAAAATTCTGTCATTTGCAACAACATGGATGATCCTGGAGGACATCATGCTAAGTGAAAGAAGTCAGCACAGAAAGACGAGTACTACATGACCTTGCTCAAACATGGATTATAAAACAGTAGAACTCAGAGAAGCAGAGAGCAGAAGCAGAGATGTTGGTCAAAGGGTACACGGTGTTTCAGTCAGACAGAGGGAATACATTTCTGAGAATCATTACACAACATGTTGACTATGGCTAATAATACATTGTGCATTTCAAAATTTCTAAGAGAATAAATTTCAAATGTTCTCACCACAAAAAATGGTAAGTATATGAGGTGATAGATATACTAATTAGCTTCATTTAATTATTTTTCTTTGTGTACATATGTCATAACATCACATTGTTAGGTTGCCATTAAAAGTAATGGCAAAAACCACATAGGATAGGTTATATAGCAGATTAAACACAACTTGACAGAGAATTAGTAAAATGAAGAGCAGATGCAAATAAATGTTCCAAAATGCAGTGCAGAGAGCCAAAGTTAAAAAAGAAATATATAGGAATTCCGAACTTGTAGGTAACTAATAACTTGACCTCAAAATGTATAAAGCATAAACAGACAAAATTGCAAAGGGAAATAGAAAAATCTATTATTGTGGCAGATTTTGAAATGCCTCTCTTAGTAATTGATATAACAAACAGGCAAATAATGAGCAAGACTACAGAAGATTTGAGTAGCACAATATCAATCTTGATATAAAGATCATACATAAGACACTGTACTCAAAAATTCATGAATATATATTCTCTTCAAGTACCTGTAAAATACTTAGGAAAGCTGACCATAACATGGGCAGGTAAGTCTAAATAAATTTCAAAGGAGTGGTATCATACAGGAACAGTCTCTAAGCACAGTGCAATTAAGTTTGAAATCAATAGCAAAAAGACAATTAGAGAAACCTCATATTTTGTTAATTTAAAAATGTGTTTTTAGGTAACACATGGGTCAAAGAAAAAAAATCAAACTAGAAATTTAGAATACTGAGAATTGAATGATGATAAAATGACTATATGTCTAGTTACTATGAAATATAGAGAAGCATTTAGTGAGAAAAAAAGAAAGACTGAAAATAAATAAGCAAGGCCTCTATCATCAGAAACTAGACAAAGAAGAGTAGAAAAAGCCCAAAGAAAGTATATGAAAGAAAAAAAAAAAGGGGACAATCCAAGATGGCCGTTTAGGAACAGTTCAGGATTGCAGCTCCCAGTGAAAGCACAGAAGGTGAGTGGACGCCGCTTTTTTATTGCCCAAAGACTGGGAAATTCCCAGGCAGAGGAGCCCTACAGGTCACCAGCGTGGCTGTTTTGGCCAGTGTGGCTGTGTCGGTTGGCACGGCTGCTTTGCCCTGGGCGGCTGCTTTGTCAGCGCTCCGGCGCAGTGGTTCTCTGTACAAAATACACTGGTCTGGGTGCCCTTTTGGCTGGCAATTGGAGCCATGGGAAGTCGCCCATTCATCTGTTTAAAAAGGGGACTGAACAAGGAACCAGGACAGTAGATTCCAGGGCAAAAAAAAAGCGCCACGAATCTCAATGCCGCTGTTTAAGCCAGCGCAGTGAGTCGCCACATGGGAAAACACACAGATCCTGGCGCCTCTTCAACAGGCAACTGAAACACCAACTTAAAAAAAAAAAAAAAAAAAGGCTCTGAGGCAGGGAGCCAGGCAATCAGGCTTGGCTGGTCCCACCCCCACCAAAGAACAGCAATCAGAAACTCTCTGGATTGAGAGTTTCACAGCAAGCGCAGCTGAACCCGGGATGGTCCACCTCTGTGGGGGAGGAGCGTTTGCCATTACTGAGGCACTCCAAAACTAAGGAGGTAGTCAGCCAATGCTGAGGCAGCCCGCCGTTGCCAAGGTAACCCTCCACTACTGAGGCAGCCTGCTGTTGCGAAGGCAACCTGCCACTACAGAGAGAGTCCGCTATAACAGAGGTGGGCCACCATTGCTGAGGCAGTTCTAACTACACCCATATAAACAGGACTGCAGGGAACTTCACTAGGCAGCTGAGCAGAGCCCACAGCAGCTCAGCAAAGCCTCTACAGGCAGACAGTGACTAGGCTGCCTCCTTGCTGGGCAGGGCAGCTCTGAAGGAAAAAAAAAAAAAGAAGGCAGCAGCACAACGGAAGCTCATAAATAAAGCCCTAAATCCCTGGGACAGAGCACCTGGGAACAAAAAGCGGTTTATGAGTTCTGCTGCAGCAGACCTAAACGTACCTGCCCAGCAGCTCTGAATGAACAAAGGAGCTCACAGCTCAGCATTTGAGCCCCTATAAAGAACAGACTGTCTCCCCAAGCAGCTCCCTGACCCCTGTATATCCAAAGAGCCACCTCATAAGGAGAGATCAGACTGACACTTGGCGGTTATTCTTCTGGGACAAAGATAGCAGAAGAAGAAAACTGGTAGCACCCTTACTGTTCTGCAGCTGCTGCAGGTGATCCCCAGGCAAGCAGGGCTTGAAGTGGACCTCAGCAGACCTACAGCAGAGGGGCCAGACTGTTAGAAGGAAAACTAAGAAACAGAAATAACCTCATCATCAACAAACAGAAAGTCCACTAAGAGACCCAATCTGAAAGCCAGCAACTACAAAGACAACAGGTGGATAAATCCATAAAGATGGGAAGAAACCAGTGCAAAAAGGATGAAAACACCTGAAACCAGAACACTTCTCCTCCTATAAGGGATGACAACTCCTCACCAGCAAGGGAACAAGGTTGGATGGAGAACGAGTATGATGAAATGACAGAATCAGACTTCAGAAGGTGGGTAGTAAGAAACTTCTGTGAACTTAAAGAACATGTTCTAACCCAATGCAAAGAAACTAATAACGTTGAAAAAAGATTTGATGAAATGCTAACGAGAATGGACAAAATAGAAAGGAATATAAGTGAATTGATGGAGCTGAAAAACACAACACGAGAACTTCGCGAAGCATGCACAAGTATCGACAGCCGAATTGACCAAGCAGAAGAAAGGATATCAGAGGTCGAAGATCAACTCAAGGAAATAAAACGGGAAGGCAAGAATAGAGAAAAAAGGGTAAAAAGGAATGAACAAAGTCTCCAAGAAATGTGGGACTATGTGAAAAGACCTAATCTACGTTTGATAGGTGTACCTGAATGCGACGAAGAGAATGAATCCAAGCTGGAAAATACTCTTCAGGATATTATCCAGGAAAACTTCCCCAACCTAGCAAGGCAGGCCAATATTCAAGTCCAGGAAATATAGCGAACACCACAAAGATACTCCTCAAGAAGAGCAACCCCAAGGCACATAATCGTCAGATTCACCAGGGTTGAAATGAAGGAGAAAATACTAAGGGCAGCCAGACAGAAAGGTCAGGTTGCCCACAAAGGGAAGCCCATCAGACTCACAGCAGATGTCTCAGCAGAAACCCTACAAGCCAGAAGACAGTGGGGGCCAATATTCAACATCCTTAAGGAAAAGAACTTTCAACCCAGAATCTCCTATCCAGTCAAACTAAGCTTCATAAGTGAAGGAAAAATAAAATCCTTTGTGAACATGCAAGTACTCAGTGATTTCGTCACCACCAGGCCTGCTTTACAAGGGCTCCTGAAAGAGGCTCTACACATGTAAAGGAACAAACAGTACCAGCCACTCCAAAAACATGCCAAATGGTAAAGAGAATCAACACAATGAAGAATCTGCATCAACTAATGGGCAAAACAGCCAGCTAGCACCAAAATGGCAGTACCAAATTCACACATAACAATATTAACCCTAAATGTAAATGGACTAAATGCCCCAATCAAAAGACACAGACTCGCAAATTGGATAAAAAGCCAAAACCCATCGGTGTGCTATATCCAGGAAACCCATCTCACATGCAAGGATATGCAAAGGCTCATAATAAAGGGATGGAGGAAGATTTACCAAGTTAATGGAGAGCAAAAAAAAGCAGGAGTTGCAATTCTCATCTCTGATAAGTTAGACTTTAAAGCAACAAAGATCAAAAAAGACAAAGAAGGACATTACATAATGGTAAAAGGATCAATGCAACAAGAAGAGCTAACGATCCTAAATATATACGCACCCAATATAGGAGCACCCAGATACATAAGGCAAGTTCTTAATGACTTACAAAGAGACTTAGACTCCCACACAATTATAGTGGGAGACTTTAACAGCCCATTGTCAATATTAGACAGATCAATCAGACAGAAAATTAACAAGGATATCCAGGACTTGAACTCAGACCTGGAACAAGCAACCTAATAGACATTTAAGGAACTCTCCACCCTAAATCCACAGTATATACATTCTTCTCAGCACCACATCACACCTACTCTAAAACTGACCACATAATTGGGAGTAAATCACTCCTCAGCAAATGCAAAAGAACGTAAATCATAACAAACAGTCTCTCAGACCACAGTGCCATGAAGTTAGAACTCAGAATTCAAAAACTAATCCAGAATCACACAGCTTCATGGAGATTGAACAACTTGCTCTTGAATGTTGACTGGATAAACAATGAAATGAAGACAGAAATAAAGATGTTCTTTGAAACCAACGAGAATGAAGACACAACATACCAGAATCTCTGGGATACATTTAAAGCAGTCGCTAGAGGAAAATATACAGCAATAAGTGTTCACATGAGAAGCAAGGAGAGATCAAAAATTGACACCCTATTGTCAAAATTGAAAGAGCTAGAGGAGCCACATAAAAAAAACTCAAAACCTAGCAGAAGACAAGAAATAGCTGAGATCAGAGAAGAACTGAAGGAGATAGAGACACAAAAACCCTTAAAAAAATCAATAAATCCAGGAGCTGGTTTTTTGAAAAGATCAATAAAATAGACCACTAGCCAGATTAATAAAAAAGAAAAGAGAGAATAACCAAATTGATGCAATAAAAAACGATAAAGGGGATATCACCACAGATTCCACAGAAATTCAAACCATCATCAGAGATTATTACAAACAACTCTATGCACATAAACTAGTAAACCTGGAAGAAATGGATAAATTGCTGGACACTTGCCTCCCCCCAAGCCTAAACCAGGAA
Organism: Sapajus apella; assembly: GCF_009761245.1. Taxonomy (NCBI): domain Eukaryota; kingdom Metazoa; phylum Chordata; class Mammalia; order Primates; family Cebidae; genus Sapajus; species Sapajus apella. The sequence goes on along the minus strand of NW_022436944.1, from coordinate 59,156,812 downwards.
GAAGCCGAAACCCTGAACAGACCCATAACAAAGTCTGAAGTTGAGGCAGCAATTAAGAGCTTACCACCCAAAAAAAACCCAGGTCCAGACGGGTTCACAGCTGAATTCTACCAGACATACAAAGAGGAGCTGGTACCATTCCTTCTGAAACTATTCCAAACAATACAAAAAGAGGGAATTCTTCCCAAATCATTTTATGAGACCAACATCATCCTGATTCCAAAACCCGGCAGAGACTCAATGAGAAAAGAAAACTTCAGGCCAATATCCAAGATGAACATAGACGCAAAAGTCTTCAACAAAATACTGGCAAGCCGATTGCAACAGCACATCAAAAAGCTTATCCACCATGATCAAGTAGACTTCATCCCGGGGATGCAAGGCTGGTTTAACATACGCAAGTCTATAAACACAATTCACCACATAAACAGAACCAAAGACAAAAACCACATGATTATCTCAATTGATGCAGAGAAGGGCTTTGACAAAATTCAACAGCCCTTTATGCTAAAAACCCTCAATAAGCTAGGTAACGACGGAAAGTATCTCATAATATTAAATACTATTTACGACAATCCAACAGCCAATTTCATACTGAATGGGCAAAAACTGGAAGCATTCCCTTTGAAATCTGGCACTAGACAAGGATGCTCTCTCTCACCACTCCTATTCAATATAGTACTGGAAGTTCTAGCCAGAGCAATCAGGCAAGAAAAAGAAATAAAGGGTATTCAAATAGGAAAGGAGGAAGTCAAATTGTCTCTATTTGCAGACGACATGATTGTATATCTAGAAGACCCCATCGTCTCAGCCCCAAATCTCCTGAAACTGATAAGCAACTTCAGCAAAGTCTCAGGATACAAAATCAATGTGCAAAAATCACATGCATTCCTATACACCAATAACAGACTTAAAGAGAGCCAAATCAAGAACGAACTGCCATTTACAATTGCCACAAAGAGAATAAAATACCTAGGAATACAACTAACAAGGAACGTAAAGGACGTCTTCAAGGAGAACTACAAGCCACTGCTCAACGAAATAAGAGAGGACACAAACAGATGGAGAAACATTCCATGTTCGTGGTTAGGAAGAATCAATATCGTGAAAATGGCCATACTGCCCAAAGTAATTTACATATTCAATGCTATCCCCATCAAGCTACCAATGACCTTCTTCACAGAACTGGAAAAAACCACCTTAAACTTCATATGGAACCAAAAGAGAGCCCGCATAGCCAAGTCAATTCTAAGCAAAAGGAACAAAGCAGGGGGCATCACACTACCGGACTTCAAACTATACTACAAGGCTACAGTAATCAAAACAGCATGGTACTGGTACCAAAACAGAGATATAGACCAATGGAACAGAACAGAGGTCTCGGAGGCAACACAACATATCTACAACCATCTCATCTTTGACAAACCAGACAAAAACAAACAATGGGGAGGGGATTCCCTGTGTAATAAATGGTGTTGGGAAAACTGGCTAGCCATGTGCAGAAAGCAGAAAATGGACCCCTTCCTGACACCTTACACTAAAATGAACTCCAGATGGATTGAAGACTTAAACATAAGACCTAACACCATAAAAACCCTAGAAGAAAATCTAGGCAAAACCATTCAGGACATAGGTGTAGGCAAGGACTTCATGACCAAAACACCAAAAGCATTGACAACAAAAGCCAAAATAGACAAATGGGACCTAATCAAACTCCACAGCTCCTGCACAGCAAAAGAAACAGTCACTAGAGTGAATCGGCAACCAACAGAATGGCAAAAATTTTGCAGTCTACTCATCTGACAAAGGGCTGATATCCAGAATTTAAAAAGAGCTAAAACAGATTTACAAGAAAAAAACAAACAAGCCCATTCAAAAGTGGGCAAAGGATATGAACAGATACTTTACAAAAGAAGACATACATGAGGCCAACAAACATATGAAAAAATGCTCATCATCACTGGTCATCAGAGAAATGCAAATCAAAACTGCACTGAGATACCATCTCACGCCAGTTAGAATGGCGATCATGAAAAAATCTAGAGACAACAGATGCTGGAGAGGATGTGGAGAAATAGGAACACTTTTATACTGTTGGCGGGAGTGTAAATTAGTTCAACCATTGTGGAAGACAGTGTGGCGATTCCTCAAGGACCTAGACATAGAAATTCCATTTGACCCAGCAATCCCATTACTGGGTATATAGCCAAAGGATTATAAATCGTTCTACTATAAGGACACATGCACACGAATGTTCATTGCAGCACAGTTTACAATAGCAAAGACCTGGAGCCAACCCAAATGCCCATCGATGATAGACTGGACAGGGAAAATGTGGCACATATACACCATGGAATATTATGTAGCCATCAAAAACAATGAGTTTGTGTCCTTTGCAGGGACATGGATGAACCTGGAAACCATCATTCTCAGCAAACTGACAGAAGAGCAGAAAATCAAACACCACATGTTCTCACTCATAGGCGGGTGTTGAACAATGAGAACACATGGACACAGGGAGGGGAGCACTATACACTGGGGACAGTTGTGGGGAAATAGGGGAGAGACGGTGGGGGAGAGATAGCAAGGGGAGAGATGCCAGATGTAGGTGGGGGGGAAGGCAGCAAATCACACTGCCACGTGTGTACCTATGCAACAATCTTGCATGTTCTTCATATGTCCCCCAAAACCTAAAATGCAATAAAATAAATAAATGGAAAAAAAAAAGAAGTTAGAATAGAAAACAAATATTCAGTAGAGAAAATCTAACAAGTCGAACATTGGTTTTTTGCAAAGTAAAAAAAGATAACCCCCATTTTAAAAAAGAAAGAAAGAAGGTACAAATACTAATAGGCATGATACTAGAGATGCAGAGATGCACACAGACTTAGAGAATAAGGTGATATTGTAAATAAGTTTGCAAATTAATTGGAAAGTTAGATTGAATAAACCAACGCCTAGAGTCTGTTCCTTACTAGAAACAAACTCAAAATAAAATAGAAAACATGAATAATTCTATACTCATTAAAGAAATAGTCTCAAGGAAGTAAGTTCTACTACAAATTAAGGAACAACTAATCTAATTATATATATATATTTTTAAAGAAAATAACAAAAGAAGGCATAGAGCCTTACTCAATTTATGAGGATAGTGTAATATTAGTACCAAAAACTAAAACCTGACCAAGAAGAGCAACAGATTTGAAAATTATAGCCCAAGCTCACCTGTGAACATAGGCACAAAAATACTAATAAATGCAAGCAGAGTATAAAAACACAATACACAACCAAGCTGAGTTTGTGCCAGGAATGCAAATTAGTATAATTTTTAGAAAGCTAATTAATGTAATTCACCAAGTTAAGGGGGAAGGAAAACTACCCACTCATGTTAAAATCTCTTGGCAATGTAGGAATGAAAAGGAACTTCCAGATTCTGGAAAGGAGCTTTTAAAAACTCCCTACAGCCACTCTCACATAAACTACTGAAATGGCAACAGCATTTCCCTTAATATCAGGAACTTTCCAAGGTGGTTAGTGATGACTAACATGTTAGAGCTTTCACTAGAGATTTTTAACCAGGGCAATAAAACAAGAGAAAGAAAAGAAATGTATAAGAAAGGAAGAAATAAAATTGTTTTAAAATGGTAAAATTAGTTTCTTAGAAAACCTTGAGAAATTTGTATATGATTAGAATTAATTTTTTAAAAGGAATCTCATATGCTTCACAGATAGTCAAAGTTATTTTGTATTGCAATGGAAATATCTTCTTTCATGCAATGCTGTGAAAAATGTTATATTTCTAGCTCCCTTGTCCCCAGTCTTCTGAGCGTGGCTAACTGGCATGAGTTTATACCACAGTTTAGCCAGCGCATGTGCACACATGCATTCTCAGATCCTGTGTTGGTTTTTGCAAAGACTCTTGGAATGAAATGTTCTAGAATCCCTGCCCCTCAAAAACAGTACACCTAGCAAATGCATGGAACTTAGGCATCCATTGCTCTTTCTTATGTACAACCCGGAAAAGTCCTGATTTTTTCTTTCTTTTTTTTTTTTTTTTTTGAGACAGAGTCTCACTCTGTTGCCAAGGCTGGAGGTAGTGGCACGATCTCTGCTCACTGCAACCTTTGCCTCCTGGGTTCAAGCAATTCTCCTGCCTCAGCCTCCTGAGTAGCTGGGACTACAGGCGTGTGCCACCACACCTGGCTAATTTTTTGTATTTTTAGTAGAGACAGGGTTTCACCATGTTAGCCAGGATGGTCTAGATCTCTGGACTTCGTGATCTGCCTGCCTCGACCTCCCAAAGTGCTGGAATTACAAGCGTGAGTCACCGCACCTGGCAGGTGATTGTTTTAGTGCTCATATGTGCTCTGAAATGTACCTACTTTAAAGTTAAGGTCTGGGCTGTCTCTGACAGAGATGTGACCTGCTAACGGGACTCCTTGGCCCAGTGGATTTAATGGCAACTGTCCCTGACGAAGCTGCATTTCCCTGATTTAGCATAATAACTGTGTAGGTCACAGGCTCACTGGACACTAAAAAGTTAGAAATACAGACCAAAGATGGCTTGCCTGTGAATGAAAGGGGCCACCTAACTAGTAAGACACCACGTAGCCCACTTGCCCAGGACAGCCTTGGTGTGGCTATCAGTCCGGTGTAATGAAGACTGCTACCATTTACTCTCAAGTGTCTAAGAAGGCTTAAATGGTAAACTGTGTGATCTTTGAATAATCAACTTCTAGGTAACACATTTTAAATCCCTTCAGCTCTACTGACAACAGCTTCTGTTTCTTCTTTCTGGGGTTTTCACTGCTAAATTAGGAAATCTAGCCCTTTCCCATTCCAACATCCACCACGTCACCTGGCCTCACCTTCAGGATTAAGGAGCTCCAAATAATTGGGAAATGAAGTGAAACTGACTGGAGAATGAAGAGGTTCTGGAGGGAGAGGGTTTTGTGGTCTCTGAGCATATTCCACTTTCCAAAAGAACTCCAAATCATGTTTTGACAGGTGGAAGTCCCAGCACCCCCATGTCTCCTTCAGCAGAACGGGCAGTCTGTGGTGTCTCTTAAAATAGGGCTCTTTTCTCCAAAGCACAAGCCAATTCCTGGCAGAACAACCCACCTTCTGCAGCATAAGAAGTGATTTTACAAGTGCTAATCTGGGAGGCTTGGGGGTGAGGAAAGGAGAGGAGACCACTAGAGTCTCTCTTACCAGCAGTTGAGGAGGATCCTGCAGGAGGCTTGTCCATATATAAGCTTCAGAAGGAAGAGAATCTTGAATTCAGCAGTGTTTTGGGATAAGTACACTCAAATTTCTAAACTACATTTTAAAATGTGGTACCAAAGTCACTATTCTAAGGGCTCATGGTTTTATCCTCTAATTGAAATGAGAAAGTCATACAACAGTATATTGTAAGCTGTCACATGCAATGAAAAAAGGTTAACTATGTTTTTTTCCTAACATAAAAAATTAAATAACATTATAGTTCTGAAATACAGAAAATTATAAAGAAAAAGTTAGTCTGTAATCCTACCCTCTGGTGTTGTAATTTTTTGTGTGGGAAGGTAAGGTAGCACTCTTACTTGGTTTATGCCACAGAGCCTGCTAGCTGACCACCAAAATCCCATCTACCCTTCTGTTCTAGAAACAGAATTTTAGCCATGTGCTGCCAGTCCCCCTTCGGGCTGAGCATGAGAGTGTGTTTATGCTCTTGACAATGGAATGGGAGCACAAATGATGTGTGCCTGTTTTGGGCCAGGCCCTTTATAAAGAAGGTGGTCCTCCTCCATGCTCTCCTCCCCTTCTCAGGGCTTAAATGATAGATGGCCTAGGATCCACAATTAGATGATAAAGCCCTGGGGTATTTGGCTGCATAGGAATTCTCTGGAGTAAATGTTAATGCCTAGGGCCTGCCCCAGTGATTCTGATTTAATGATTTTTTCCAAAGCTCCTCCAAGGATTCTAATATGCAGTCAAGAGAAAAAACTATTGCTCCTAGGGGACAGCAGAGCTGTGAGGACTTGACTGACTGTATGAAACATATACATACACACTGGCCAACCTGGAACACTCTCCTTGGACTTCCCTGAGAAAGATATTACTTTTTTTATTTTGAAGTCATTACATTTTGGGAATTTTTTATCTTTATTTTTTGAGACAGGGTCTTGCTCTGGTGTTGGAGCGACACTGGAAAGCAGTGGTGCAATCACAGCTCACTGCAGCCTCAACCTCCCGGGCTCAAGTGATACTCCTACCTCACCCTCCCAAGTAGCTGAGACTACAGGTGTGCATAACTATGTCTGGCTAATTTTTGTATTTTTTGTAGAGATGAGATTTACCATGTTGGCCAGTCTGGTCTTGAACTCCTGGGCTCAAGTGACCCACCTGTCTTGGCTTCCCAGATTGCTGGGATTATAGGTGTGAACATGCCCAGCCTTTGGGTTTTCTTTGCTATCACAGATTAGCTTTCCTGACAATACAGTTAGGCAATTCAAGGAATACAGACAAAAGTGTAAATGAAGATGGTAAGTCTCTTCCCCTCTACATTTAAGCATTTCCATGCTTTTCTCCCACCCTCCCTGTCTCCTCATTCTCTCATTTACTCCATCCCGTTTCTTTCACAGAAGAGACCATATTACACACTGGTCTATGTCCTGCATTTGTGCCACTTAATAATAATGTATAATCATTAATATTTACTGAATGATTATTCTGTGGTGGCACCGTTATAAACATTTTATTATTTAAACCTAACAATAACACTCTGAGATGGGTACTACTACACACATTTTACACAAGAGGGCTGAGGCACAGAGAGGCTGAATAACTTGCCTCATATCACACAGCTAGTAAATGGCAAGGCTGGGATTTGCACCCAGGAGATTTGGCTCCAAAGCCATGGTTTCACCCTTCTCCCATCGGAACAGATGGATCTATTTCAGTATTTCATGGAATGGATGTCTAAATTTTTAAAACTAGTCCTTGATTAATGAACATTTATAGAGTTTCCAGTTTTTCTTGGGCATTAGAAACAATGCTCTAATGAGTACCACTGTACTTATTTGTATCTTTGCCACTCTTTTGTAAGTTGGTCAAGTTTAGTCAATATTTAGAAATGGAAAGTATGTGTAAACTGTCCTCTAAAAGTTTGCACCACTTATATTTCCAGTAATTATGTGATAGATTGCCTGTTTTCCCATATACATGTATCAATACTGGGTCTCATTAAACTTAAGTGCTTTGTTAATTTTATAGATGAAAAATAACTTTTCATTTTGAGTTGCATTGTTTCAGTTATAACATAAATTAAACATCTTTTCTTGCGATTCACAGCTATTTCCTTGACTGTAAGCTACTTGTTTCACATGTCCTTTTTCTATTTTAGTATCTTTGTTTTGTATTAACTTTTATAATTTGAGGAAGCTAGCTCTTTGAATTTGTATCACCTGCGATGGAAAAGAGTTTTAATTTGTGTTTTCCTGGTAACATATGATGTGAAATATCTTTTCATATGCTTATTTGACATCTATATATCTTCTTTGGTGAGGTGTTTATGAAAGTCTTTACTCTTTTAAATTAGGTTGTTTATTTTCTTATGGTTGAGTTTTAAGAGTTCTTTGTATATTTTGGGTAAGTCCTTTATCAGATGTATGTTTTGTAAATATTTTCTCCCAGTTTGTGGCTTGTCTTCTCATTCTCTTGAGCTTTTCCATTTAAATTAATTAATTCTGCTTTCATCTTTTATTTCATTCTTTCTGCTTTCTTTGGATTTATTTTACTGCTACTCTTTGAAGTTACTAGTTACTAAGTTAGAGGCCTAGCTCAATTTTCCTTCTTCTTTTATATTCAATTACATAAATTTAATACTATAAAATTTCCTCAAAGGACAGATTTAGGTATGCTCGATATTTTAATTATAATATGTACCTTTTAAATTTTCTCTATTTCTTAAAAATTTCACAAACTTCATCGCGAGTTCTTCTTTGACATAAGAATGCATAGGCAAGAGTTTCTAAATATTCAAGTAGAAATATTTCAATCTTAAAATATGCTACATAGTAAACTACTAGTTGCTAAAGGAGTACAAGAATGGAAAGAGTATTGAGTTCTAATTCCAGATTTCTATCAACAACTGTGATTGTCATGCTCTTCTTCGGACCTCAGATCTATAAAGTTAAAGAGTAGAATTGAAAGGTCCTCACTGTTAGAGTAGGCAGATACCTAGACATGAGCAGGAGGGGGAGCCTCTGGGGGAGAAAACTCTAGAAAATCTCAGGCCTCAGAAAACAACCAAAACATGCTACTAGATATGAGCAGAGAGGCAGGAAAGTACCTATGCAGAAAGGAATGCCCTGAAGCATCCCTTAAGATGCCCAGTAATCACTTACTCTGTAATTAACCTGTCAGAATGTAGCTACATGCTGATAAGAAGGGCAAAGAGAAATTTCTAAGAGATATGCAGACCCAATAAATATAGATTTGACTACTACAGAACCTTCCGGGGATAGTGGTAATGAGCAACACTGCCATTAGATAGGATTCCTATTGATCACTGGGCCCTGCACATGTGCATCAACTGAGAGTAAGGCAGAAGCCCACAAACCTGGGTGGGAACTAGGTGGGGACAAAGGTGGAGACTTAAGACAGAAGTGGGAAACTAGATAAGACAAAGGCAGAGACTTGAGACAGAGGCAGGAAGGGCCCAACATAATAAAAATCCACAACCTGGAACTTCTGGAACTGCTCCCAGCCAGGCCATCCCACTCTTCTCCTGGTGTGCACTCCTATTTCCTTAATGAACCTTTTGCTGACTTTACTAATTGGTCTCTTGGTGGAATTCTTTACTCCAAGAAGACAAGAACACAGAACCCTCATACTTCTGGTAACATTAGGTTGAGTCTCAGTTTTTAAAACCTACCAACTCATGTTTTTGTGAGAGTCAGGATAATTTTAGCTTCTCCTTCAATTTGTAACCAGTCAGAATTTTCTCAGTAAAAAGTTCTAATTTGTCTTGTACATTCTGTCAAAATACCAAATGAGAAAGCAGGTCCCAGCCCTGGAACTCAAAATATGAATATTTTTAATGTACCTTTTTTAAACAGGATGCGACAGGTAAATTAAAAGATCATAAAGAATATAGGAAAGTTTAATATCATTAATAAACCTTGCCTGTGGAAGGATATCTGTATCTCGCTCTATATATGTCACTATATCCAACCACTATACAATGTACATTTTTTTTAAAAAAACACACCATGTTTACAAGAATTAGCCATAAACTGGACCACACAGCAATTCTCAAAACACTTCACAGGATTGAAATAATACAGAAGAGTTCTCTGTTATCTATTCAATTAAGTTAGAAATCTGTAATAGAAATATAACCAATATATCTCTACATGCTTGGAAATGTTAAAAACACACTTTGAAATAACCCACAAGTTAAAGAAGAAATCACAAAAGAAATCTGAATATATTTTGAATTGAATGACAATAAAAATATTACACATAAAAATATATAGATGTAGTAAAACAGTATTTAGCAAAAACTTATTTTTTAAAACAGGCTGGGCATGGTGGCTCATGCCTGTAATCGTAGCCAAGGTGGATGAATTGCTGAGTTCAGGGGTTCGAGACCAGCCTGGGCAACATGGTGAAACCCCATCTCTACTAAAATACAAAAAATTAGCTGGGTGTGGTGGTGTGCACCTGTAGTCCCAGCTACTCGGAAGGCTGAAACATGAGAATTGCTTGAACCCAAGAGGCAGAGGTTGCAGTGAGCCAAGATCATAACACTGCACTCCAGCCTGGGTGACAGAGTGAGACTGTCTCCCACCCAAAAAACAATAAAATAAAATAAAAAGAAATAAAATGCACATAATACAGCAATAAAGGTTAAAACTTAGTACACTAAGCACCTATCTTGATGCTTGCCCCAGGCAAGCCCAACAGCCCACTTTCTGTATGTGGCCCCCACGCCACTGAATACGCTACAGAAAAATCGTACAACCAAACCGGCTGGTTTCCCGTTAAACAAGTGCCACAGACTTTGAATGGACATGCCATTCTGACCAGAGATTCCTTTGTGTTTGTACAGCAGAGAGTCTGGCCCTAGTTTCTACTCCCAGTTCAGATTTAGGTGTCCCAACCAGAGAACTGGCAAGCTCCCTCATGACCCTGCAGGTGCTGTACCCTGTGAAAGGCAAGAAATGATTTCGCCATGCCACACCCCAAAGCAAATAACCGAAAAATACCAATAAATGACCAATAAAGTTCTTGTTTCCTGAGACAACTCTCTCATGTCCTGTCTTCTCAAACTTCCAAACTACCCTCTATGAGAAAATGAGGCACCAAGTGCAAGTGCCTCATCTCTCTACCCCAGTCTCTTCAGCATCTACAACGTGCTCCCAAACCTCTGAAAATACTGGGACATTCCCTTCCATCAGAAGCCAGCTGCTCATGCTCACTCCTGCTCTGAGTCAGTCCCAGCTCCTTAGATTCCTGAGAGCCTCACACCTGGAGTTTACCCTTGTGCCCCAATCATCAATTTCTCCCTTTCTACTGAATCATCACACATATTCTAAAATCACTCAAGGTAAATAAACCGACAACCTTTCCTTGATCCCACCACTTCCCCAGCTTTTACCCCATTTTCTATGGTCAAACTCCTGAGAAGAGCTATCAGGATGGACTGCATTTCCACATCTCCCATTTTCAGCTCGCCTGTCTTCATTTCTGACCTGCCATCCCTCCCAATCACCAACTAGTGCACCCCACATAATTGTCCGAGTCCCCGATCCAGCCATCTCTTTGAGGGCTCACATTCTGACTCCAACCCCAACAAGATCCTTAGCTTCCCTAGGGGCCTGAGGGACTTCTACATCCAGGAGATTACGGTAGGGAACAAATCAGGTAAGAAAAGCTGGGAGGTGGTTCCTACTGCATATGAGAATGTCAAAATGACTCTCTTCTTCCCCTGCTTCTTCCCCTACCACAGATTCTTATGTCAAAAGGCAAATGCATCTTTCTTTGGCTTTGCCTGACATCTTTTATGACTCACTCCCTGTGGGAGGTCTCACCTGGGCAGAGGGAGCCACCAGTCTGTTGGTTTGTGCTTTAAAGTTTGTGGAGCTCACAATAATCCACCACATAGAATATCCTTGCCAGGGAAGACACTTTTTAGATGCCCAACATCTCTCAGAAGCTGGACTGGAGAAAATGATATGTAAGGATGTTAAAGGACATGGAGCCTAGATTTCTTGTTCCTGAATCTAGACCGATCATCAAAAGTAGCAGTCCCCAACCTTTTTGGTAGCAGGGACTAGTTTTGTGGAAGACAACTTTTCCATGAACTGGTAAGGAGGTGGATAGTTTTGGGACCAGGCATTAGATTCTCATAAGGAGCAGGTACCCCAGATCCCTCACACACACAATCCACAATAGGGTTCGTGCTCCTATGTGAATCTAATGCTGCCACTGATTTGTTAGGAACCAGGCTGATTCCTAACAGGTTGTGGACCAGTATTGGTCTGGTATTAGTCTGGGGGTTGGGGACCCTTGATCCAAAGCACTAGGCTATGATTTGTAATCTTATTGAGGATAAGAATTGCATCTCATTTGCCTTTGTAATCCATGCTCACAGGTGACTTGGTGAACTGTTAAATGACTGTATAGATAAACAATGTCAACATGAGCCATGCTTCCTTGGCTTCACTCACAAGGCCTTTTTCAGATCTCTTGTGGAGTTACGCATTTTGAGGAGCAGTCCTGTGAAATACTACAAGGCTATCATCAAGGATACAGTCCCCTACATTAATGTTCCCCTGCAAAGAATGAAAGGGAGAAAAGTCTTTCAGAATTAAAGTACCCTGAAATACCTGCTTTGCTTGGAAGTCATTATCTATCAGAATTATGTAATTCTGCTTTGGCCATTAAGGAACCCAGATACAAATGCATGGTCCAATGTCTGGAATTGTGTCGTTCACAGCAGGGTGCATTTTTGCATTACACTTAGTTAATATTTTTCTATTTAAAATTTTATTTCTATGTATCTTTTTATGTTAGTGAAAGTCTTTTGGTAAGTTACTGCAAACCACTTTCAGCATAAGCTGGGGTAAAATTTAAATGTTTAAAATGTATTTGGTAAGACAGGAGTCCTCAACCTTCAGGCCATGGACGGGCCCCACAAAAGCTCAGTGACAGCATTAGATTCTCACAGGAGCACGAACCTGATTGTGAACCGCACATGGGAGGGATCTAGGTTGTGTTCTCCTTATGAGACCCTAAACCTAATGATACATAAAAATTAATATTTTAACCATTATTAAACGTACAGCTCAGTGGCATTAAGTGCATTCACGGTGGAACAGTTTCATTCTGAAACCATCTCTCCCCCAACACCGTAAGTGGAAAAATTGTCTTTCACAAAACTGGTCCCTGGTGCCAAAAAGGTTGAAGACCACTGTTGTTAAGACACAAAAGGCAGACTACTGTATTATTCCACTTATATGAGGTACCTAGAGTACTCAAATTCAGAGACAGAAAGTAAAGTGGTAGTTGCTAGGGGCTGGGGGGAGGAAAGGAATGGGGAGTTACTATTTAATGGGCATAGAGCTTCAGTTTGAAATGATGACAAGCTTCTGGAGATGAATGGTGATGGCTGCACAACGTGAATGCACTTAATGCCACTGAGCTGTATGTTTAATAATGGTTAAAATATTAAATTTTATGTAATGTATATAACATTTTAAGAAGCAAAAAAGTGGATCTTGTGAGATTTGGCCTTGAGGAAGGCTGGATTAGAATCTGTTGTGAATTTTTGTTTTAGATGAAATGAGCACATGAAAAGTACCTGAAGAGTCAGAGTGAATATAATGACAGTAAAGATAAAAAGCAGGTGGTGGTGCATAGCTTCTGTACAACCACTGCTGGGATATGGGGAAAGAAGAGACATGCAGGTGCATCCCCAAAACATGTGGTGACATGTTTCTCTCCGAATGGAGTAGTGTTACTGAACCCGCTTCTCAGACTATAATCCTTTTGTCCCATGGGTACCAGCTACCAATCTGCTCATTTATTTAGAAAGACAGGACCACACTACTACTTATTTAGAAGCACAGGGCAAGCCAGGCTTTGTTTCTCAGGTGCGTTTTGTTTTTTAATATAATAAGGGGGTGGGTGAAGATAGGGGCTGTGCCTATAAAGGTGATAGGATCTTGGGTGATTATTCACAATGCCTGGCATCTGATAAGAACCTCATAACTGTTAGCATTGAAAATGTTACCACCATGTCTTAGGCCTCTTTTCAGGGTATCTTGTGCATACTAGAAAGAGAAGAAGTTAGCTTTCATGTGGACTAGCTCCTTCCACATCAATGGAAAAGCTAACTAGCTCTCTCTGGGTAGAAATAAGGCCTATCCTTCATTCTGAGTACAATACCTAGCTTGACTCGGGAGATCTTCACCCTCTTCTATGCTCAAGGAAACCCCACTCAGTAGAGTCTAATGTTGCTGCTCAACAGAATCCTCCTGGTATTTTGGAGGGAAAGCTCTTCTTGGCCTGTGATTAGCCCACCTACTGTAAGATGCCTGGCCCCACAGCACCAGAGTAGATGTGAATGTTCTGCCCTGCGACTGTCAATACAAGTTTGAACAGCGCTCTCCATGGAAACATGTAAAGACAACATGCTAAGACATAAAAGAAAAACTAGCAAACAGTTTAGAACTGAAGCCAGAGATGATGTACTTTTTCCTCTTGTTTACCTCTCTGGCTCATTGAATCAATGCAGTCCAAGAGGGCTGAGACTGGGGGGTTCTGTTCCCTTGTCTTGTGCATAACTTGAATGTCCTATCTTGATTTATATGTGTTTGATTCCATTTTATATCTTCCTCCGTAAGTTGGTGAAAGGATTAATGAATACAATATTTTGACAGAGATCGGTAGTAAGCCCAGTCATTGTGATAATCAAAATGCTCGCACAAAAGATATTTCTGAACACTCTCTAGACGACGATATTGAGCCCCTGAGAACCACTGAGTCTATCTGCCACCAGACTCCAGTCTTGCTTTACAACTGGCACAGAGCCTTTGCTCAAATCTATTCATGGGTAATTAAGCGATTCATTTCTTCCTGAATGCTTGCTTAGTTCACATAATTTCTCAATTGCAGATGTAAGTCTAGTTCTGTTTTGGGAAGCCTAGAGATAGAATCATTCTTTACTATTCTCAACTTTAATAATCTCTGATAATCAATAGTAAATGCTTATTTGTGGCCTAGTTTTAAGAATTTTTTTCTGAAAAGTCATTATAGGTTTATGAATAACAGTCATTGTTTTCCTGATTCTATATGTAATAAGTATTGACCATAGAAGCTTTGGAAACTACAGAAAAGCAAAAAAGACATAAAAGTTGCCATCTACATGAAGAAATATCAGTTTTTATATTTAGACATATATCCACAAATATGTCACTCATACACATAATATATTTTCATTCGTATTGTAGTATAGAGGGACAGTCGGTAGAAATGTACTAAACACAAGGAAGCAGAAATGTGAACTGCTGAAGACGTACTAGACAACTTATATTTTAATCATTCATTTGCTCCTATAACATAACCTTCAGCCTTATCCAAGTGAGCAGACTATATTAACTGTAAATTACTTGGAATACAGAACCTTCTCTGTAATAAGAGTCCACTGATTAAATTTTAGGATTTTCAACTCATTAATTAAAAAACAAATTCAACCAGGATATATGAGTCATTAATCTGACATTCATTCAAACTAGAGGTACAACCTTAAGGGAATCAAGCTTTTCATTTGTGTCAGGAGTTTTAAGTAACAGATTAAAATTGTTATTGAAGTGTTGAAACCAGTATCATCTACAACCTCAGTTCTACCTTAAGCAAAAACATTGCCAACATCCTCTGAACAGGAGTGTGGATGCCACATAAATAAAGGAGAAAAAAAAGTTTTCTTCGTCAGACTTCAAGATTGCATTGTCCCCTTAGAGGTGCAATTTGAGAAGACGTTCCCCTTAACGTATCAGGATGGTCTTAATAGACCCCAGAAAGTTTGCAGTCTGTGCATAGCAGAGCTCCCAAGATAGAATCTTCCATATTCACCTGAAACAAGGGCAGGATGAGGTACAAGTTGGTGTGGGAAAAGTGGTGTATAGCAAGAACTTCCTGGTCTTATCAGAGAGGTCTCCTTCTCCTCCTCCCACCTCTATTTCTCTGAAATGATGGGCAACACTTAAACTCTAAATCCAACTCTTCTCCCATTATGGCCTGTGGGAGGTTGCGCAGAAACTGTGGGGTCCTTCATCAAAACAAGGCTATTTTTCCTGTAGTTCATGGCAGGAGCAGATCTGAGCTATCCGTATAGCTAAGGCATCACTCATCCATTTCTCTAGTACTGGCCCCACCTAAAACAGCTGCTGGACTGAGAAACACAGTCCAGGCTCCGAGACTTCAAGCTCCACATTTGCTAAGCCTCTACAGTGTACCAGGCATTGTGGTTGAGCTGTGTGGGGTACAAAGATGAAGAAGACCACATCCTACCCTTCAGGACATGGTAGGTTGATCCATGCACTGAGATGAGAGACAGCAGGGCCATATGCCTCTTCTGGGTGAAATGACATACAATGGAAGATTAATGAAATACTTTCTAGGATTAAAGCATCTACCTCTTGTTTAAAAACTGTCACCTTCTCATTGATGCCCATATCACATGCCTATGTGACATTTTCCTGTGTATTTGTCATTGTTTGATCACTTTCTAAAGTCACACCAGTGCCAATGCCAGACTAACATGCTGAAGGTCCAGTTTTGAGTAGTGCAAGCTACAAAACTGATATCAACATCCACCAAATAGCACTGATGAGCGGCAAGTATTAAAACAACACAGAAAATCCCTAACAGCATGTTGTGGGTTGAATTATGCCTCTTCCCTCCCCAAAAGTATAAGTTGAAGTCCTAACACTGAATAGCTAGAAATGTGACCTTATTTGGAAATAGGGTCACTGAAGATACACTTGGTTAATCTGAGGTCATACTGGAGTAGGGTGGACCCCTGGTCCAATCTAGGTGTCCTTATAAGAAGATAGTCAAAGGCTCCAGGAAGACAGAGACACACAGGGAGAATACTATGTGATAACGAAGGCAGAGACTAGAGTTATGTGGCTCCACGCAAAGGAGCACCAAAGGTTGTCAAACCACCAGAAGCTGGGAAGGATCAAAGGAGGATTCCTCTTACAGGATTCAGAGGGAGCACAGCCCTGCCTACACCTTGAGTTCAGATTTCCAGCCTTCAAAACTGTTTTTTAACCAACCCAGTTTGTGGTACTTTATTATGGAAACCCCAAGAAATGAAAATGCAGGGTTAATGTTTCTCATCTGTAGGGAACATGAAAGTTTGGGGTTATCACTCTCAAAATATCATTTAACCAAAGGTCACAGTCATCCTGTGTTCCCCTCCTAGAAAGATGCTCCTTTGACACACTCACTACGCTCTCCCACTGCTTTTGACAGGGTCAAGAATTAAGTCCCAGGATAAAGATTTTCTTCTCGACTCAATACAAGCTCATTTTATCACTTTTTACAAGCAAGACCAGTATCTACCTTCATGGGGCTGTAGGAGTCACTGCTAATGAAGTCAAGAGAACAAACCATTGGCTCAAGGAACAGAAACAACTTGAACCAGGCATCCCAGGATGTCTGTGGCTTCAGAACACTTGTCTGGCCTGTCTTGCTGTAGAGCAATGTTCCATAATCTTTGTTTTGCATTTATGCCTTTTCAGAACATTTTTCCCCTAATGACCCCCTGGATAAAGTTTTAATGCCACAGTTATACTATCTACCTGTAGGAATATGTCAAGCACAAGGGAGTGGGGATATGAACTGCTGAAAATGCCTTAGACAACAACCTGTATTTTAATCGTCCATTTTCTAATATAACCTGTATATATATCTGTGCTTTATAGATAAAAGGAAGAAGATTTTTTTCTCCCTCCAAAGGCCACTTTTTGCCCCCCTTAGGGATATATAATTCTGTTGAGAATGCACACCCTAGAGCCAAAAATCTGGGTTTGGATCCTGCTTCCGCCCTTTCTTGGAGCATGACCTTGGGTAAATTACCGTCTCGGTGGGCTCAGTTTCCACAACTATAAAAGGGGGTGCTGTCCACATGAGGGGACTACATAGAATAACGTGGAGAATGTTGACACCTAATCAAGATTACTCTTATCTCATTTACTCTCTGCTTGCAGCCTAGATTCAGCCCTCAAAAGTTAGTCTTGCCTAACCTTAGCCCAGGCTTTCAAGACTGCCCCTTCCTGCTCTTTACTTTATATAGCCTGCTCTTCCCTCCTGTTCTCCCTGCTGTACTCCCATCTCATCAAAGTCCAGCGCATGCATCCCTTCCCCTGGGACACTTGTCATGTTGTTGCTCTAGCCACTGGGCTCCCTGAGAATTCTGCAATCTCCATCAGAGCACTCTTACTCCTCCACAACTATCTACACACAGACCTTTTTCCACGAAAGCTGTCATAAGCATGAATTGTGACCAATTCATCTCTTTAACCTTGGCTATTAATGCAGTCCTGGGAACTTGCTGAAAGACTCAACCACTTTTTTTCCTTATCAAAGAAATTTCAAGGAGATCAAAATTCCCACCTGGTTTGTTCCCCCAAAGTAACTGTCATGTAAGCTATGCAAAGATGCTTCAAGAAGAAAAGAGGAAAAGAACATTACAAATAAAAAACACCAACAGTTTGTACCTCCAAAATTATATACAAATGATGCAAATGAAAATTTGAACAAACAATTCTTCAGAAAATTGGTGATGGGCAGTAAGCAGTTGATTAGCACAGACCTTTTATATAAGTCAAACACAGTAAGCATTCATAGAATAAATAAGTAGTAAATATGTTGCTTTACCACTGGATATGTGTGTATTCCCAAGAACAAGGACACTGTCTTACATGAACATGGAAAATAATCAATTCAGGGAAATTTTAAATTAATAGAATACTGTTCTCCTACTATCCATATAGAAATATTGCCATTGTCCCAATGTCCTTTGTAGCTATATTCTCCTACCATACGAGTTGGTCAAAGGTCAGGCATTTCATTTCGTTATCATGCCTCCTTAGTCTTCTTTAATCCAAACATTTTCTCAGCCTTTATCTTTTGTGACATCAACATTTTGAAACATTTAAGCCAGTTATTTTTTTTATTATATATTTATTTGATGTTTCCTCAAAATGAGATTTACACTGAAATTTGGACAGGTAGATTGTCTCTCACAGTACATAAGCTTCACACAAACATCTCCTAAATCTTTTTTCCTTCAAATTCTTTCATCTAGTTAAGAGATTTGGCAGTTGTACCACTTTTCCACTAAACAGCCCTGTGTAACATGGGATTTTTCAGGCACACAGTCACTTTCTTTGACTTGCTACATCCTGGTGTATAAAGACATCTCAAGAGCTAATTATCCAAGATAAGGTAAATGGAAAATGATACACGATGCTACCGGCACAAATAACTCAATGAAATGATCATTTCAAGAATAGATATCTTTTACACAAGGCCAAGTTAACAAATGAACAGGCAATTATAATTACAATTTATTTTTTTCTTGGTGCCTTGCAAGTATATTTTGATATTGTTTTGCAGATCTATTCTGATTTCAGAAACGTTAAAATGTAAAGCACGGTCATGTAATCAAGTTAACATAATCCAGAGTTAACCTTATCTGATTATTAGTCAAAATTCTGGTGCCCATGGATTTTGTATAGGTTCTCCTACACATTACACATATTCTAGAATTTATGTTTTATTTAAAACAAAATACATTTTGTACAATATTTATACTAAATAATCTTTTAATATCTTTTAATGCTGTTTTTCTCATTTTAATAATAAGTAGGGCTTTCAGAACTAAGGGTACACACCTACGACCATCTGATCTTGGACAAAGCTGACAAAAACAAGCAACAGGGAAAGGACTCCCTAATCAATAAATGGTGCTGGGATAATTGGTTAGCCATATGCAGAAGACTGAAGCTGAACCCCTTCCTTACATTATATACAAAAAATCAGCTCCAGATGGACAAAATACTTAAATGTAAAACCCAAAACTATAAAAGCCCTGGAAGACAACCTAGGCAATACCATCCTGGACACAGAAACAGGCAAAGATTTCATGACAAAGACACCAAAAGAAATTGCAATAAAAGCAAAAATTCACAAATGGGATCTAATTAAACTTAAGAGCTTCTGCACAGCAAAAGAAACTATCAAACAGAATAAACAGACAATCTACAGAATGGGAGAAAATTTTTACAAACTATACATCAGGAAAAATGTCTAATATCCAGCATCTATAAGGAATAGACAAATTTACAATAGAAAAAGAAATAACCCATTACAAAGCAGACAAAAGACATGAACAGATACTTTTCAAAAGAAGACATATATGTGGTCAATGAGGATATGAAACCCTCCCCCCCAATATCACTGACCATTAGAGAAATGCAGATCAAAACCACAATGAGATACCATCTCATACCAGTCAGAATGGCTATTTTAAAAAGTCAACAACAACAACAACAACAACAACAACAACAACAACAACAGATACTGGTGAGGTTGCAGATAAATGGGAACATTTATACACTGTTGGTGGGAGCATAAATTAGTTCAATCGTTGTGGAAAGCAGTATGGCTATTCCTCAAAGAGCTAAAAACAGAAATACCATATGACCCAGCAATTCTAATACTGGGAATATACCCAAAGGGATATAAATCATTCTACCATAAAGACACATGTACATGTATGTTCACTGCAGCACTATTCACAATAGCAAAGACATGCAATCAACCTAAATGCCCGTCAAAGACAGACTAGATAAGGAAAATGCGGCACATATACACCATGGAACATAATACAGCCATAAAAATGAACAAGATCATGTCTTTTGTGGGAACATGGGTGAAACTGGAGGCTATTATCCTTAGCAAACTAACATAGGAACAGAAAACCCAATACCACATGTTCTCAGTTATAAGTGGGAGCTAAATGATGAGAATTCATGAAAACAAAGAAGGGAACAACAGACACTGGGGTCTATTTGAGAATGGAGGGTGGAAGGAGGGAGAGGAGCAGAAAGAGAGCTATTGGATACTGGGCTTAATAACTGGGTAATGAAATAATCTGTACAACGAACCCCTGTGACACAAGTTTACCTGTATAACAAACCTTCACATGTGCTCGAACCTAAAATAAAAGTTAAAAATGAACACAAAGGTGTTCTTTCTATCAAAAAGTAGGGCTTTTAGAAATGCATAATATAGGGTTGGGTACAGTGGCTCAAGCCTGTAATCCTAGCACTTTGGGAGGCCGAGGCAGGCAGATCACCTGAGGTCAGGAGTTTGAGACCAGCCTGACCCACATGGTGAAAACCTGTCTCTACTAAAAATATAAAACTTAACCAGGGGTGTGGTATGCGCCTGTAATCCCAGCTACTCGGGAGGCTGACGCTGGAGAATTGTTTGAACCCGGAGGCAGAGGCTGCAGTGAGCTGAGATCGTGCCACTGCACTCCAGCCTGGACGACAGAGGGAGACTCCCTCTCCAATGCAAAACAAAAAAACAAAACAAAACAAGCATAATAAAGTTTTTAATCAAATATGTCAATAACAACATCAATATGCCTATCCTGTTGAATCATAATGAAGGCACATCTAATTCAATTATGTAAGCCTATACATTTTTATTTTGCTTATTTAATATAAAAATCTAATAACCAAATCCTTGGTTTTCCAAGATGTAACCATGGCCCTCTAAAATATTCAAGTATAACCATGCACATGTCAATCTTAATCATCAACAGACTATATGCTGCTTTTTTTGGTCAGTGTTTTTCCCTTGAAATAAGAAAAAAAAAAAATCTGAGTTCAAGGAAAACAGTCCACAAACTAAAAGTGGCAGAACCCTCTTGGTTTATCAATATCATATATAAACAGGCATTTAGACAGAAGGTTTCTGGTTAAAAATGATAGAGTAAAAGCATCACTACTTTGCTCTCCTCTCTGAAGCCATCCAAGAAGAACTCACAGTTCTCAGGCAAAATGATCAGAGCACAGGGTTTCCCAAAGCAGGAGTACTCCTGAGGGACAAAATTAATGACACCTTATAACATTTCTTTTAAAAAGACTCAACTTTTGATGTTTGGCAGTTGACAGCTTTGAAGCCCTATGTCTTTTCTTTCTCCTGCTTTTGTCTTGTATCTGGGCAAGGTGGTAAGAAAGCCCACACACTCAACCTGAGTCCCACATCACATTCAGAAAGCCTTATCCCATTCCATTCTCTAGTCACTGTAAGAGCCCAACCCATTCTTTCTGCCTTGCTTGTTACGAGGACTGGTGTGAACCTTCCGGTTTGCCTCACAAAGTCACATCATGTGAATAATGAACTTTTTCATATCCTCTTAGTGGGTTTGGAGTCATTATCTCAACATGCAAACTAATTTTGGATGGAATGTTGTTCTGGCCCTTCACAGGGCAACCACAAAACACATGGCTTAGACCAGCAAGGCCAAGGTATGAGAACCTCCAAGAACCTTTAATTTTTTTTTAATTGGTAAGAAATTTCAGATAAATTTCTGAACAAGATCACATATAGGGATCTGTGATGTTTAAAAGAGGTCAAATGACAGGGAGTCACTGTGGCAGGATGGAGGGAAAGTTCAGGTGATCAGTGTCCCAGAGACTCTGTTCTTAGAAAAGTAAAGGTTGACAACTCCTTCTCTCTTTCCTCTCTCTCTCTCTCTCACACGCACACACATACACCCCACACACCCACACCCACACCACACACACCCACAGTGCAGCATTCAGGGCTCACTATAAGGATGCGTAAGTTCTTGTTAGCCCTCAAGAAAGTGTTCTGTGGTAGCAGACCAGAATTTCACACTAAATGCTACTCCATTTAGACTTTTCAGGCCCCTTCCCCACATAAGCATTACAAAAAGGAGAGATCCAGGAAGAACACTCTTTATCCAAAAATGTGAAATATCCTAAAGAAACCATCATTTTTGAAAATGTAAAATATCCTGAAGAAACCTTAATTTTTTTCAAGGATACCTCAAGACAAAAAGAATGAAAACACCCAAAAAATTCAGACAGGGAGAAAAAAGTTCTAAAGACAATATGAAACAACAGAAACAGATAAAAAGTAAGATGGCAGAATTCAGGAACTAGATGAAAGAAAAAAGCACAATTCATAAATGAAAGCTGCATTAGTGGCAAAAAAAAAGGAAGAGACATTGCTGGAAACTCCTGTCAAAGAGACAGAGGATGGGGTTGAGAAAATAAAGTAATGTGAAAAGGAGAGGAATAAGGAGTTAGAGAGGACTCGAGACAGGATGGTAGATGAGAAAGATCAAGGAGGCCTCATATTTGCATAATTGGTGCCCCTGAGAAAGAGAAAAATTAAAGCAATAGAAAAATGAATGTTTAATGATATTTTAGAACTGGTCTACAAAGTGGAATCCTTGGCCCAACATCATCAACTGGAAATTTACTAGAAATGCAAATTTTAGAGTCCCTCTCAAGACCGACTAAATCAGAAACTCTAGGTTCAAGCCCAGCAATGTGTGTTTTAACAAGCTATCTAGGTGATGCTCATGCTTACTCAAGTTTGAGATTCACTATAATAAGAAACAGTTTTCCCAAAAAAGAAATTGTAGTTTAAATGACAAACTGAAGTTTAAGAAAATCTAGTATTGAACAATCAACATCAAGACATATTTATAGGTATCCAGGTCCAAAACAATAAGGCAAAAATAAAAATGAAGACACTTGTAATAGCAGAAAGAAAATCAGGCTGGCTTCATGTTTCCCACTGCAGCATTTGATGATAGGGAACAAGCAGAAGTATAACAACAGAAAAGAAAAAGAGATTCCCCCTTTTTTTTTTAAATCCAAGCAAATGTAGAACCATGTCTCAAAGCCACAATCAGTGATACTAAGCCTAGTTCTTTTCCCCTCACATCATATCGCTCTTTAAAAATATATATTAACACTTCAGATATTACTAACGATCTTACTTTGTAGTAGGAGCTAGCTAGCTTTTCTTAGGCCTTTGTTCTGCTAGGCTGCGCTTTCCAACACGTCACTTTTCATTATCAGCCCCAAACAAGTGAGTGCATAAAAAGCGAGAGAGTGTGAAACTCAAGCCAGCAGCCTGAAACACTCACAGAACTACAGAGTATCCTACAGATCAATCAGAGTGCCTTTTCAGGAAGGTCTCCCCTGACCCCTATTTAAAACAGTACCCTTCTCCCACCCCATCCCCTGCCACCATGTTCTGCTCTATTTTTCTTTATTGAAGTTATCCACTGGAAATGTATTTGTATTTGTTCATTGTCTGTCTTCCTTTATTAGGGTGTAAAAATCTATGAGAGTTAGGACTTGGTCTGTTTTGTTCATTTTTATACCCTCAGTGTCCCATAGTCCCTGACATGTATTAGTTGCTCAATAAATTTATTGAATTACAGACCAGTTCTTGGAGAAAAGACAACTGAGGCCCCAAGTGAAGAAACAATGACATCCAAAGTAAATGTTGACATTAAATTGATTTAAATATGCACGGAATCCTCAACTTTAATATTAACTGTGTTAGTATTCACTAGATGGGAAGTCTGGGGAAAAGTCTCCATTCTGACAAAAGAATTTCAAGATCTTAATGAACCAAGGTGCTATGTAAATGAGCCAAAGAAGACTTCTGTGTATGGGCCTTTGGGTTATTTCTTTGCTGCAGCTGAGACTTATTAGCTTAAAAACTCACCAGCACAATACTCAAAATTTTACACATTCAGTTATTTTTAAAATAGCCCAACCAAGCAGATTTTGAGCGATTTACACCCTGCCTGTTTTGCATACCTCACAAAACTTCACCCCACATCTGCTGGCCATTGATAAGATACAGCTTTTGGTTAGAAGCCTCCAGATGCTACAACTTTTTGGAATTCTTTGATCCAGAGACTGTCCTCTACATTGCTGAGCAACATCACCTAAACATGCAAGTCCCCTCTCCAATCTTCCTTTAACCTGAGATTTCCCTGCTTCCTCCCCTTCTGAGTACCCACTGAGGTAGCCTCTGGACAGGTTCTTGCTGTGAGGGACTTTCCCTCTCACGCAACTCTATCCAAGTGCTGCCCAGTAAAGCTTGTGTGTTATTGCTTCTTGTGATCATATAGTTTCCTTGATCACCCCCATCACTACAAGATTCATCAGGGCTCATCACTGTTCAGAGATCTGTGTAAGATATGGGATAAGATCTAGAACATTCCCCTCTCTCCACCATCAGAAAAAGATATACTGCTCTCTAGGAGGAAACACACCTGGAACAGGAAAGTGAACTGAAAGCTCAACAGACAGGTTGATCAGTCAAGATGAGAAGAGCCTTGTGAGATGCTCCTCTCCCCCTGAACCTGCTTCTATGCTGTCTAACCATAGAAATGAACCTGCAATACTCCAGCCTCAAACTCTAGCAGAGAGGGGAAGACAGGCTAGTGTCAGACAAAGTGTATGTGGGGAGTGTCAAGGAACACTGCATTGGATCAAACAGAAGATCCAGGTAGAACTGCCCATGTTAAGCCTAGTCATGGTAAAAAGGATCAGGATTATAACTGCAAATACAAATAGCAAAGAAAAAGAAAAGAAAGGGAGCAAAACACAAAAAAAGATGAAAGAAAAGATTATAAACATATAGACAAAAGGCAGAAAAGGAGAAAACATAATCTAAAAAGGAGATGAAAAACCCAGTCTAGAAGTTAAGAGAATCAAGGGAAAACAAAAAATTCTTCTTGAGGATTTTGCACTATGGAAAACTTAATAGAAACATGAACTCAATAAGGCAAGGGCTCAGGAACTCAAAGACAAAGTGTCTTTGAAAAGACAGGTCACCAATCAAAGAAACAAGCTGAAAATAAAACACCATTATTACAGAACTACAAAAATAATTAGAAACATTAAGAAACAGAGTGAATAAGGGTGAAAAACTGGGCATACACAAAAGCCATAAAATAATCAGAGTGAAAGCATAGGAAAAAGAAAAAGTGACTTTAAAAATTAAAGATAATATAAAAGATATTCAAGATAAGCAGAAAGTATTCAACACAAGGATATCTGCTGTTTATGAAGTCAAGTGAGCAACAAATGGAACAAAAAATATATTCAGTGGAATAATAGCAGAACATTTCTTGAATGAGAAATCGAGTTTATATATGGAAAAGGCACAACCTATTTCAATCAAAACCATTACCACATTGAGACTTATGGTGGTTGAGTTATAACTTCACGCATACAGAACTCCTTAGGCAACCACACAGAAACATATTTGAGAATTAATTGGGGGAAAAGTAAGTCTGGCTTGAACACTTTCCAAAGAAACATTCAATGCCACTCATTGGGCAGCATCTGTAGTGTTCTAAGGGGAAGAAAGTGTGATCCAACACATGAGGTCTATAGTTAATATTATTGCGTTGTGTACTGGAAATTTGTTAAAAGAGTAGATTTTTAGGTACTCTTACCACAAACACACACACAAAAGAAGTAACTATGTGAGATGATGTATGTTTTAATTTGCTTGACTATAATATTCACTTCACTATGTATATCAAAATGTCATAATGATGTTTTGTCCACCTTAAATTTATGTAATACAAAATAGACAAAAAAAAAAAAAGACACCATCAGATAGGTTGTCATTAATAGTATACAAAAGCATCAGGCAGACTTTCTCAAGCCCAAAAGAACTAAATGAGGTACCCATAAATCTTTTGGAAAAAAACACAACTATTGAATAACAGAATCCAGCCAACAAAAGAGACTGACAGAAAAGTCTTGGCTAAAAGACCAGGGCAAATTCAGCGCCAGGTTGTGGTGGAGCCGTGTGTCTATCAGAATTGTTTAGATATTGGTGTGAATGACCCTCAACTCAGTGGTTTCGGTCCTCAAAAATCTATTTCCTGATCATGCAAAATCTACTACTGGCCCATAAGCCTCTCCAGCCTTTCATGTTAAGTTTTAGTATCACACCTCCATCTCCATACCAACACATGATTCCACAACTGTCAAGACACGGGAGAAGAACTCTGGAGAGTCTTGAAAGGACAACTGGATGTTTTCATCCAGAAGTGACACGCAGATCACCACTTACACTCATATTTTATCAGCCACAATAAGTCATATGGCCACATCTAATCTGAGGAAGATGAAGAGCCACCTCCCCATGTGCCAGGAAGGGAGAGCTGGAAATAATGGTGAGCAGTGATAATGTCTACCACAAACAATATTTATAAAGGTCTAAGAGGGAAGAAAAGGTAAGCATGGGTTTTATACACTAACAAGTTTTCAATTTTTCTTGAAAAAAAAAAAACAAAAAACTAAAACCAATGAACCAAAAGATTCAAGGTCAAAATAATGACCTCAGGAATGAATAAATATGTTAAAATGATTGACAGGAAACACCAATTCTATTTACATAGAGGATGAAAACTAATAACTGTGCTGTTTCCCTCTAGCTGGCAAGCATGTACCTGACTTTTCCATGGCAGTAGTGACAGAGGTCCCAGTATCTGGTCTCTCACTTCATGGTGCCAGGAGGTGGCTGTGTGGGATCTTTACCTTGTTGGCAGGAACCATGGCTGAAGTGAGTCATCTATTAGCTTTAATTGGGAAGAAGATTCCTGATTTGGGTGGCCTCCTGAAAGTTTCCTACTTCTTGGTCTTAGTAAAGGAAGCATTTCTTTGCTGGGTTAGTTTCTCTAGGTTGTTCTGGGAGTCCTTCATGGAAACAGCCTGGTGTCTGCTCCTTCAGCCCTTTCAACAATTTGTAAGCACCTAATTCTCTGTACTAAAAACCTTTCTTCTCAAACTAGATAGACTGGCCTCTTTTATCTGCAACTGAGCTGTGATTACACATTACCTCAAATCATAGTCTTAAATTAATTTCAGGTGGGTTAAAGAATTACATGGAAAGCAAATCTTTAAAACTTCTAGAAGAAAATGTGGTAAGCTCTATCTACACTTAAGAGTATGGAAAGATCACTTTAAAAATGCACAAAAATTCTAATGTAAAAAATAAAAAAAATTGACTACATTAAAACCTAAAACCTCTATTTATTAAAAAAAAAAAGTAAAAGAGACAGACTATAGTCTAGGAGAGGATGTATGCAACACAAATACGAAGATAAGTATTTTTTAAAGTATAATTAAAAAATGTAAAAAAAAAAAAAAAAAAAAAAAAAGAAGATTCGAATACCAGAAAAAAGAGTAAGTATAATATAAAAAGAACCACTTTTTATTAGGAAAAATAAAAAATAGAAAAATGAGTAAAGTTTATGGACAGAAAATTCATCAAAGAAGAAATATAAATGGCTGAGAAACATATAAGATGTATAAGTTCATTTGTAAAACAAAATATACATCAGACCTCAACTTGTATTATATATTAAATGAAACTAAAAGCATTATTTTATATCTATCAAATTTGCAAAAACTAAAAATACATTGTAGTACCAACTCTTAGCAAGGGCATGACACTGAGAACTCTTGTACTGATTGTGGAAATTTAAGCTGCTATTAGTCCTGTCGGAGAACAGTTGGGCTGCACTTAATAATGAAATGTGTGTATATACTACAACTTAAATATCAGTCTTAGCTATGTACCCCCAAAATCTCTTGCATGTGGATATAAGAGAAATGTGTGAGAACGAATGTTTTGTTAGTATTTTTCCGTAACAGCCAAAAATGAGAAACAATCTAAACCATCCATTAACAAGAAAACGGAAATAGTGATGGAGTTAGACAATGGAATATTACAAAGAAATGCAAACAGCTGCATTATTCAGGATAGAACAGGTTTTACCATAATAACCTCCAAATCACATGCAGCTTAAAACCACAAGTTTATTTTTTTTTGCTTATATTACATGTTCAATGTGGGTTGGCAGGAGGCTCTGTTCCATGTAGTCACCCAGAAACCAAGGCTAAAGGAGGCTTCACCATCTTATAGCTGAAGAATCTGAACACAAAGCCTTTTATGTAGCCATCAAAGAAGAAGAGAGAGAGAAGGTACCTTGGTTAACTGCCTCAACTTTAACATGAATGTGATACTTCTGCTCAGAGTCTAGAACCAATCATATAGTTTCATCCACCTGCAAAGTAGGCTGAAAAATAAAGGGAGCACATGGACTATTCAGTGAGCACTATCTCTATCACATAAATTAATTATGCATATCAATGTGGATAAATACGACAAAGTTGAGTACTGATTCAAGTTGCACAATCACGTATAGAACATAATACCAATTACAATATCAATTATACGAAGGTAACAAACAGAACAAATACTATGCACTGTTTAAGAATCTGTACAGTCATATTGAAAGTATGAAGCCATTAGTGAATACAACACAAGTACCATGTTTAAAATGGTGATTACCTCCAGGGGAAGGGAAGAAAATGCAATTAAAAAAGAGGACTCAGCTGGGCACAGTGGCTCATGCCTATGACCCCAGCACTTTGGGAGGCTGAGGCAGGGGGATCACAAGGTCAGGAGATCAAGACCATCCTGGCCAACATGGTGAAATCCAATCTCTACTAAAAACACAAAAATTAGCTGGACATGGTGGCATGCACCTGTAGTCCCAGCTACTCAGGAGGCTGAGGCAGGAGAATCACTTGAACCCAAGAGGCAGAGGCTGCAGTGAGCTGAGATCCCACCACTGCACTCCAGGCCAGGTGACAGAGTGAGACTGTCTCAAAAAAAAAAAAAAAAAAAAAAAGAGGACTCAGCGGCTTCCATAGGATGAATAATGTTTTAGTTCATAATCTGGGTGAATGAGTCATAAGTACTTGTTAGATCTTTTTTTTTAAAATTGCATTTTAGGTTTTGGGGTACATGTGAAGAACATGCAAGATTGTTGCATAGGTATATACGTGGCAGTGTGATTTGCTGCCTTCCTCCCCCTCACCTATATCCGGCATTTCTCCCCATGCCATCCCCCCCCAACTCCCCACCCCCTGCTGTCCCTCCCCTATTTCTCTCCAACAGACCCTAGTGTGTAGTGCCCCCCCTCCCTGTGTCCATGTGTTCTCATTGTTCAACACCCATCTATGAGTAAGAACATGCGGTGCTTGACTTTCTGCTCCTGTGTCAGTTTGCTGAGAATGATGGCTTCCAGGTTCATCCACGTCCCTACAAAGGACACGAACTCATCGTATTGGATGGCTGCATGATATTCCATAGTGTATATGTGCCACATTTTCCCTGTCCAGTCTATCATCAATGAGCATTTGGGTTGGTTCCAGGTCTTTGCTATTGTAAACTGTACTGCAATGAACATTTGTGTGCGTGTGTCCTTATAGTAGAACAATTTATAATACTTTGGATATCTACCCAGTAATAAGATTGCTGGGTCAAATGGAATTTCTATTTCTAGGTCCTTGAGGAATTGCCACACTGTCTTCCACAATGATTGAACTAATTTACACTCCCACCAACAGTGTAAAAGTGTTCCTATTTCTCCACATCCTCTCCAGCATCTGTTGTCTCCAGATTTTTTAATGATTGCCATTCTAACTGGCGTGAGATGGTATCTCGATGTAGTTTTGATTTGCATTTCTCTGATGACCAGTGATGATGAACATTTTTTCATATGTTTGTTGGCCTCATGTATGTCTTCTTTTGTAAAGTGTCTGTTCATATCCTTTGTCCACTTTTGAATGGGCTTGTTTTTTTCTTGTAAATCTGTTTTAGTTCTTTGTAAATTCTGGATATCAGCCCTTTGTCACATGGGTAAACTGCAAAAATGTTTACTCATTCTGTTGGTTGCCGATTCACTCTAATGACGGTTTCTTTTGCTGTGCAGAAGCTGTGGAGTTTGATTAGGTCCCATTTGTCTATTTTGGCTTTTGTTACCAATGCTTTTGGTGTTTTGGTCATGAAGTCCTTGCCTACGCCTATGTCCTGAATGGTTTTGCCTAGATTTTCTTCTAGGGTTTTTATGGTGTTAGGTCTTATGTTTAAGTCTTTAATCCTTCTGGAGTTAATTTTAGTGCAAGGTGTCAGGAAGGGGTCCAGTTTCTGCTTTCCGCATATGGCTAGCCAGTTTTCCCAACACCATTTATTAAACAGGGAATCCTTTCCCCATTGCTTGTTTTTGTCAGGTTTGTCAAAGATCGAATGGTTGTAGATATGTTGTGTTGCCTCCGAGGCCTCTTGTTATAACTATAATATTACATAGCAAACTTTAAAAAATTGCACATTAAAGACAACATTCATGTTGTCAAGTTAAAAAATGTTAGCTATATATTAACTTAGCTTGATGATTAAAACTTTGAGCAGAAAAAATTGAAATACCTATTGAAATACAGTACAAATGGTTTTCATTTGTACTGTAGAAGACTAGCTCCAAGACAAACATTATTTTCTTAGTTTCTAGTGACTTTAAAACTTAAAGTAACATGTTTTAGTTTATTAAATGATGACTTGAGTCTTAGTATCCTCAAACATTCACTGTATGATCCTATGAAGTCTTTCAGAACATACCTAAATCTCCTCATTCATAAATTCCCAAGTGGTGGTGTCTTTAACTGCCTTAGGTCAATGCTGGGAGAAACATGAGAGTTAATTATAGAAATTAAATTATGTTTTCTGTGCTAAAAAAAGAAGTACTACACATTGAGAAAATGGCTTCATGATCATAAGCAATAATACTGTGCTAAATATTTTATAAAGTAAAGGAAATACCCATGCATGTGAATGTTAATAATCATATATGGTTTAGCTCATGGCATGGATTTAGTCATTCTCAATGAATTCTCTTATGAAGAGAATTTTGTTATTATCAATGAATTTTGTTATTAACTAAAAGAAAACCTCCAGCTCATGTTAAAATTGGAATCTATTCTGGGGCTGTCAGCTTATACTTGCTGTCTAGACCCTGGTCCAAGACTGGCCAGAGTAGAGGAGCTATGTTCCATGGTAAAAGGCATTGTAACAAGGTTTGTTTGGCCTGGATGTAACTCCTCAACCAAAACATTTGAAACAGTAAAGTGCTATGGACAGGTGAAGCATTATTATAATGGGGATTATCTGTTGTAAGGCCTCCTCATGTCCTTGGTATGGTATGGCTGAGTAATGAGAAGCAAGCCAGAGAGATGGGTATATTCTTCCTCCAGAAGTCATCAAACATCTGAGTCACAGGTGCTTTTTATGTTTTTGGCATTTTTCCCCCTCAACTGGTGACAAGCTGTTCAACTGTTGCCTCAATTTTAAAGAACATTTTCTATTGATTTTCTCTCTTAATTATTATCAATTAGGGGCTAAATGAGGACCATTTGCTATGATGGCAGTTTGTTTTCTATTTGATAGCCTTTTTATATTGGCACTTGAGCAAAAGATAAACTTTCCTATTTTATTTTTTCCCTAAAACCTTCAAGCACATTGTGGTATATCTAATACTGCAGCTTATTATATTTTCAGAAGTAGTTTTCATCATAATGCCACTAAGATCTATCAAGCACTAATGTGGTTGGTGGTTATGTACTCGATTGATTATATACTAAAAAGGTGGTGCTTAGGAAATGCCTAAAGGCCTCAAGACTGGGTACAAAATTTAAATATCAGAGTTGAAAGCAGTTAAAAATTTGGCATTTTTTCCCTACCATGTAAATGAGCAAAGTCAGTGATGACATCTGCTATACTGGTGACTGTTAAAATGGAGCTTAAGAACCCATGATTTCTTAAGTACCCTAATTGCTCCAAGGCCAAAAAATGTGGCCCTCTCAGTGGTGTTCCTTGGTCCACAAATCTGTAGTCAGTTAACAAGAACTATGCTCTTAGCCAGTGTGACATTTTGTCACTTGCTAAAATCCCTGGTAATTTCAAAATATGCCTTATGGCAGACACTGACGGTTGCCAAGGCATCCACTCCCCGTTTATCCTAGCTAACATCTAGCTAAAGTGTCAGAGAGAGACATTTATTTTAAGGAATTGGCTTATGAGATTGTGGCCGCCAGGAAGTCCACACCTTGTAGGGTGGATGGCAGGCTGGAGACCCAGGGAAGAGTGGATGTTGCAGCTTGAGTTTGAAGGCAGACTGCTGGAGGAATTCCCTCTTTTCTGAGAAAGTCAGTCTTTTTTCTCTTAAGACCTTTAGTGGATTGGATGAGGCTCACCCACATTATGAAGGACAATCTGCTTTACTCAAAGTCTATTGATTTAAATTTATTTATCTAAAAAGTACTTTCACAGTAATATCCAGACTGGTGTTTGACTCAATACCTAAGTGATATGACCCAGCCAAGTTGACACATAAAATTAACCATCATAGTCCCTTATGCAAACAAACTCATGTTAATAAAACCTATGGTGATCAGGCTATAAATGTATCTTAAATGCTCAGATATTGTGGACATTACAGATTTAATAACAAGGCTGTCAAACTTTGTATACCAAGGCAAAACTTCATTTTTGTTGTTTTAAATCCTATTAAAAGATGAATTAGGAGGCCAATGGGTTTCCAAAATAACTTAAAGATTTAATTCATGCTCCAGTGTGCAATGTCACGGTATGTACTTTCACTAAGAACACAGACTTCCAAGGATTCAATCATTCAATGGATACCACCAACTTATTCTCTGTGGTCCAGATAGGATAAATGTTAGAGCTGAAAGGCCTCAGGTGAGATGGACTGTAAGGCAGCCAGAGTGTCGAAACAGTTGGGAGGAGCGCCAATGCTATACCCATGGGCTGCGAGGCCACTATATTGTGTTGGAGCTGTGTTCCCTGATGGTTACTCCCCTGTTCAGGTCTGCTCTCACTACTACAGCTGCATAGGAAATGCAAGCGTGAGGTTAAGTGCCTTGTAGACACAAGTGCCTTAAAGAGGAAGCAGAAATTACCACCATTCTTTTTGAGGTGAGGGAGCACAGGCTGGCCATTGCTCTAAAGACTTAAAATAGGGTGCAGGGCCTAGTTGAGTAAGGAGGCCTGTTGAACACTTGAAGGCAGGGGACCCAGAGGTTCAGACTGTTTCCCTGGGGATATTGTAAGGGTACTGCTAAACTTGGGACTAACAAGGTAACCTTGGGACAACCATGTAATCATTCCAAGTTTCAGATTTCCCTACATGTGGTTTATCACTTGCCGTTCCCAGAGTTCTCATAAGGATTAAATGAAACAACTCATCTGTAAAGGCAAATTCAATCCCATACCCATAGCATGTCCTCTTGATATATTTATTCTTTAATCTATTGATACTAAAGAACTAGTGAATGGAAAATATATGTTTGGCTTTCACTGAGGGCAATTTAAATTTTAAAGATTCCCATCCATCTCACAGTCACGTAGGGTCACTTTGACAATGATTCAGATTGAGCATTGTGGTTACAGTCTCTACAGAAATCTGATTTAGACATGGTGGTATCTTAACCTAAATTGCCCATTAATTAGGACTTCAAAATACATGTCCCCTTCAATGGCTCCATTATCCCTGAGAAGCTAGGTGTTATCAGCCCTGTGGCTTAAAGCAGAGGGGAAGGGCAAGACTGGGGCGATGAAGGAGAGGATTTTGGAATGAGGAGGAGAGGAGGGAGCAAGTCCTACATTTCTTTACTTTTTATTTATTCCTGGTTATAAAAGCATGCATGTAAAATGTGGAAAACTTGGAAGCTAAATGGAAAACAGAGGTAAGAAAAAAATAATCCACAAGTCTAGCTCCTAAAGAATGATTACTCTTAACATCATCGATTGTGTATTTCCTTTTCTATCTTTTTTCTGTTTTCCTTATTACACAGTGATTATACGTACCTTTTGCATTGCAGTTTTCAATCTAACATTTTACCCATGTTAACAAAATATGTACATTATTTTAAAGGCTTTAAGAGTTTACCCATGTTAACAAAATATGTACATTATTTTAAAGGCTTTATCATATTGTGTCAAGTTGAATGTGTCCTAACTTACTTCTACCATTTTGTTGTTGAGCATTTATATTATGAATATTTTTTATATTACAAATAATTCAGTATAACTCATTTTTGTACAACATTTAAAAAATATTCTCTTACATCATCAGTTATAGGTTTGAAACATAAAATTATTGGGAAAAGAGTGCTTGGATATGCTAAAGGCTCTTGATACATGATGGTAAAAGGTTGTGGCCATTTATACTTCCCCAGCAATGGAAAAGAGTGTCACTTTTAGTCTACTCTTGTCAACACTGAGTAGAGTGATCTTTTTAAAAACTACTAATTTAATTTTAAAAACTACTCGAAGCACAAACCTCTATTCCCTTGATTTCTAATGAGGTTCAATATTTTCCCATATATTTCTTAACTTGTGCATATTCTTAGCCCACAGAGATGATTGTTTAATATATTTTACCAAGGATATTACAAATACATTGGAGTATCTCTAAAGCATACTGTGGAATAAAGCCCTGTCACTGGGAGCAACATGGATAAAACTGGAAGTCATTACGTTAAATGAAATAAGTCAGGCACAGAAAGACAAATATTACATGTTTTCATTCACATGTAGGTGCTGAAAAAGTGGACCTCATGGAGGTAGAGAATAGAATAGTGGTTACCAGAAGCTGGGAAGGGAAGTGAGGAGAAAGGGATGAAGACAAGTTGGCTAAAGGGGTACAAAAATACAGTTAAATGGAAGGAAAAAGTTATAGTATTCGATAGTATAGTAGGGAAATTATAATTAACAGTAATTTATTGTATATCTCAAAATAGCTAGAAGAGAAGAATTGTAACATTCTCAACACAAAGAAAAGATAAATGTTTGAGGTAATGGATATCCCAGTTACCCTGATTTGATCACAACACATGGTATACAGGTATCAAAATGTCACACATACCCTCAGAATACATACAACTAAGATACAGCAATAAAAATAAATAAATAAGTAAGTAAATAAATAAATAATACTGTGGAGTTTATTCCAAAAGGACAGGATGCTAATCTATGAAGTGTGTGGGCAGTGTGAATACCAAGTAATAAGTGACCAGACAGAAGTAAAGAATACTCAATTCCAAGGGAAAGGAAATGAAGCCTTAAGTTTTCTTAGAAAAACCAAAGCAAATGCCACAAACATAATGAGCTATGTTTTGATTTCAGTTCCAAGAATAATTTTTTTCCCATTCCCTGAAAACAATTTTCCAAATTGTTCTATGTTAAAAGTAATATAGGCTCACCTTGGACATATTACGGGTTCAATCCCAGACCACCATAATAAAGCAAGTACCACAAAAAAGTGAGCTGCACAAATTTCTTGTTTCCCAGTGCATATAAAAGTTAGACAGACTATGCCATAGTCTATGAAATGTTGTGCACAAAAAAGTTATGTTTATTCTTTTAACTGTGCAACAGCATTGTGCCCAAAAAATGTACATAGCTAATTAAACTATCACTAAAGAAACACTAAAAATAATCTGAGCCTTCAGCAAGTTCTAATCTTTTTGTTGGTTGAGGGTCTTCATGTCAATGGATGCTAACTGATAAGGGTGTGGATGCTGAGGATTGGGGTGGCTTTGGCAATTTCTTAAATTAAGACAATTACGAAGTCTGCTGCATTGATCGACTCTTCCTTTCATGAAAGATTTCTCTGCAGCATGTGATGCTGTTTGATAGCATTTTACTTACAGTAAAACTTTTTCAAAGTTGAAGTCAATCCTCTCAAACCTTGATACTGCTTTATCAACTAAGTTTATGAACTATTCTAAATCCTTTTTGTCATTCAACAATGTTCATAGCATCCTCACCAAAAGTAGAAAAAGCCATTTCAAAGAACCATTTTCTTTGCTCATTCATAAGAGGCAACTCTTCACCTGTTCAAATTTTCTCATGAGATTGCAGCAATTCAGTACATTGTCAAGCTCCACTTCTAATTCTAGTTCTCTTGTGATTTCTATCACATCTGCATTTACTTCCTCCATTGAAGTCCTGAATCTCTCAAAATCATCAATGTGGGTTGGAATTAACTTTTTCTAAATTCCTGTTAATATTTTGCCTCTTCTCACAAATCACAAATGCTCTTAGTGACATCTAGAATGGCGAATCCTTTCCAAAAGGTTTGTTTTCGATTTACTTTGTCAAGATCCATCAGAGGAATCACTATCTGTGGCCATTATAGCCTTATGAAATGTATTTCTGAAATAACAAGACTTAAAGGTCAAAATTACTACTTGATCCTGGGCTGCAGAATGGATGTTGTATTAGCAGGCATGAAAACAATATTCATCTCCTTGTATATCTTCATCAGAGCTCCTGGGCAATCAGATGCATTGTCAATGAGCAATAATATTTTGAAAGGAATCTTTTTTTTTTTTTTTTTTTTCTGAGCAGTAGGTCTCAACAATGGGCTTAAAATATTCAGTAAACCATGTGTAAACATATGCGCTATCATTCAGGCTTTGTTTTATTTATAGAGCACACGCAGAGTAAATTTAGCATACATTTTAAGGGAACTAGGATTTTTGGAGTACTAAAATGAGCATTAGCTTCAACTGGAAGTCGCCAGCTACATCAGCCCCTAACAAGACAGCCAGTTCTTTGAAGCCAGGCATTGACTTCTTTTTAGTTATAGAAGTAGTAGACGCCATCTTCTTCCAATAAAAAGCTGTTTTGTCAACACTGATGAAATCTATTGTTTAGTGTAGCCACTTTCATCAATGATCTCAGCTAGATCTTGTAGATAACCTGAATCTCCTCCATCAGCACTTAGTGCTTCACCTTGTACTTTTATGTTATAGAGATGGCTTCTTTCCTTAAACCTCATGAACCAACCTCTACTAGCTTCAAACTTTTCCACTGCAGCTTCCTCACCTCTCTCAGTCTTCATGGAATGGAAGAGTTAGGGCCTTGCTCTGAATTTGGCTTTGGCTTAAGGGAATGTTGTGGCAGGTTTGATCTTCTATCCAGATCACTCAAATTTTCTCCCCATCACCATTAAGGCTGTTCCATTTTATCATTCATATTTTCACTCGAGTAGCACTTTTAACTTTCTTCAATAACTTTTCCTTTGCATTTACAACTTGGCTAAATGTCTGGCTCAAGAAACTTAGCTTTTGGCCTGTCTTGGCTCTCAACATGCTTTCCTCACTAAGCTTAATCATTTCCAACTTTGATTTAAAGTGAGAGGTGTGCAACTCCTCCTATTTTTTGAACACGTAAAAGCCATTATACGACCATTAATTGACCAAATTTAATATTGTTGCATCTCAGGGAATAAGGAGGCCTGGGAAGAGGGAGAAGAGGTGAGAACCACCAGTCACTGGAGCAGTCAGAACACACACAATACTGATAGATTAAGCTTATCCTGCCTTATATGGATGTGGTTTGTGGTGCCCCCAAACAATTATAATAGTAAAATCAAAGATCACTGATCACAGATGACTATAACAATAATAATGAGAAAGTTTGATACATAATGGAAAAGTCAGAGGTATTGTGAGAATTACCAAAATGTGATATAGAGACACAAAGTGAGCATATGCTATTGGAAAAAGTGGCCTCAACTTTCTTGCTCAATGCAGGGTTGCCACAAACCCTCAATTTGTAAAAAATGTAATATCTGTGAAGCAAAGTAAAGTATAATAAAATGAGATATGCCTACGACAGTACAAAATGACAAAAATTAGGGTGAACAACTTTTATAATGAAGCAAAGAGCTAGAAAGCCAATTTGTTTCCAGGGAAAGTAGGAACGTTATTCCCAAACCAATTAGACCCAAAATGATTATGACTGATATGTATGGTCTGGGCTCACTCTGAAAGATTTTGCTTCCTGAAGAAGACGTTAAAATACAAGCACTATGTGTATTTATTCATAATGTTTGGATGAATCCATACAATAAACTGTCAAGAAGATAAATCTGTATATAACAAAAAAAAATGACAAAGGGGATGATTCAGTAATATTTCACTTTCTATAGAACTTCCAAAACAAGTTAATCATTCATTCTATATTTCACTTTCTATAGAGCTTCCAAAATAAGTTCATCATTCATTCTATAATACATTTATTTAACTTTTTAATCTCCCAAAGCTAAACATTTTAGACTAACACTGATAACAGAAATACATTTTAATGCAAAATATATGAAGCAAAATGACTAATAAAGAACTAACCATATGATTGTAATTATAACTTTAAAATTCTCAAAATGATTTTACTGAAGTAAATCTAATAGAACAGTAGGACATATAGACTGTTTTTCATTGAGATGTAAAGAAGAAAGTTAAAGTTACAGGTTACCACCTTTTGCTTAGAGACTTGGCATCGTCTGGGTCCTCTCCTGATGAATGCCATGTTTTTAATCTGACTCTCTTATTTAGAGCTGCACAACAGACAGCCCCAGGTATTTGATACAGTTATTTCTGAGGCTATTCATATTGTAAGATGAATGTCTACCTTTAATTCCTAGCTCCTTAATTTTCTGTGGACAAGAATTTTTATTAGTATAATTATTCATAGCCCATAGCATCTCAAAATACATATGCATATGGTAGCCACTGGATAAATAGCTAGAAACTAAACCAATGTAGCAAAATGGTTTTATTTACATACAGAAATGAATAGTACCTCATGGGTAGCAAGGAGTGAATATGGGTCTGAAAGTGGCCTCACAAAAGTGGTCATCTGTGCAACTTCACACATCTATCAACTATTGAGATTTCATATACAAACACAAAATGTGCTCTTCATAGAATCTTACATACAACGTTTTAAAAACCCACTTGCTTGGAGATGAAAATTCTAGAAGAATGTTCCAAAGACTAATGTCTAAAGTAAATCAGTTCTAGCTGAGAAGGGAGTTTCAGATTGAATGAAGGGCAGAGGAGCTACTGGACAAAGTAGACAAGCGTCACTGAGTGTCCACGTTGCCACAATGTTCGTCACGTAATCCTTAAATGTGTTACATAATGAATTCGGCTCTGGCTCTTGTGTAATGTTGAAGGGCTACACAGCTTGTTGCTATATAAATAAAATTAACTCTTCTAAGGCATCCTTCAAAAAACATGAATGTGTACAACATAAAAGACGTCAGCTCATCAGCCATACATCTGTTGGTACTTTGAAAGACATACTTCTGTCAAACTGGGCCTTAGAGACATTTCAGGAAGCAAAAACGTGTCACGTATTTCATAGATTTCTTTCCTAGACAGGTTCTAGGAAAGACTGGAGCAATATAGAAAAATAGGGAATGATTTAAACTTCTCCAACCCTTTGGGTTTCGGCCAATAATAATCTCAAGACATAATACAAGATTAAAGCAGCAACATTTCCAATTTTTTTCTCAGCATCCCCATTCTGCCAGCTTTGATTAAAGAAGTGTGGGTGTTTTCTGTTTGAGCTAGACACACTGAATGTGGAAAACTCCTCAGTAACCCTTCACTTATTTTAAAAAATGGAACAAGGGTACACTGGCTGTTGCATGTCTTTGCAGGTATCCTTCTACTAATGGTTGTTTATTTTCTAATGCTCAACTTCTGACACTCAGGAGCTGTCATGCAATTTTGACACGGACATGATGCAAGATTAAGTGAAATGGGATTACCTAAGCCTCCTGCCTCCTCATTAAGTTGCTAGAAATATGAAATGGAAATTTAAAATATAGTCTTGGCAGCCATTGCTGCCTTTTTTACAACTTATTTTTCAATATCTTGACAATTTCTTGAGACAATACTGTATAAGAGAAATAGCAAACGGTTGGAATCAGAAGATCTTGCTTTTGAGAGGCAAGGTTCTTCCATTTATAAGTGATATGATTCTGAGGTGGTGCAGGAACCACTCAGCACTAATGGTATTTGATAAATGCAATGTGTCATTTAATTGTAACTGATAATAGACCCCTGCATACAAGTCATGGTGAATGTGGGGTTGAGAGGCTGTGACTGCCTTTTATTGCTACTGTTTAGTAAATTTGGAGACTTTTCTTACCCGGAGAGAAGAGGAATAGGGACACATTGAAAGAAATAAAATTGTGTAGGTACTGATATTTCCTTTTATTTGTAGGGTAAATATGTTGAAGCACAGTAAAGAATAGTATAGTTTAATAACTGCTAGGGTTTGACATTCCAATGATTTCACTACTCCTTAAAGATCAAACCCCAATTCTTCATACCAACTGATCCAATCATTTGCCATCATCCCACTGCAATAGTGGTCCGCTTCAGGCCTTCCACACACCTTGGGGGACTCTGTTTTGTTTGCTCATGCCACACCTTGTCTTATAGTGTCTCATGATTCCTCCTCTCCAACTGAGTTCCATCGGATGTCCTCCTCTTCCACAAAACCCCTTGAGGACAACTAACACTCTCTGAGTCCTTTCCTCTAAAATTCCTAAAGCCTCATTTTGTACTATGCATCTGGCTGCTATTGAACATTGTCCTGTTCTATTTGGCTCACAAAGATACATGTGCTTTCTATGTTCCAGGCTCTGGTGCTACAAATGGAGTTGAAGAAGACAGTGTCCCTCTCCTGGTGGTGTTTACCACCAGTCGGTAACAAACGTCAGTGTAGCACATGCAGCCATGGCAGATGTTTGAGTCAAATGCTACATAGGACTTGCCCAACTTGGTAGGTACAGAATCATAACATGCAGTCATCTCGCCCTTTCCAACTTCTTATGTCTCTCACATCCTGTCCTTCCAGTTCCTTCTTCTCATTTAAGAAAAACTTGTCACCTGGCTCATTCTTCACCTCCATACTGTGGCCACCATCCTGTTTTTTTTCCCAGTCATATGGGCACTGGTATTTTGGTCCCTTAACTTATTCTTCTAGACTTTGTCTCATCTTCTCATGGTCACCACTCAACCGGTCTACTTTAGAAGTCACAAATTATTCTTTTTCTCTATATAGAATTTTCATTTTTTCCAATTTTCTTTGTTAAGTGCTCCCACTGTGACAGTTCTTTGACTTCACCAGATACTTCTAGTTGACTGACCCTTTTGTTTTTTCCCCATCCAGCCATAGCCCCTTTCTGTTTTTACTTACTATCCAGATTCTGTCTTTACATTCTTCACTGTCCAATATCCTAAACTCCGTTAGCCTCTGACCTGTCCCGAGCCCCACAAAAACTCCCAATCTGTGGGAAGATTGAAAGAAAACAGATTCATCATTAGACATTCACATAGGAACATGGATCGAATGTCTGCATCTCCAACTCCTGTAATGCCTATTGAGATCTACTCCTCTTTCTTCCAGCATCTGGCTGTCTTGCTCTCAGTGCTTCACCTTCCCCCACCTTGACTGAGAAACAGAAGGCATGGATGAACCACTCTGTTGATCACTCTCAGATATATGCTCATCTATAATCCCAGTCTCCTCCTTCCCTTCACTGTTGCAGGGCTTTTCTCCTCCTCTCAAGCTGCTGTGTGAGACCCAGATGGGCTTCTTGCTCTGACAAAGTCAGGCACAGGACCTGCGCAGCCCCCAGACTTGGATACTGGGTGTTCAACAAACCACTTTTTGTTTCAGTTCCTGTCTCTGGAATCTTTTTTTTTTTTTTTGGTAGCCCAGAGACTGATTCCTTGGTGGCCCCAAGGAAACTTGGCAGCTGTCCCCATTAACTAGCTCTATGGGAAATTCTAGGTCTTGATGCATTAAAGGATACAAGTGAGTAAACAGGGCAAGGGGAGGAGAAAGGAGGAAACAAGGAAAGGGCATGGGAGGCACGGGCTTCTGAGTGTGTGCTCCCAGGACTGGCTCCTCGCTGCTTTGCTTACTGTAACAGGCATTTTGGAAGCATGCAGCAAATACGAATCATAATGCACACCACAGATCAGCACAGACAAATACCAAACACCGGTTTATCAAACTCATCAGTTTCCAAATACTCAACAGATCAAAGAAGTGCTCTGCTGGTCACTGAGGGAGAATGTGAAATGCCATGTTTGTTATTTCCTTCACAAGGTTGTCTTCATTCCCCCTTTCACAGAATTGACTCTTTTTTATCTTTTACAATCTTGCTTTTATTTCTTGTCCTCCATGAAGCTTTCTCCAAGCCCCAGGGCTAGTCTCTCCTTGCTCAGTGCCCTTACAGCCAATAGACAAATTAGTCAGAGCATGTATCTCCACATATAAGAGGCCAGCACTTACATAGCTCACCACCTGCTACGCCACCAAGTCACTCGTAATTGGTCTAATTCACCATCATGTTTCCTGCACCCAGCATAATTCCTAAGAATCCAACACATGCTTGTGGAATGAATGAATGAAAGGATGAGACCAGCTGAGACATTCCAAAAAGATGAACAACACATGTAGGAGCTGCATCTTCAATCCCAAGAAAGCCCTTTTCTATTCACATCCAGATGCTTCTTGGTGGCCCCCTCTCATCCTCCCTATAAAGGTCAACAGGTTTCCTTATCCATGCATCTCTCTTAGCAAGCTATTTACTTTGGCCAATACTCTGTGTTGATTTACCAATCACAGCTGGTCCTACCTAACTGAAGGAGTGGCAGGTGATTCTCTCTGAATCACCACCGCAGACCCTGGGAATGCACCAGCCACTCACCTCGCTTGCTGGCAGACGCAGCAGAGCCAGGCCTTTTCGTGCTTCTGGTAGGAGCAGCAGCTCTTGCAGACATTGAACTTGCAATCTCCACACTGGCGCTTGGTGTTGACGAGGAAGGTGAAGGGCGAGCAGCAGCGCATGCAGCAGTGCTCCACGAACTGCTGGTGCTTCGAGAGGATGCTGCACTTGCTGCCTTCCTCATCCAGCTTCTGCTTTAGCTCACTGAAAAACCAGGGTAGGGGAAAAGGGAAGAGGAAAGAAACAGAACATCAGGTCAGGGGCAGTCTCTGCAAAGCACCCATCCTGTCCCTTCCTTAGGCCAAACTACCATGTACGATCTTCCTGGAGAACAAGAGAGCTCAGAAAGATCAACTGCTCAACACTATGTCCAGAGAAGAACATTAATTGTGGATTAGTTTTGTGTATGTCAGATTTTCTACGAGAAAGCATGAAAACCTTATTACTATATTTCAGAGACTATGGTGAGATACAAGTTATTAAAAAACTAATAAGCACATCCTTGAAAAATAAAACCTTTAACTTAATTAATGCCTTTTTAAAGGAAGAGGAGATCACTTATGATAAAACACTAATCCTCACTGAGCCCTGCTGGGAATATGATAAATGCAGTCCTGGCCTT
This sequence comes from Sapajus apella, assembly GCF_009761245.1. Taxonomy (NCBI): domain Eukaryota; kingdom Metazoa; phylum Chordata; class Mammalia; order Primates; family Cebidae; genus Sapajus; species Sapajus apella. Next base: position 59,113,562 of record NW_022436944.1, on the reverse strand, counting down.
ATTTAACATCCCTGGAAACTGAAGTACCCAGGGATTTTAAAAGCTTTCAAATCAATATGAGTCAATAAAGAGTCTATGGGTGATGGGCAGATCGAGGCACTGGTGATTCAGAGTTGGATAAAAGAATAATTATCTTCTAAAAATCTCCTGATCACTGGGCACACAGCCAGCCACATTAATGCAAAACATGAAGGTGCATACATTCCTCTCTGCTCAGTGAGAAGAAAAATACACTGTGAACAGATTGAGTAGCCTGGGGGGAAAATGAAAAACAAATCAAATTATTCTGAATCAGCAGGTTTGAGTTGTTTTTCCTGCTACGAAAATGGGGGCCTCCAAAGAACGGTAGAAAAATGATTATTTTTACTACTATTTTGCAATTACTATGATAATAGACTATAATTTTTATGATTTTACTACATTACAAGACTACTACTTTTACTATTTTCCTCCCATTGCACACTATCATTATAATAGTAAAACACAAACAGCCCCCCACTTATAATGGTTCAACTTAGGATTTTTCAACTTTCTGATGATGCAGAAACTATATGGATTCACTGAAAAGCAGCAGAAAGTGATACTCATGATGCTAAGCATAGCAGCAGTAGGCCACAGCTCCCAGTCAGCCATGAGATCATGAGGGAGACACTCTGCCGTGTACTATGTTTTACTGTGTTGTCAGATGACTTTGCCTAGCTGCAGGTTCATGTAAGTGTTCTGGGCACATTTAAGTCTGCTTGGCTAAGCTATGACGTTCTGTAGATTTGGAGTATTGAATGCATTTTCAGCTTACGATAGCTTTACCTTATGATGGGTTTACTAGGACACAATCCCACTGTAAATCAAGGAGCATCTATATTTTATTTTACTACACTATTTTCCTATGATAATACTTGATAACATTTTACTATTATTTACTGCTACTATTGTCTTACTACTATTTTACTTTATTACTATTTTATTACCTTTTATCTTTGCTACTGTTTTTATTTTTACTACTATTACTATTTTTCTGTACCCAGTTGTGATTATGTAGTTCATACTGGATATATTTATGATGTATGTGGCCAATATTTTCTCCTGTTCTGTACTTGTCTTTTTATGTTTATGGTTTTTATTCTCATTTAGAAATGCTTATTTTTTCTGTAGTTACATCTGTCAGGTTTTTCTTTCATGGACATTGGGCTTTACGTATTGCTTGGGAAGGCCGAGACCACACCATCAGTTTATACACATAGTCAATTAGCCCCTGTAGTAGGTTGAAGGTTGACCGTCTTAAATGATATGCCCATGCCCCAAATCACTGGAATCTGTAACTAATACCTTATTTGAAAAAGGGGTCATACAAGTTAAGAAACTTGAGATATAGTTATCCTGCATTATCTGGGTGAGTTCTAAATCCAATGACACACAGAGAAGGCAATGTGAAGACAAAGGCAGAGATTAGAGTGCTGTGGCTGCAATCCAAGTATTGCCAAGGTTTGCCAGCAGCCACCAAATCTAGGAAATAGGCATGGGAACATTCTCTCCCAACCCTTGGGAGGGAGCCTGGCCCTGCCAACACCTTGATGATAGACTTTTGACCTCTGAAGAGGGAGACAATATGTGTTTGTTGTTTTAAGCCACCTGTTTGTAGTAATTTCTTACAGCAGCCTCAGGAAACTAATACAGTTTCTACTTTTCTTTTTTTTTTTTTGAGACGGAGTCTCACTCCGTAGCCTAGGCTGGAGTGCAGTGGCGCGATCTCGGCTCACTGCAATCCCCACCTCTCGGGTCCCGGTTCAAGCAATTCTCCTGCCTCAGCCTCCGGAGTAGCTGGGATTACTGGCACGTGCCACCATGCTCAGCTAATTTTGTTGTATTTTAGTAGAGACGGGGTTTCACCATGTTGGCCAGGCTGGTCTTGAACTCCTGACCTCATAATCCGCCTGCCTTGGCCTCCCAAAACGCTAGGATTATAGCTATGAGCCTACTTTTCTTTTTTTAAGGAAAACAGTAAATATAAACTTTCCTAAACACTATATCCTCATCCAGTTACCACTTTCTAATAGTCCTAACCTCTTCTAGTTAAAATTCCTGATGGTCATGATATGTTCTTTATTCCCACTCACTCCTGGGTCCACTCCAATGGGCTTTTTGTTCTGGCCCTATTTTTCTTTTTTTAAGGAAAACAGTAAATCTAAACTTTCCTCAACACTATATCCTCATCCAGTTACCACTCTCTAATAGTCCTAACCTCTTCTAGTTAAAATTCCTGATGCTCAGTATATGTTCTTTATTCCCACTTACTCCTGGGTCCACTCCAATGGGCCTTTTGTTCTTTTGCTTAAAGAAAACAAAAACTCTGCTTGAGATCCCCCACTGATCTTCATGTTGCAAGATCCAAAGGGACTTTCTAGGCCTTGTCTTACCTGATTATTCTTCCATTCTTGAAATATTCTTTTCCCTTCCTCATGTTACTCTTGTTTTCCTCAGCCCTCTTCCAATTCCTTTGCAAGCTATCTGTTTCTACTATTCTGACTTTTTAAATGTTAGACAAGATTTTTTAAGGCATGATAAAATACTTATTCACTGATGAAAATCATTTTCAACATTAATGTTAACCTGTTACTGGTTAGATTATTTGAGGCATGGTCTATGTGAATAGGTAGCCTTTCTCCACTCCAGCTTTCCTCAAGCATGGACAAATCCCTTCTTTTCAGTTCATCCAAGCAACAGACTCTAAGGTGTGGTGGGTTACAGACATTTATTACCAATGGTTTAAGGGTAGTGGAATGTGATGGAAGAGGAACCCAACTCCAGGCAAAACAGAAAACCATTTCATGTGGGCACACTGCAGTTAAAGTCCTCAGCCACCACCTCTGGGATTTCTTCCGAGGCCCTGTCACTGGACATGTTGCTATGCCATCTTTGCCCATCCAGGTTTCCACACGTCCCCTCTCTTCTCTTGTTACAGGGCCCTTCATGGGTGATCAGAAGAAAATTCTCCAAAGCTGTGACCTAACTGGTAAAACATGGCTGCATATGTAGGGGTCACCCTTGTCTGACTCACAAGGCATGGGAGTAAATGAATCAGGACACAGATAAGTAAGAAGGAAGATCACGAGAATTACCTTTCTTTCTCTCCCCCAACCCCTTGCTCCCTCTCTCTCCTTCCCCTGTCCCCATATTTTTAAATAAAAAGAATGGTATTATTTATAATGTTTTAATTATGAAACCTTAGAAATGGTCTATTTTTGTTTAGGTTTTCAAGTGTGTTGGTATAAAGTGGCTCACAGATTTCTCTAATGATCATAAGATCTCTGCTACATCTACCATTATGTTCCCCTTTTCCTTCAGAATATTGTTTATTTGGCCCTTGATCAGTTAGTTCAGAGGCTTACTCATTTCATTAGTTTTAAGGATAACTAGCTTTTCGTTAGGTTGATGGTTGTCTACATTGTTTATTTGCTCTCTATTGCAATAAAATCCAGTCTTTATCATTTCTTTCTTCTATTGGTTTGACTTTATTCTTTCTCTAACCTTTAAAAAGTAAAAATTTTAAAAGTAAACTCATTTTCAACATTTACTCTTTCCTAATCTATGAATTTAAGGCTATAAAACTGTCTCAACACATCACTTTCGTTGTACCTTGCAGGTTTTAAATAAGAAAATTTTTATAGTCATTTAGCCTTACATATTTTATAATTCTCAGGTTTAAAATTTTCCAAATATGTGGCTTTTATTATTGACTTTGAACATTTTGATCAGAGAGCCTCAAAAAATTAATTCTTTGGTATTCACTGAGACTTTAATTATCGGTTCATAGCCAATTTGTGTCAAGTCCCATGTGTATTTGAAAAGAATATTTATTCTCTGCCAACTGATAACAACATGTTAACCAAAAACTGAGGCAGGTCTCAATGGATAGAGGTTCATTTAGCCAAGGTTGAGGAGGTTGGGAGGCTCTGATTAGCATTCACAAATATACATTGCACATGTGAAAAGAGCAAGTATAGGGAAAGGTCAGTTGTGCATCCATCTCAGGGTAGGCAGGAGGATGATTTCTAGTCTTGTCTTTGTCCTGTACCTGTGACGATAAGCTGGTAATTGACCTTGTCAGGTGAGATTCAACAGGACTCAGTTTTAGGACTAGTTTATAGTGGCATATGTATCCTGAAAGATTTGGTGGCTCACAAGGAATATGTGTTGTAAGAGGAACATAAAGTCCCCAGACCGCAAAGCCACTAAGCCAAAGGGAAAGTCAAGCTGGGAATTAGGCCATACAAACCTGCCTCCGTTTGTTCCTAAACGGGCAGCTACAACATAAAAGGCTACATACCTCCCTTACAATTTGCTCACAGAGAAGGCCCTTTAGTTCTGTTCAATTTTACCCTGACAGTGTAAATTAACATCTTATCTTCACAGGCATGGGACAAAGGACAGAATTAAAAGTCATCCCTTGGCTAACCTGAGACAAACGTGTATCTGACTGCTTTCTGTACTCCATGATTATTTCATCTTATGCAAAAATGCAGATTCACTGAGAGTGAGACAAATATATTTATATTGAAATTACTAATAGATTTGGGTATTCTATTTACCATGTCTTTTCTGTTTCTTCCTACTTTCTATCAGATTGATTGGTTTTCTTCACGCTCTTTGTTTGTTTTCTTATTATGATTCGGCATTTTACGTTTCATTTCTTTTAGTGATTAGCTTTAACATATTAACATGCAAATTTGGACTAATGTATAAAGTTAACAGATGTCCCCTCATCAACAATACAAATTTTAATTTCCTCTGGTGTTCCACATGGCTACTGATTTAATGTTGGCTTGTAACTGCAAAAATTATGTTTCATATTGTTTGGTTGAGGTTTTAGCCATCCACATGAAGAAGACTAGGGCCTACCCTGAGGCTGAAAGCCCTAAAGATAGGAAACTAGTGCCATTTCCTTCATCTAAGTGTCAATGTCTCTCCAGCATCTCATGCATCTGATTGCAAATGGGTGTTCTAGGGTAGTATGTACTTCCTCCAGAAAGTGTATTTTTTGTCTGCAGGAGTGTTGGGTCAATAGAAGCTTACTCAGCCATTATCAATTGCAGAACTCTTGTGATTTTAAATTTTGTATAGATTTATACACATTTATCTATTTCTTTGCCCATTATTGCTTCTTGAATCTGATTTTCCTTCTTCGGTTAATTTTCTGTATTGTTTCAGTTCTTCTGGTAATTCTTTCAACAAGGGAAACTCCAGCAGCCTCTATTTAACACTTACATTTCAAAGATAGTTTAGAAGTCTTCAGAATTCCAAGTTGACAGCTAATTTCTGAAAGTATTGAATAAAGGTATTATTCTTTTTTTTTTCTGGTATCAGATGTTGCAATGGGAAGTCTGTCAGCATAATTCTTCCTCTGTAGAAGACTCTAACTTTTCTCACTGGTTAGTTTTAAAAAAATTTAAATTCGTCTTTAGTGTTCTTCAGTTTCACTATGAAGTGACTAAGTGTGGATTTTTTTGCATTCATTTTGCTTGAGTCTCTTAGTCATTTTTTAAAACTTTCATTAATTCTAAAGCATTCTCTAGCCATTTTTACTTTGAATGTTGTCTCCTGCTCTATTTTCGCCTCTTGGAATTATAATTAGGTATCAAAACTTTTCTGTTCTTCCATGTCTCCTAATCTTTTTTTCTTCATCTCTTTGTATTTCTCTGTATTCCACATTCTGGAAAAGTACCTCAGTTCCAGATTCTATTTTAATAATTCTTTGTTTATCTGCATTTTCTCTACTATGTAATCCTTTTGAAATTTTACTGAGTTTCATATTTCTAGAAGTTCTAATGATTTGTTTCCATTTAAATATGCCTATCCCACTCATGTGCCATTCATTCCTTGGTTCCTATACCCTCTTTTAAAAATTATTTTAAATATACTTCTTTTATAATTTCTTCCTAATTTTAATGGAAATTTTACTGATTTTTATATTTCCAAAAGCTGTAATAATTTCTTTCCATTTAAACTTGCCTGTCCTTTTCTCCTTAATGCCATTCATTCCTTAGTTCCTATACTTTCTTTTAAAAATAATTTTGAATATACTTCTTTTATACCCCACTTCCTGATTCTTATATTCAGCTCTTAGAGGTGGCACTAATCCTCCTATTGGTTGCATCTATTAACTCTTGTTCCAGGTAGATCCTTTGTTTTCATGGTTTGTCATTTTGATTAAGATTATCTCCAGTCAAGACTGCTTTTTATGTAAGTGCATCTTTTCATGAGTCATCACCAAGAAGCCCTCAATTCTGGAACAGCTTCACATCTGTTTCTCATCTTGGGAAATCCATTACTACATGATTTATACAATTTTAGTTTTCAATACTCTGTTATGGTGGAGGCTGGGGGTTTTGAGGTTTTGATTTCTTATGGGAGACTTCATTTCTCTCACCCAGGGGTCGAGGTAAAGATAAACTTTTTCTGTAGATCCCCTAAGCCAATGGGTAAACATTTTCTAGGGTCCCTTTCACTCAGAGTACAGTCCTTCAAGACCAAACTCTAAGCAGGCATCTAATTTTTAGCTGCTTGTCTTGCAAAGGCTCAAGACCACATCTCTTGCCCTATGAAGAAATTAGCATTGCAGCCTCTAGCCATCAGAACCTAAAGCCCCATGTTTCCCACCAGATTAGGCAGACCACTCTGGTTTTAAATTCCTTCTTTCACTTCTACCCTGCTGTGGTCTGAATGATTTTGTCAACCCCCAAATTCTTATATTGAAAACTAACTTCCATTGTGATGGCTTTAGGAGGTGGGGCTATTGGGAGGTGATTAGGTCAGGAGAGTAAAATCCTCATGAAGAGACTAGTACCATTATAAATGGGACTCCAGGGAGCCGCCTTGCCCTTCCACCATGTGAGGACAGAGAGAAGACACCATCTACAAACCAGGAAGGGGACAGTTACCAAATCTGCTACCATCTTGATCTTGGACCTACCAGCCTCCCAAACTGTGAGAAATATATTTCTTTTGTTTATTAGCCACCCAGTTTACAATATTTTGTTACAGTGGCCAAATGGACTGAGACATACCCTCTAGGAATTTCCCTTTCTTACTCCCCTCCCCAGACTTTGAAAAAATTAAGATATAATCCACATAGTAAATTCACTCCTCTTAAGTATACAATTCAATGGTTTTTAGTATATTCACAAAGTTATGCAACCACTGCTACTGTCTAACTCTGTAACATTTTCATCGTATCAAAAAGAAATTCAGTATTCGCGAAGCAGTCACTCCTCATTCTCCCCTGTCCTTGGCCTCTGCTAACCACGAATCTACTTTCTGTTTCTATGAATTTGCCTATTCTGAACATTTCATATAAATGAAATACTGTGTTATATGGCCTTCTGTGTCTGGCTTCTTTCGCTTTGCATAATGCAGTCAAGGTTTATCCATGTTGTAGCATGCATCAGCATTTCATTCCCTTTTACTGCTGAATAATATTCCATTTACAGATATACCGTATTTATCCATTCACCCGCTATGAACATTTAGGTGGTTTCTAATTTTTGGTTATGATGAATGCTGATACACACATTCATATACAAGTTTTTGCGTGGACATGTATTTTCAGTTACAGGAGTGGAATTGCTAGGTCATATAGTAACACTTTGTTTAACTTTTTGAGAAACTGCCAGACTGTTTTCTAAATGTCTGTACCATTTTATATTCCTACCAGCATGATGTGAGTTCTGATTTCTCCACATCCTCCCCAATACTTGTAATTGTCTGCATTTTGAAAAATTACATCCTTCTTAGGGGGTGTGAGGTGGTATCTCATGCTTTTGACTTGCATTTCCCTAATGATCAATGAGGCTGAACATCTTTTTATGTGCTTATCGGCCATTTGTACATCTCCTTGGAGAAAGGTTTATTCAAATTTTTAGCCCATTTCCCTCCCTCCTTCCCTACCTCCCTCCTCTCACTCTCTCTTTTTTTGTAGAGACAGGGTCTTGCTCTGTCATCCATGCTGGAATGCAGTGGTGGCATCATAGCTCACTGCAGCCTTGGACTCCTGGGCTCAAGTGATTCTCCCACCTCAGCCTCTCAAGTAGTGGGACTACAGACATGTGTCAGCACACCTGGCTAATTTTTAAAAATAATTTTTTATATAGACAGGGTTTTGCTTTGTTCCTGCCCAGGCTGGTCTCAAATTACTACCTTCAAGTGATCTTCCTACCTCAGCTTCCCAAAGCACTGGGGTTACAGGCATGAGCCACCAGGCCCAGCTGGCCCATTTCTCAGTTAGATTATTTGTCGTTTACTGTTTTTTGTTTCTGTTTTTTTTTTTTTTTTTTTTCCAGACGGAATTTCACTCTTGTTGCCCAGGCTGGTGTGCAACTGTGCTATCTCCGCTCATTGCAACTTCCGCCTCTGGGTTCAAGTGACTCTCCTGCCTTAGCCTCCAGATTAGCTGGGATTACAGGCATGCACTACCATGCCTGGCTAATTTTTGTATTTTTTGGTAGAGACATGGTTTCTCCATGTTGATCAGGCTGGTCTCAAACTCCCAACCTCAGGTGATCCGCCCACCTTGGCCTCCCAAAGTGCTGGGATTACAGGTGTGAGCCACTGCGCCTGGCCAAGTTCTTTATATGTTCTAGATACAAGTCCCTTATCAGATACTTAATTTCCAAATATTTTCCCTTTCTTATACTCAACCTTACATTTTATTAGTATTTTTATTTCATTTTAGTAAAAGAAAGCATCATACCAGCTCATCTTACTCTGCTACTGGATTTGGAAATCTATGTATGGTTTTACAACTTCTTTTTTTACTTAACATATCATAAACCTCTGTTCTGACAATTCAGAATCTTTGCAGCTTTAGCTCTTGGGCACCCTTAGCTGGCTCACATATCCTCTAACACATGAGCAGGGCTCACTGCTCTGCACAGAAGTGCCCAGTACTTATTTGTTGCTTGATTACTGATTGTATAATAAAGGGAGGCTGAATCCAGAATTGTAAGGGAAGACTGTATCAGACCAGCTAATAATTCTATAGGGTAAAATGTCGTGTACATACACTTGGGTGAACAAAATGTTTATAGGGAGACAGAACAGATGGGATATTTTCAAGGAAGGAAGATGTTATTCAGTCCCTTAGACTGAAGGTAGAAGATATACTAAGTTCACTGACAGTTCTGACATCTCTCAACAGTATGAGAACAGCCTCAAATTGACTGGCTTATATTGATATTTCAGAGATACTAAATTAAATGGGATAACACATCCAGAAAGGAAATTATTTGGGAATCATAAAGCTTTGTGAACTCTATCCATAAGATAACTTGAGCTTTATGAGTTTTGTTTACTGATACACAGGACTGCAAATTCCAATAGCATTTTAAAGCTCACTGGTGTTTAGTAATAACTGTACCAAGCCCTCTAGAGTTTATCCAAGAAAATGAGGTGTTATGAACCTCAGGTTCAGTGGAGGAATGGAGTGCCATTCTTCAGACCATCTCTTACTTATTAGATTCTATTGCCCTGCAGTCTCTCATGGAAGAAGTCGTTGGGCAGAATTGTATAGGATGACTTATACTGGTTAATTAAAGATCAACCAAGAATCACACAAGACAGTCTACCTGCTTTGAAATATCTTGAGAAGGACCAGGACTTCAAATGGTCATCTAGGTGGGAAAGAGTGATGGGTTTAAGGTCAGAAGTCAGTGTGCCTAGCTGGGCTCATCACTTACCAAAAAGTTCCCCAACCTTTTTGGGGCTCCATTTTTCTGAGTGGCACTTATAATTCCTACCTCACAGGGTTGCTAGAAGTTTTAAATGAGCAAAACAACAAAAGCAAATACTAGTCATTCCATTGGATTCGCAAGAAATTCAGTGATCCAAGTATCTTTAACATTTGAACATATTTGGCTATATGTCAATAAGGTTTCTAAAGCAGCATCTGTGAGCACTGGTAACAGGGGGTGTAAAATGGTAGCTCACTGTGGCTTTTATTTGCATTTTCTTAAAGATGTTGAATATGCTTAGTTTGATCTTTAGCAATATCTTCTTACATCTGGTCTAGTCTCATCCTGGCCCTACAACAGGCATCTTAAAAACCTATTAACGTTTCGTGGTCTCTGTCTGTCACCATGCCAGCTGACAGGTTGTTAGAGGGTGAGGCATTCTGTGATGAAAGAACACACAGGATCAATGGAGTTGGGTGTCATGATGAGGTAGCAGTGTATACCATGGGCATAGCAGGAAGTGATGGCATGTACATCACTTGTTTGCTATCCTTCCACTCAGTTACCAAAGAGAGGGTAATTTTGATCTATAGCTGTGAGCTTGGCCCTCTTTTTTCCCCTTGCTGCCATCTCCCCCTAGGGCGGCTCATCCATTCCCATATGTGTGAAGATGTTTATGAAGTTGACTTCTAAACTCACTTGGTTGGCCCTGCCCCTCCTCTAAGCTGCTGAAACCTACATCTAGGTGTCCTCTTGACTCAGCCCTTCTTGCCACTCCTTGATGGCCATGGGCATTGCTTAGAATGTCAATAATTCACTCAGTTCACACTTAGTAGTCACCTATTAGTCCAGGTACTAGGGATTTTTAAAAAATGACATAGCCCCTCTCTTCATAAAATGTGCATTAATGTAGGAATTCACATGATGAAAAACAAAGCAAAACAAAGTAACTATAAATTATGAGGCATTATGTTACAGAATAAGTAGGATACTGAGACTGAGAATAACATCAGGACCTACTTTAGATTGGTGGCAAGAGAGGGCTACTCTGGGGAAGTGGCATTTCAGTTAAAACACGAAGATGGGGAGGAGCTAGCTCAATGGAAGACACAGCATCCCAGACAGAGAGAGCAGCAAAGAAAAAGAGCTTAGTATTGGGGAAAGATGGGAGGACCTCAAGACATAGGCTCTGAAAAGAAGGTCAGCTTTTTTCTAAGTGCAAGGGGGAAGTTATTGAGGATGTGAGCAGGGCACTATCAGTCACTATCAGGTAAAGCCCAACTCTTATAGGGCCTTGCATGTGTGAAGCGTGGAGAGCACTGCAGTAATCTTGGGGAGGATGACAGGTTTGGGCTGGGCAGGAGTCATTGGAGAGTGCAGTAAAGTGGGCTGAGGCCTGTTGCACCTGTTGAGGGCCAGGAGAGAGAGTGAACCAGATTCTGGCTTATGTAACCACGTGGGGAGTGAAGCTGTTTATGGAAAGAGAGAAGACTAGAATGGGCAGGAGCAAATTTCAGTGGAATCTCTGAGGCATCTGAAGAGCAATGCAAGAGGACACCTGGATGTGGGTTTCAGCAGCTCAGAGGAAGGGCTGGGCCAGCTAAGTGAGCTTGGAAGTCATCTTCATAAATGTCTTCACACATAGGGGAATGGATGAGCCACCTTAGGAGGACAGAATAGCAAAGCAGAAAAGTGGGTCTAGGAACAAGCCAACAAGAAACTCCCAAACATTTAAACACAGGCAGAAAGGCTGAAGAGGGGACGCCAGACAGAAGGACTGAGGAGGAGCTAGAACAAGAGGGTATTTCAAGAAGGGGAGCGTGGATGACTGTTTGCTGTGAGGATAGAGATGTATCTACTGGATTTGGCTCCACGGGGGTCAGCAGTAACCCTGAGAAAGGAAACTTCAGTGGTGGAAGCTGGGCAGGAGCCAGACTTCTGTAGACTGAAGAGTGAATGTGAAGTGACGTAGCAGACACCTCATGGAATACTTACTTCTTCCAGCAATGTTATAAATGCTTTTAAGAGCTGGGATCCAAAGGACAAACCCACCTTAGAATATAATAATATTGACAGTGTTCATGATAATTTAAAAGTATGCTTTGCATTTAGTTTGTCATGGGTAATATTTGTCTCCCACTGAGTACTTTCAGACAGAATCATTTTGCTGCCCCCTGATGGTGTTATAAAAAAAAGGCAGTCAAGGCTAACAGAGCACTTGATACCACAGATTTATGAAGAAAAGAAAATCAAATTTAAATATTCCCTCCAAATGTTAATGACACACAATAATATGCTGTGTGGTTACCAGCTGTAAATTCAAGAGACCATTTTAATCCAGAACCTGGACAGTCCCTTTAGCCCTGGCAGCTGGAGCACTTGCTATGCCCCACTCATCCCACATGAGCCCTATCTGATAAGGATACAGGAACCTCATCAGCCTCAGGTTCAGCGAGTAGCTCAGTCAACATGGATGCCGGGAGAGGCTGAGGGCTCCAGCTCTGCTCTTCACGGCTCTGAGCTGCTCAGTCTTCTAAACCTTGGTTTCTTTTTTTGGCAAAGAAGGATATCAGCAGCATCCTGAAATGCTTGTTGCAGAAATAAATGAGAAAATGTACCAGAACAGTACAACAGGAACCAAAAAGTAAAAGCAATCTCACAAATATCTGAAATCATTTCAGTTCAAACCAGCTAAGATTCTGCTCCACAGTGGGTGCTCAGAAAAGGCTCCCATCTCTCCATTGGATCACCTGGAATATTTGGCCAATAGCCAGAAAGGGAAATCAGGTATATTTTGGCTATTTACCAAATTGAGCAGGTGGAAAGCTCTCTAATAACCAATGAAGGTACCTTAAGGGCATTACAAGTATTTCCTTGAAAAGAGCAATGAGGGAATGGCTGCAAGAAAGCTGGGATCATCACACTGTATGCTCATATTAATACCATAGTATACCAGTGCTTCGTCATAAACCCAGACTTTGGCCAGGAACATGTTAAAAACAAACAAACAAACAAACAAACAAAAAGCATCGAGCCTACAAGACGGGACACACTTCCAAGTCTATAGGCTCATCAGATCCAGCAGAAACATGTGAAGGATATATCACTACCTGAAGTTGCTGACTGTCCCAGCTCTCTCTGCACCTGCCCTCCAGCAGCATCGCCCTCCTGCACCTCCCACCACCGAATCATTTCCAGCTATCTCTGCTTCCCTAGCCTCATGGTAGCTCAGAGCAGGCTCCTCCACAAAATACCATTTGACAATTGCTATCTTCACAGGTCTGAAAGTAGAAAGGTCAATCTTATTTCCCACCTTCTCAAATCAGCCACTGTGTGTACAGCAGACCAGGGTCCTTCATTTAACAGCTATGAATGACTTCATTTGAGCAGTAGCCCAAGAAGAATGGAGATGTGAGGGGCAAAAAGAAAGGAGGTTGACAGAGCCTATTTCATATACAAGTAGAGGAAGCTTCCTTTCCCGTAAAGTCAGGTTCCACACGTCCTTGGCAGGAGCAAGTACCCTATTTCCTCCACCACCCACTTTCTTCTGTGTAGCCCAATTCTTCTTTGTGTTTAGTCTCACATAGGCCACGTTAATCTTAGAGAAAACTGTGCCCTAAATCTTTATTGTCAAAATAAAAACGTCACAAAACCTATGAATCACTGATAAACCCATGATACCCTGTTACATCTTGTGAAAATGGGCACATGCTACATATCATCATTTTGATAAAGCAAAAAGAACAGTATCCAGGATATAAAAACAACTGCCTTAGTGCCTTGTCTGAGATACTGACTGTTGGGACCAAGCGTCTTGCTTCCATTTCCATTTCCACGGTGTCCTCTGTGTAGCACAGGGGGCTGGAAGCTTGGAAACCACATTTCCTAGACTCTTGTGCCTGCTGCTGTTGGTTGGGCTCTGCCAATAGAAGGCATTTGTGTGAGACTGGAGGTGGAAGGGAGACATCATTTTTCTGCTTTATGTTCCAGCAGAAGCAGGAGACTGTGGGTGAATGTGGCTTGGTTCCTTCTTGCAGTGGGGGCCCCATCAGTAGCAAGAATGGCAGCAGCAGTGATGCCATCGACTAAGCTTATGGGATCCTACTTACACTCTTTGCTTCTTCTCTTCTAGCACTAAGGCAGGGGCAGCCTGCATGGTTGCTTATCTCTGGGCAATACAATGTTTTTCCTGTTGCTTTTCCAACTCTTCTAATACTCTTGTAAGCAATTTCCCAAATCAAAAACTCTCCGTATGAAATATTTAGAGGGTTTCTGTTTTCTTGATGGAACCCTGGCTGATGCATCAGAGAGCTGAAGTCACATACTGTCAAATCCAGATTTTTTTAAAGTCCACTTTCCACATGGCCTCCTTGACATCTATACTTGTGACCATTCTGTTCTCCTGATACCAGCGACGCCCTCAGAGCCACCTGGCTTTCTCTTCAGATTAATTCACGTTTTATCCTTTCTTTCCCAGAGTTTGTTCCTTAGACCTCTTCCTTCCTTGTTCTATATTCCCCCATCAAGGAATGTAATCCATATGTGTCATAAACTACTGTTAATGTGCCAGTGGTTCTCATGTCTTCAGACTCACATTTTCTCCTAGATATTGTCACTGCCTGGAATTTTTTCCTACGGTCTGTAACTGCCAATCTCTTTTCCAGATTATGATCTTATGAGGAACTGAACTCAAAACACCTAAAATACTCAAAATATCTAGTAATATATTTATTATTTCTACTCCTGTATTTTTTCCTAAAGAACATAACTTCTATCCAAAGATTCCTCTGGAAGCCTGAGAGTCGTTCTCTACTTCCCTGTCCTCTTTTACTTCTGCTTTTAATTTTGCACCAAATCCTATTCATTATGCACTAAAATACCCTTAAAGGCACCTTCCCTGCTCCTGCTCTGCCACTACCTTAGCTTGGACCCTCTACATTCCCGACCTGCATTGCACACTACACTATTCCAAGCTGCTTTTAATGACCAGAGGCAGTTATCTGCCTCAAAATAAGTGTCAAAAACAATGCCACCATGAATACTTGCAGTCATATGACAATGACTCCTGTGTGCTGATCCCTTGAGCTGTAAAGAGCTCTCCATCCCTGTGCATGCCTGTGACCTTTCTTCCACATGCTGTGCCATTCCCTCCTTGCCTTACTGGCAAATTTCTCCTCTTTTTCCTCCAAGACTCACATTTCAAATGTCACCTTCTCTACCAAGTATCGTGTTCTGCCATGTATAACCAGTGCTTTGTACCTAACTTGATTATAGCCTATACCACCCTGAATTTTAATCCTTTATGTACCTTTGACAGGACAATGAACTCCTTAAAGAGGAGGACAGGGATGGCTACTTTTGTCCCTACCACAGAAGGATTGCCCTGAATCATGTGGCTGTGTGCACATACCCTTTCTTCCCAAATACAAGTTCAACCAATGGGTAAGGGATTATGATAAAGCATAAGCACTGACAGATGAAAATGAAAACTTCCTAAGGATTAACTGCTTAGGCTGCTAACACTGTAAAAAATATGCAGGCAAAACAACTGAACGTTCAAGCAACTCTTCCTTTGCATCTGCAAATTTGGATCATGCATAGGGCAAAACTTTCTGCTTTTTGTCTGCTTTTAATCTACCTGAAACTAAGCACCATAGAAAAGCTAAAATAATATTCAGACACATATAATGACAAGTGGTTCTCACATCTTTAGTGCCACTAAGGGATAGGATTCTTATTTTTTATTTCTGAATAAAAGATAAGTACAATATGTCAGAATTTAGAATGTTTTCATTCCTCATTTGCATACTAATACATACAAGTAAATTTCCAAAGTTCAAGCCTTTGGCTGAGTACAAGCACTCTTCCAGAGTTGGTCAAAACCTATATCACATGGTGTTCACAGAAATAGATATTTTGCCCTAGAGTATTTTCTTCCTGTTGTTGGGCATACTGATGTAGATCTGACCTTGAGCAAAAAACTATCTCCCAAGAGAAATGAAACTGTCATCACTCTCTTGGTTGTTGTAAACAAGATAGAAATGTTCCAGACTTCATTCTGTCACTCACCTAGGATGAACACAGACTCAGAGGATATCTACAGCTCAGCTCATCACACATTT
The DNA here is from genome assembly GCF_009761245.1 of Sapajus apella. Classification (NCBI taxonomy): domain Eukaryota; kingdom Metazoa; phylum Chordata; class Mammalia; order Primates; family Cebidae; genus Sapajus; species Sapajus apella. The sequence continues at coordinate 59,097,718 of NW_022436944.1, read as the reverse complement.
TCTGACATTTAATGCATCATGCATTGTATGTGAACTCCTACTTTAATTCTATTAATATTTGATTTATCCATCTAGAAGAGAATATTTGTAAAGGTAAATGTCAGTTTGTGGAGAGATGCCAAGTCTCACTGGTGATGCCCTCTAGCTGCTAAGCCAGCTACCCCTTTGATGTCTATCTACAGCTGATCCTCCTAACTGAAAATTCCTTTATTACTGTATGGTGAGCCACCTCCCAGATTTGTGTTCAAAAGAAAACTATCCAAAAATCCTACAGAATGTTTTTTAAAAGCATCTTAAAAATATTACATTTCTTTGACATCGCTCTTACCAGAGCAAAGGGAGGTAAAGGCTTCTGTGCCTTAGTCATGCTTTTATTAAAAGGAAAGGGAATTATCTTTATGGAATGCTAATGTGTGTGTGACATTTGGCAGAATGAATCCCTACAAGATCTTTTGAGGTAGAGAAGAGGGGCATCCACACTTTATTCTGCTTGATCTCTGGAGAATGCTCATGCATGGCTATACCCCATATTGGAATGATGTGCACCTGAGGGCCTGGTGGAATCCATGCACTTGCATAGCCTCCAGAACTGACGCTTGTTCATATGAGCACTTGATATCAATGTGTTAACTACAATGGTGCTAGAGAGGTATACTGGGCAACCAGTTTAAGAACATAAGATACAAATATCAAAATTGTAAATTAGAAAAATCACAGGGGTCCAAAAGAGTGACTTTATGCCTTACATATAAAGTCTGTCATTTGCTACACTTACACCTCTTCCTGGGTGCATCTACCATCCTTGCAATTAATATTCTGTACCCATATGTCTGAGCTTAAGGAAAATCTTATGATTTCCTACTGCAGTCCTCCTCAGCCCATAGACAGTTTAGCAGGCCCCAAAATAACATGTGCTGGTTCACACAGGGTGGTCACTTATCTGTTCCTGTCTTTAATGTTCATCTTCATTTGAAATTTAAGCACTGTCTGGTAAGACTTGTCAAACAGCCAGAGCATTGGAGCAAAGGCAACACCACGGCACAAAACTCAGAAGGTGTAAGTAATGATGCACAAATTCTATTTCTAGAAATAAATACAATCGAGTAATTTAAACAGCTGCAACTATTTGTTGACTATGACACATCTAAAACTTATGTAATAATAGGTAAGAATAAATTGGTATCAAACACATATTAATTCTTAATGCAAGAACAGCAAACCAAATACCACGTTGCCACTTGCAAGTTGGAGGTAAACACTGAGCACACATGAGCATAAAGGCAGGAATAACAGACACTGGGGAGTACTAGAGGCAGAAGAGAGGGCAGTTGTGTGCTGAAAAACTACCTATTGGGTACTATGCTCACTATCTGAGTGATGGGGATTATCTGTACCACAAATCTTAGCATCATGCAATATACCCATGTAACAATCCTGCGCTTATATCCCCTGAATCTAAAATAAAAGTTGAAATTATTTTTTAAAATGCAGATTGAAATACAGAAGGAACTTAAAAACAATCCTAAAATATGTCAGTTCAAAACATGTATTCTTACTATCTTGCAGAGATACTGTGTTCAGTAAGTCTATTCATATGCTCAAAAAGTTTTCTTTCCAAAGTAGAGTATCTCTCATTCATTTGAAACACTTACAATGCTGATGGTAATGATATTTTATATGTTCTCTAACCAAAAAAAAAAAAAAAAAAGTTGGGGGGGATTGAACTGGTTCCCTTATTCTTGGAACATTCATTTATTCACCCAAGACTTTAAGCTCCTATTTTGTGCCTGGCTCTTTGCCAGGTGTTGGGGACATAAAATAAATCACAGTTCATAGCCTAGGGGATTAGACAAAGGTAAAAGCATACCCACAGAACAAAGTCTGTGCAAGACGTGCAAGAGGCAGCCACGTCAATAGGCATGAAAAAAGGCAGCAGAGGTGGGCAATCAGGGAGGTGGGGTGCAGCTTATAGAAGCATTGCTGCTTGCACTAGGCCAGGAAGGATATGCAGGAATTCACTAGCAGGAGAATGGAGGAGGATATTGTAGGGAGAGAAGACACCTTTTACAAAAGTGCAGATACATAACTAAATGTGATGTGTTTGAGAAGGGATGAGTGGTTGGTTCAGCAGGTGGAGTCATAAATGGTGAGGAAAAGCTGAGAAGCAGGTGAAGTTTGTGGTTGGTCCTAAGGTGGACTTGCATGCCACTCCAAAGAATAAACATTTTTTAAAGTAAATGGGACAAAAAGACAAATTCATTGGGCAATGATGGGCAATGAAACTATTGATCTATTTTAAAAAGAGGAATCTGACACAAGAGAATGGATTAGAAGGTGCAGGCAGGATCAGAAGAGAGACACTGGTTACAACATTTGTAACAATGATGGTTACAAAGGCTGAGAGCATCAGGGAAGATCAGGTAATGGAAATGAAGAGGAAGTAATGAATAAGAGATTTTTAATCTCTTATCATAGTAAGAAGCTGGGGATGGCAGTGGGGTTTCTGGTATGGGCTGTTAAGATAGGTGATGTGCATTATTATTTGGGATAAATTCTTTCCAGGATTTTTCTCATGCTTATTTATTTTTGTGACTAGTTTATTAATTTAGTTGTCCACAATGTTAGAAGCATTGCCTATGGAAGTGACCTCTTTTGGAGTCCCTGGATTTCTATAATTACTGGGCATATGGGAAAGAGAGAAGCTGTGAGAGGAAGGGGATAAGGACCAATTCTGGCAAAGTCGGACCAGGGAGGTGGCAGTGGAAGCAAGAAAGGTGACATGGGCATGAGTGACATGGTGACAAAACATTTGAGAGGATGTGAGGCCTGGGATGGCAGAATACAGAAAATAAGGGATGCAAAGACCACCCATGTCTTTAGTCTGCATAAACCATATGATAAGGGGATCGATCACACTGTGGAGAGGGAGAAGTCAGAATGAGGACTGGGCTAGCAAACTGTGCATTTAGTTCTCATTCATGAAAGCAAAGTGAACATGTTTACTGGGAGACAGGAAAGCAGACTGGGTATCTGGAGAGAGAGAGAGAGAGAGAGAGAGACAGACAGACAGACAAGCACTCAATTTATATCATGGCATCGTCCCTGTAAAAGTGGGAGCTGAGGATGTAGATCCAAGATGGCCAATTAGCAGCTTAATATTGCAGCTCCCAGTGAAAGCGCAGAGGGTGAGTGGATGCTGCATTTCCAGATGGATTTTTATTGCCCACAGACCAGGAGATTCCCAGGCAGAGGAGACCCACGGGTCACCAGCGTGGCTGGTTTGGCCAGTGTGGCTGTTTTGCCAGCGCCCTGGCATGGCGGTTCTCCATACAAAATACACGGGTATGGGCATCATTTCAGCTGGTGATTGGAGCTCTGGGAGGCAGAGTTGCCATTCATCTGATTAAAAACGGGACTGACAATAATAGTGGGAGACTTTAACACCCCATTGTCAACATTAGACAGATCAACCAGACAGAAAATTAACAAGGATATCCAGGACTTGAACTCAGACCTGGACCAAGCAAACCTAATAGACATTTACAGAACTCTCCACACCAAATACACAGAATATACATTCTTCTCAGCACTGCATCACACCTACTCTAAAATCGACCACATAATTGGGAGTAAATCACTCCTCAGCAAATGCAAAAGAACGGAAATCGTAACAAACAGTCTCTCAGACCACAGTGCAATCAAGTTAGAACTCAGAATTCAAAAACTAACCTAGAACCGCACAGCTTCATGGAAACTGAACAACTTGCTCTTGAATGTTGACTGGATAAACAATGAAATGAGACAGAAATAAAGATGTTCTTCGAAACCAACGAGAATGAAGACACAACATACCAGAATCTCTGGGACACATTTAAAGCAGTCTCTAGAGGAAAATATATAGCAATAAGTGCCCACATGAGAAGCAAGGAGAGATCAAGAATTGACACCCTATCATCAAAACTGAAAGAGCTGGCTCACGCCTGTAATCCCAGCACTTTGGGAGGCCGAGGCGGGTGGATCATGAGGTCAAGAGATCGAGACCATCCTGGTCAACATGGTGAAACCCCGTCTCTACTAAAAATACAAAAAATCAGCTGGGCATGGTGGCGCATGCCTGTAATCCCAGCTACTCAGGAGGCTGAGGCAGGAGAATTGCCTGAACCCAGGAGGTGGAGGTTGCGGTGAGCCGAGATCGCGCCATTGCACTCCAGCCTGGGCAACAAAAGCCACACTCCGTCAAAAAAAAAAAAAAAAAAAAAAAAACCTGAAAGAGTTAGAGGAGCAAGATCAAAAGACCTCAAAGTCTAGCAGAAGACAAGAAATAGCTAAGATCAGAGCAGAACTGAAGGAGATAGAAACACAAAAAACCCTTCAAAAAATCAATAAATCCAGGAGTTGGTTTTTTGAAAAGATCAACAAAATAGACAGACCACTAGCCAGATTAATAAAAAAGAAAAGAGAGAATAACCAAATTGATGCAATAAAAAATGATAAAGCGGATATCACCACAGATTCCACAGAAATTCAAACCATCATCAGAGATTATTACAAACAACTCTATGCACATAAACCAATAAACCTGGAAGAAATGGATAAATTCCTGGACACTTGCCTCCTCCCAAGCCTAAACCAGGAAGAAGCCGAAACCCTGAACAGACCCATAACAAGGTCTGAAGTTGAGGCAGCAATTAAGAGCTTACCACCCAAAAAAAAGCCCAGGTCCAGACGGGTTCACAGCCAAATTCTACCAGACATACTAAGAGGAGCTGGCACCATTCCTTCTGAAACTATTCCAAACAATACAAAAAGAGGGAATTCTTCCCAAATCATTTTATGAGACCAATATCATCCTGATTCCAAAACCCGGCAGAGACTCAACAAGAAAAGAAAACTTCAGGCCAATATCCATGATGAACATAGATGCAAAAATCTTCAATAAAATACTGACGACCCGATTGCAACAGCACATCAAAAAGCTTATCCACCATGATCAAGTAGGCTTCATCCCGGGCATGCAAGGCTGGTTCAACATACACAAGTCTATAAACACAATTCACCACATAAACAGAACCAAAGACAAAAACCACATGATTATCTCAATTGATGCAGAGAAGGCCTTTGACAAAATTCAACAGCCCTTTATGCTAAAAACCCTCAATAAGCTAGGTATTGATGGAACGTATCTCAAAATAATAAAAGCTATTTATGACAAACCAACAGCCAATATCATACTGAATGGGCAAAAACTGGAAGCATTCCCCTTGAAATGTGGCACCAGACAAGGATGCCCTCTCGCACCACTGCTATTCAATATAGTATTAGAAGTTATAGCCAGAGCAATCAGGCAAGAAAAAAGAAATAAAGGGCATTCAAATAGGAAAGGAGGAAGTCAAATTGTCTCTATTTGCAGACGACATGATTGTATATCTAGAAGACCGCATTGTCTCAGCCCCAAACCTCCTGAAACTGATAAGCAAGTTCAGCAAAGTCTCAGGATACAAAATCAATGTGCAAAAATCACATGCATTCCTATACACCA
>NW_022436944.1:59090898-59091779 GCF_009761245.1 Sapajus apella | reverse complement strand
TGACCAAAACACCAAAAGCATTGACAACAAAAGCCAAAATAGACAAATGGGACCTAATCAAACTCCACAGCTTCTGCAAGGCAAAAGAAACAGTCATTAGAGTGAATCGGCAATCAACAGAATAGGAAAAAATTTTTGCAGTCTACTCATCTGACAAAGGGCTGATATCCAGAATTTACAAAGAACTAAAGCAGATTTACAAGAAAAAAACTAACAAGCCCATTCAAAAGTGGGCAAAGGATATGAACAGACACTTTACAAAAGAAGACATACATGAGGCCAACAAACATGAAAAAATGCTCATCATCACTGGTCATCAGAGAAATGCAAATCAAGACTACATTGAGATACCATCTCATGCCAGTTTGAATGGCGATCATTAAAAAATCTGGAGACAACAGATGCTGGAGAGGATGTGGAGAAATAGGAACACTTTTACACTGTTAGTGGGAGTGTAAATTAGTTCAACCATTGTGGAAGACAGTGTGGCGATTCCTCAAGGACCTAGACATAGAAATTCCATGTGACCCAGCAATCCCATTACTGGGTATATATCCAAAGGATTATAAATCGTTCTACTATAAGGACACGTGCACACGAATGTTCATTGTAGCACTGTTTACAATAGCAAAGACCTGGAACCAACCCAAATGCCCATCGACTATAGACTGGATAGGGAAAATGTGGCACATATACACCATGGAATATTATGCAGCCATCAAAAATGATGAGTTTGGGTCCTTTGTAGGGACATGGATGAACCTGGAAACCATCATTCTCAGCAAACTGACAGAAGAGCAGAAGATCAAACACCGCATGTTCTCACTCATAGGTGGGTGTTGAACAATGAGAACACATGGACACAGGGAGGGGAGCACTAC
>NW_022436944.1:58991414-59090798 GCF_009761245.1 Sapajus apella | reverse complement strand
AAAAAAAAAAAAAAAAAAGGCTCTGAGGCAGGGAGCCAGGAGATCAGGCTTGGCTGGTCCCACACCACAAAAAAACAGCAATTGGAAATGCACTGGGTTGAGAGTTTCACAGCAAGCATAGCTGAACCCAGGAAGGTCCAGCTCTGTGGGGGAGGAGGGCCCGCCATTACCAAGGCACTTCACCACTACAGGGGTAGTCCGCCATTGCTGAGGCAGCCTGCCGTAGCCGAGGCAACATGCCATTACAGAGAGGGTCTGCCATTACAGAGGCGGGTCACCATTGCTGAGGCAGTTCTAACTACAGACATAAACAGGACTGCAGTGAAGTTCACAGGCAGCTGGGCGGAGCCCAAAGCAGCTCAGCAAAGCCTCTGCAGGCAGAGAGTGACTAGGCTGCTTCCTTCCTGGGCAGGGCAGCCCTGAAAAAAAGGCAGCAGCACAATGAAAACTCATAAATAAAGCCCTAACACCCTGGGGCAGAGCACCTGGGGAAAAAAAAAAAGGGGGATTGTAAGTTCTGCTGCAGCAGACTTAAACGTACCTGCCCAGCAGTTCTAAATGAACAACAGAACTCATAGCTCAGCACTGGAGCTCCTATAAAGGACAGACTGTCTCCTCAAGCAGCTCCCTGACCCCTGTACATTCAAAGAGTCACCTCATAAAGGAGAGCTCAGACTAACATTTGGCAGGTATCTTTCTGGGACAAAGATAGCAGAAGAAGAAACTGGCAGCAACCCTTACTGTTCTGCAACTGCTGCAGGTGATCCCCAGGCAAGCAGGACCTGGAGTGGACCTCAGGAGTCCTATAGCAGAGGGGCCAGACTGTTAGAAGGAAAACTAAGAAACAAAAAGAAATAACTTCATCATCAACGAACTGGATGTCCACTCAGAGACCCAATCCGAAAGTCAACAACTACAAAGACGACAGGTGGATAAATCCACAAAGATGGGAAGAAACCAGTGTAAAACGGATGAAAACACCCGAACCCAGAACGCCTCTCCTCTGACAAGGGATCAAAACTACTCACCAGCAAGGGAACAAGGCTGGATGGAGAATGAGTGTGATGAATTCACAGAATCAGGCTTCATAAGGTAGGTAATAAGAAACTTCTGTGAGCTAAAAGAACAGTTCTATCCCAGTGCAAAGAAATTAAGAACGTTAAAAAAACATCTGATGAAATGCTAAGGAGAAGAGACAACTTAGAGAGGAATATAAGTGAATTGATGGAGCTGAAAAACACAACAGGAGAACTTTGCGAAGCATGCACAAGTTTCAACAGGCCAAATTGACCAAGCAGGAGAAGGGATATCAGAGGTCAAAGATCAATTCAATGAAATAAAATGAGAAGGCAAGATTAGAGAAAAAAGGGTAAAAAGGAATGAACAAAGTCTCCAAGAAATGTGGGACTATGTGAAAAGACCTAATCTATGTTTGATAGGTGTGCCTGAATGTGACAGAGAGAATGAATCCAAGCTGGAAAATATTCTTCAGGATATTATCCAGGAAAACTTCCCCAACCTAGCAAGGCGGGCCAATATTCAAGTCGAGGAAATATAGAGAACACCACAAAGATATTCCTCATGAAGAGCAACCCCAAGGCATATAATCCTCAGATTCACCAGGGTTGAAATGAAGGAGAAAATGCTAAGGGCAGCCAGACAGAAAGGTCGGGTTACCCACAAAGGGAAGCCCATCAGACTCAGAGCAGATGTCTCAAAAACCCTACAAGCCAGAAGAGAGTGGGGGCCAATATTCAACATACTTAAAGAAAAGAACTTTGAACCCAGAATTTCATATCCAGCCAAACTGAGCTTCATAAGTGAAGGAAAAATAAAATCCTTTGTGAACAAGCAAGTACTCAGAGATTTCATCACCACCAGCCCTGCTTTATAAGAGCTCCTGAAAGAGGCACTAAACATAGAAAGGAACAACCAGTAGCAGCCGCTCCAAAAACATACCAAAGGGTATAAGCATCAACACAATGAAGAAACTGCATCAAGTAATGGGCAAAACAGACAGCTAGCATCAAAATGGCAGTATCAAATTCACATATAACAATATTAACCCCAAATGTAACTGGGCGAAATGCCTCAATTAAAAGACACACACTGGCAAATTGGATACTAAGCCAAAACCCATCGGTGTGCTGTATCCAGGAAACCCATCTCACAAGCAAGGATACATAAAGGCTCAAAATAAAGGGATGGAGGAAGATTTACCAAGCAAATGGAGGGCAAAAAAAAAAAGGAGTTGCAATTCTTGTCTCTGATAAAATAGACTTTAAAGCAACAAAGATCAAAACAGACAAAGAAGGACACTACATAATGGTAAAAGGATCAATGCAACAAGAAGAGCTAACGATCCTAAATATATACGCATCCAATACAGGAGCACCCAGATACATAAGGCAAGTTCTTAATGAATTACAAAAAGACTTAGACTCACACCCAATAATAGTGGGAGACTTTAACACCCCATTGTCAACATTAGACAGATCAACCAGACAGAAAATTAACAAGGATATCCAGGACTTGAACTCAGACCTGGACCAAGCAAACCTAATAGACATTTACAGAACTCCCCACACCAAATACACAGAATATACATTCTTCTCAGCAACACATCACACCTACGCTAAAATTGACCATATAATTGGAAGTAAATCACTCCTCAGCAAATGCAAAAGAATGGAAATCATAACAAACAGTCTTTCAGACCACCGTGCAATCAAGTTAGAACTCAGAATTCAGAAACTAACTCAGAACCAACAACTGGCTCTTGAATGTTTCCTGGATAAACAATGAAATGAAGGCAGGAATAAAGATGTTCTTCAAAACCAACGAGAATGAAGACACAACATACCAGAATCTCTGGGACACATTTAAAGCAGTGTCTAGAGGAAAATATATAGCAATAAATGCCCACATGAGAAGCAAGGAGAGATCTAAAATTGACATCCTATCGTCAAAACTGAAAGAGCTAGAGGAACAAGATCAAGAAAACTCAAAACCTAGCAGAAGACAAGAAATAACTAAGATCAGAGCAGAACTAAAGGAGATAGAGACACAACAAACCCATCGAAAAATCAATAAATCCAGGAGCTGGTTTTTTGAAAAGATCAACAAAATAGACCACTAGCCGGATTAATAAAGAAGAAAAGAGAGAATAATCCAATAGATACAATACAAAACGATAAAGGGGATATCACCACAGACCCCGCAGAAATTCAAACAATCATCAGAGATTATTACAAACAACTCTATGCACGTAAACTAGTAAATCTGGAAGAAATGGATAAATTCCTGGACACTTGCATCCTCCCAAGCCTAAACCAGGAAGAAGTCGAAACCCTGAATAGACCAATAACAAGGTCTGAAGTTGAGGCAGCAATTAAGAGCCTACCACCGAAAAAAAGCCCAGGTCCAGATGGGTTCACAGCCGAATTCTACCAGACATACAAAGAGGAGCTGGTACCATTCCTTCCGAAACTATTCCAAATAATCCAAAAAGAGGGAATTCTTCCCAAATTATTTTATGAGACCAACATCATCCTGATACCAAAACCCAGCAGAGACTAAGCAAGAAAAGAAAACTTCAGGCCAATATCCATGATGAACATAGATGCAAAAATCTTCAATAAAATACTGGCAAGCCGACTGCAACAGCACAACAAAAAGCTTATGCACCATGATCAAGTAGGATTCATCCCAGGATGCAAGGCTGGTTCAACATATGCAAGTCTATAAAGGTAATTCACCACATAAACAGAGCCAAAGACAAAAACCACATGATTATTTCAATTGATGCAGAGAAGACCTTTGACAAAATTCAACAGCCATTTATGCTAAAAACCCTCAATAAACTAGGTATTGACGGAACGTATCTCAAAATAATAAAAGCTATTTACAACAAACCAACAGCCAATATCATACTGAATGGGCAAAAACTGGAAGCATTCCCTTTGAAATCTGGCACAAGACAAGGATGACCTCTCTCACCACTCCTATCCAATATAGTACTGGAAGTTCTAGCCAGAGCAATCAGGCAAGAAAAAGAAATAAAGGATATTCAAATAAGAAAGGAGGAAGTCAAATTGTCTCTATTTGCAGATGACATGATTGTATATCTAGAAGATCCCATCGTCTCAGCCCCAAATCTCCTGAAACTGATAAGCAACTTCAGCAAAGTCTCAGGATACAAAATCAACGTGCAAAAATCACATGCATTCCTATACACCAATAACAGACTTAAAGAGAGCCAAATCAAGAACAAACTGCCATTCACAATTGCCACAAAGAGAATAAAATACTTAGGAATACAACTACAAGGAATGTAAAGGACCTCTTCAAGGAAAACTACAAACCACTGCTCAACGAAATAAGAGAGGACACAAACAGATGGAGAAACATTCCATGTTCGTGGTTAGGAAGAATCAGTATCGTGAAAATGGCCATACTGCCCAAAGTAATTTACACATTCAATGCTATCCCCATCAAGCTACCAATGACCTTCTTCACAGAACTGGAAAAAACCACCTTAAACTTCATATGGAACCAAAAGAGAGCCCGCATAGCCAAGTCAATTCTAAGCAAAAAGAACAAAGTGGGAGTCATCACACTACAGGACTTCAAACTATACTACAAGGCTACAGTAATCAAAACAGCATGGTACTGGTACCAAAACAGAGATATACACCAATGGAACAGAACAGAGGTCTCGGAGGCAACACAGCATATCTACAACCATCTGATCTTTGACAAACCTGACAAAAACAAGCAATGGGGAAAGGATTCCCTGTTTAATAAATGGTGTTGGGAAAACTGGCTAGCCATGTGCAGAAAGCAGAAACTGGACCCCTTCCTGACACCTTACATGAAAATTAACTCCAGATGGATTAAAGACTTAAACATAAGACCTAACACCATAAAAACCCTAGAAGAAAATCTAGGCAAAACCATTCAGGACATAGGCGTAGGCAAGGACTTCATGACCAAAACACCAAAAGCATTGACAACAAAAGCCAAAATAGACAAACGGGACCTAATCAAACTCCACAGCTTCTGCAAGGCAAAAGAAACGGTCATTAGAGTGAATCGACAATCAACAGAATGGGAAAAAATTTTTGCAGTCTACTCATCTGACAAAGGGCTGATATCCAGAATTTACAAAGAACTAAAACACATTTACAAGAAAAAAACAAACAAGCCCATTCAAAAGTGGGTGAAGTATATGAACGGACACTTTACAAAAGAATACGTACATGAGGCCAACAAACATATGAAAAAATGCTCATCATCACTGGTCATTAGAGAAATGCAAATCAAAACTACATCAAGATACCATCTCATGCCAGTTAGAATGTCGATCATTAAAAAATCTGGAGACAACAGACGCTGGAGAGGATGTGGAGAAATAGGAACGCTTTTACACTGTTGGTGGGAGTGTAAATTAGTTCAACCATTGTGGAAGACAGTGTGGCAATTCCTCAAGGACCTAGAAATAGAAATTCCATTTGACCCAGCAATCTCATTACTGGGTATACATCCAAAGTATTATAAATCGTTCTACTATAAGGACACATGCACACGAATGTTCATTGCGGCACAGTTTACAATAGCAAAGACCTGGAACCAACCCAAATGCCTATCAATGATAGACTGGACAGGGAAAATGTGGCTCATATACACCATGGAATATTATGCAGCCATCCAAAACGATGAGTTCGTGTCCTTTGTAGGGACATGGATGAACCTGGATGCCATCATTCTCAGCAAACTGACACAAGAACAGAAAAAAAAAAACACCACATGTTCTCACACATAGGCGGGTGTTGAACAATGAGAATACATGGACACAGGGAGGGGAGCATCATACCCCGGGGACTGTTGGGGGGAAATAGGGGAGGGACAGTGGGGCGTGGGGAGTTGGGGAGAGATAGCATGGGGAGAAATGCCAGATATAGGTGAAGGGGAGGAAGGCAGCAAATCACACTGCCATGTGTGTACGTATGCAACAATCTTGCATGTTCTTCACATGTACCCCAACATCTAAAATGCAATTAAAAAAAAAGAGATTGATGTATAAACTAAGTTGATAATAATAGCTACCGTTTACTAAAAAAAAAAAAAAAAAAAAAAAGTGGGAGCTGAAACTGTGAGTTAATTTCTGATGGTAAAAGAGCAAAGAGAAGGTATGAAGATAAACAGTGCAAATTATAGTTAGGGAGCAAAATAATACAAAAGCAATGATGAAACCAATAAATCTGTTAGAGTGTTGAGACAGAGACCAAGAGAAGGCAGTACTATGGCACCCAAAGAAGGACGTGCCTCCAAAAGAGGGACAGGCAACAGTAATTCATGTACATCTTACTGGACTATGACTGACACATTTCGTAAGGAAAAGAGACAACTTCTAATTTAAAGTTCATAGAGGAATCAATTCTTTCACTTTGCATGAGAAAAAAGCTCATTTCTGTCTGTTCACAATGAAAATGCACAGTAACACCTAGTCACAAATTAACAAAAGACAAAGGAATAAAATTTCAACACGCTGATTACTCATTAGGCTAAATAGTGAGAAGAAGAAAATGCTTCACATTAAAAATATACATTTATCCTGCTAAACTGAAAACCAAATTCTTTTTCCAAAAACTCACAGTCTGGCCCTACCAGGCATCTTAGGTACAACTGGAATTTCCAGGGTAAGTCAGTTCCTTGTCTAATACTGCTCACCTTCAGACAAGAAAAAAAAAAAAAAAGTATCAGATTCAGGAGGAAGTTCCTGAGATGGGTACTGTGTTGAAAGGAATTCCCTCAGGTGGGGAGAAGTGAGAAAAAACAGCATGGGGCAGGAGAACCCGCTGAGCAAGGCTTTGGTCTTGGCTGTGGTAGGCTTCAGTCTGACTCCACAGGGAGCTCTGGAGCATGGATTACAGCATAAAGTTATCCCACCTGAAGCAAGAGGGCGGGGCTTTTTGCATCCCACATTAGCTGGTCATTGGCAGAGATCTTGCCTCCAAGTTGGGTAAAGGCTTGAAGGAGGCAGATCCTGTTTGGTGGAGGGAGACTGGTTGAAAGGGCTGCTAAGGGCTCACAGCTGCCCCACACCCACAGCCCTGGGGGATGGGCACACCGGCAGTGAAGGAGATCTGGATGAGGCACCAACTAAAATCTCAAAGCAGAGATGTGGAATAGGCAAGAGGAAACATAGGTCTGAGACCCAAAGGAGAAATCTGGGCAGAAGATAAAAATGCAGGAGTCACCAGCATAGAGATGGGAGTGGATGCAATTGTCCAAGGAGAGAGGACAGAAGGAAAAAGGGAGTCTAGGACCAAGCCACCTGCCCACCTATGAGGGCAGTAGACAGAGTAGGAGGACACCAGGAGGTTGTGACAGGAATTCTTCAAGGAGGGCATGGTCATCTTTGCCCAATGCCAAAAAGAGGTCAAGCAATATGAGGACCACAGTGTGTCCACTAGAGTTACTAAAACCACTAGGAAGAGTGGTTCAGTGAAGTGGTGAGAATATAGAAACTAGACTGCAGTTAAGAGTGGTTTGTGAAATAAACTCTCTTATTTACTAAATTTCAAAATAGATATGAGGTAGTTTACAGGTGGTGTTCAGTTTTATCAACATTATCATCATAATAATGTCTTTAAAAGACACAGAGTACAAAATAAAATCAATTGCCAAGTACAAGCATGAACAGAAGCCCCTGCTGCAGATATAGACTGAGGGCTGAAGGAGGAACAACAGATTGTGACAACTTGCCTGGCTGTCCTGGCTAAGGGGCTTACCAGGCCGTGCCACTGAGCTAGCCTGTGGTACCCAACCCTGGTGCAGATTTGGCTCCCTTGCAGAGGGGGATGCAAGAACCCCTAGAGCTCCTCTTCTCTGGCATGGCCCTGCCATGACCCTGCTGGCCCCAGAATCCATGTCTGTGAGGGAGATGTTCTTGGAATGCTACTGCCGCCTCTGTGAAAGGTGAGCCCGAAGTGTAACTTGGGGTCATGTCTCCACACTGATCAAAGCCTCTCTCACTTGTCTTTGCAGTACTCTGACTGGCTCTCTACTTGGCCCTTGCTCCCTGGAGCTCTCAGGTGGAGGACAGAGGCCTACAACAAACCCAAACAAATTCATAACTGAACTCTCACTCACCTAGCAGCCATATTTTTTTAGATCTGACCTAATTATTTCCAGATGTAATCATGTAAGCCAATTAGAACTCTAAGATTGCTCATAGCACTGTGCTATGAGGAACCAGCAAGAAGAAAATGCAACCAGGAAAGATAGGCATCTTCTTAACTTGTGCTTAATGAAAGAGATCCATTAAAAGTTGAGGTCATTTCTCATTCTTAGAGACACTTCCACTAACTGCCTTGCCCCACTAGGAAAGGCAAATAGAATGGACTCTGCCAAAAGATTACCAACCTCCCCTGGGCATAGGGCTTGGACAGGTGAGATGAGTACAAAAGACCAGGGTATGTTGGGGAGCGGGAGGGCCCAGACCTTCTGACTCAATGAAGTGCCAGAGGTAATTCAAGCCCAGACAAGAACATAATATAAGCCCAGCATTGCAAATCCTCTAGTTTCTCAATAAATTTTTATGCAAACTTTCCAGATTCAAAACATGTACACAGATCAAACGAAATGTATGCAACTGGGACAAGTTTCCCAGGTCACCAGCCTTTGAACCTCATTATAAAATGGCTCAACATGTAAAAACTTTCCAGAGAGAGAGAAACTACCATAGACCACAATGGTGGCAGGAACAGGAATGTAGGAAGAGAGGCTTGGTGTCCTCATTGTACCTGTGAGGAAACCAAGGCACAGGGGAGGGATGCTGCCCAGGAAAGAGTGGACTCTGGTATGTGTCCGAGTGTCCCATGTACAGGGCCCAGGATGTTCCCACTGCTCCATGACATCCTCAGAATGCTAATGAGGGTAACTGCTCTCATCCCAAGATCCTGGGGATGTTCTGCTGAATGTCTGGATGTTTGCAGGAAAATATACAAGGTGGGAGTCAAAGAAACTTAAAACCATTATTTTGTAAATTGTACAAACTTTCACATTAAAAAATTTGCTTATTATTTCTTAAGATTTATTTGGCACAGGGATAAAATTCAAATAAACTACACCAAAGAAGCCTTTTAAAATTTTGATCTTGTGAATTCTGGAAATGTTTACAAATCACTCATAATTTTGCTCATATGGGTAAAAATGGCAAAACACACATTTAATTAAATAATCTTAAATAATCACACAGTTTCACAGGAAAGCAAACCCAAAATACTGCCTCCTTGTAAATATCCTCCTAACATCAAGCATGCAGAATGCCCTATGAG
The DNA here is from genome assembly GCF_009761245.1 of Sapajus apella. Lineage (NCBI taxonomy): Eukaryota > Metazoa > Chordata > Mammalia > Primates > Cebidae > Sapajus > Sapajus apella. Next base: position 59,081,454 of record NW_022436944.1, on the reverse strand, counting down.
AGATCTATGTTTCTTCCTCCTTATGAAAATGAAGTTATGCTTATGAATAAATTTAATGCTTATGGTACATCAATATATTTTAGTGCCTCTGGCACTGGTACCAAATACAACAGGAGCTGTGTTTAGAATATGAACCAGAGAGGATAAGAACAGAAGGGAGAAATTATGCATCCTTTATGTTTTAAATTAATAAGCTGCTCACTGGCTCTCAGATATGCCCGAGCTGGCTAAAATGACCATCTGCAAACACAAAGAACTTTTGCAGATGCTGATTCCATTTAGTTGCACAGTGATGATGTGTGGTAGAGGCAGGCAGCCATCATCCCTCCATTTTACAGGTCAGGAAACCAAGGCATAGAGAGGTTATAAAGCTAATTCAGGTTCACAAAGCTAATGAGTGTGAAGCCCGAGCTGGAATCCAAGCCCTATCCCGAAGCCCCAGGTTCTCTTTTCCACAGCAGACGACTTCCCATAGCTGGTGAGATACCACAGACAACAACAGAGGTTTCCTGTTTCCATGATGTTGCTGCTGGATAAAGACACATGTTTTGATCTCCGGGGAAAGTTTCAGACACACATAAGACTCCTTCTGTTCTGAACCAGCACAGCACATGCACAGCTTGGGCTCCTCAAATCTTGGTGCTGCATTTTGTAAGACACTTCCATGACCTCTTTCCTTCCACAGGAATAAAAGGTTTCTGTCTTCCAGCAGAGACTACTCTGCACACTCACTTCTCCCACACATCACAGAAGCAAGGTACTGTTAAGGTTCTTACTTCTCCAGGATTGACACAGAGTCATAAATGGAAGTGCAAAAACGTGATTCACTCTATTAATCCCATGTCCTGCTTGTCTCACCCAGACCTCCCTCACCAAAGATGCACAATGGAGAAAGTTGTGAGGAGGAAGACATGGGGTAACCGGAGAGAAGCTGTATAGGCTGAAAAACAGAAAGGGAGCTTGCAGCAAATAGCAACGGTATCAGCAGGAAACGCGAGAAGTATGATTCCTCCCTCAGTATGTGCAGATCCGACACTTCTTGACGGGAGCTGGCAGGGCAGGGGAAGAAAGGGAATGGGATGCAGGTGTGATGTGGTTTTTCCAGAGAAGTTGAACCAATAGGGGAGAGACAGTGTGTGTGTTTATACGTAGAGACGTGCAATTATGGGAGCTGAGAAGTCCCATGATCAGCTGCCTGCAAGCTGGAACCCCAGGGAAGTCAGTGGGGTAATTCAGTTCCAGCCCTAAAGCCTGAGAACCAGGGAAGTCAATGGCATAAATCCCAATTCAAGGGCAGAAGAAGATGAAATGAGATATTCTAGCTTAGTCCATGAGGCAGGGTGAAAGGGGGCAAATTCTTCCTTCCTCTGCCTCTTGCTCTATCCAGGCCCTCAATGGGTTGGATGATGCCCATCAACAACCTGGGAGGATAATCTGCTTCACTGAGTCCACCTATTCAAATGCTAATCTGACTCAGAAACTCCCTCACAGACACATTCAGAAATCATGTTTAACTTGAGCACCCTGGGGCCCAGTCAAGTTCACATAAGATTAACCACAACCGGCAACTTTGGTGAGACAAAAACCTAAGATATAACACTTGGAGATGTCTCCATGGACGCCAGTATTCCAGGGGTTCCATAACTATTGGATTTAATTCCATTTTAATATACCTATTTATAATGTTGAAATATAAAAAACAACATGCACATTTAAACACATCATGTATTGAACTATAATATTTTGAAGCCACCGGTGGGTTATCTGGAGCTGCCAGGGTCATTTACCACTCTGTACTAGGTGGGTTCAGAAGAAAACTGCCCTTGTCATCTAAACTAGACTGAAGAACGTTACTGAAGTTATGAGATAAACTGTAAAAGGCATTACCATCTAGAACTACTTATCTTTCTATATCCAGATCTCCATGGTATTATGAAATAAAACAACAACAACAACAAAAACACAAAAATAAACTGATATTAACACTGCTGTAAGGCCACATCTATAAATCCAGGTTTCAAATAGTTATACTTTTTAATATAGCTTCATTTCATTTAATTGGTGGTATTTACAAGTAAATATATATTATAATGTATAAGCAAATTTGTGGAACTAAAACACCATTCTATATCTTTTATATATTGGAAATCAGCCTGAGATTTTTTAAATTGATTCCTTTAATTAGATTGAAAATCACTAAACTAGGATAGCTTGAGGCTGTAGCTTTTGAGCTTTTTCATTTTTTTGTATTTACTTATTATTTTATTTCCTAAAATAATTTCTAAAGTTGAAGTACGGATTGTTTACTTTTTGTATGCCCCAGGAACTCTACTTTCCTGTTCTAATTCTATCTGTAAAATTGGTTCATTAAACTAAAAAAAGAGAGAAAGGATTCAGGACAGAAACTATTTGCCTTCAGCTGCTATAGTGCTTTGCATGAGCTTAATCACAACAAGGCAGGTGTCTGTATCAATGCAACAGGCTTGGGCAAACAGTGGTGAGTAACACTGTGCAGCAAAAGATGAAGCTCAAAGGCTGGCTATGATGTTGGTACTAAGTTAAGGTTAGATGTGTGTTAGTTTTCTTCCATACTTGGCAGTCTGAGACACTGAACCCAGAAGAAAAGCCCAAATCATGACTAAGGGTAAGCCTAGGTCACTCAAGGAAAGAAGGAACAGAAAGAGGGAATGGAAGTACCCTTCTTCCCTTCTTCTTTAATGACAGAATCTTGATTTCTAGGTGGGTCATTGCTTCCCAGACTAAAGACTGCTCCCCAGCACCACTTGCAGCTAGGTGTGGCCATGTGACTAGGTCCTGACCTATGAGATACAAGTGGCTGTGATGCATGGGGCATAAGATGCTTAGAAGGAGCTCATTCAGCAAGGAGGGCCACCATTTTGTCCTTCTGCCTCTTCTCTCCCATCTTGCTCTTTGTCCATGTTGGCTCAAGCTCCAGCTGCCATCTTGATCTACGAATTGAACTTGAGAGGCTATGTAGATCAGAAATATAGGAGCTTGGGTTCTCAATGACTTGGGGGAGTCACTCCACTAGTCCTAAACCCACCCCTGATTTTTTTTTTAATGTAAAAGAGAAATGTGTTATTCATGTATATGCAGATCAAACTAACTTTGAGACAGGAGAGCAGGGCCAAGGTCAAGTACACCAAGAATGCGATAAAGTTGGAATAAGGCAGCAGAGAGAGGCAAGATTCGGAGCAAGATGGCAGTGAAAGGAAAGTAGGATGGCATAAGAAGTCCAGGACCAGAACCAGGACCAGGCATCCCAAGAGATTTCTGACATCCCTTAGGTTCCTTAAATGTATAGTAGGGGCAGGGGAGGTATGGCAGCTTAGAGCAACCATACTGGCTGGTGAACCAGTGTAAAGCATAGTAGAGCATGTAGAAACATTCTAAAAGCACCTGGAATGAGGTGGGCCCTGAGGTACGTCTAAAAACAACCCTATTTTAAGGCATCTTTGTTTACATGGACTTCTGAAGCCACCAAGCCTCACAGGTTTATGATGGGCTATACTATTCTGTCCTTGGAAACAAGGGGGAGCAAGTAGGTCAATAAAGAACTCTCATTTCATAGGCCTGTAGCGTTTAGAAACAGTTACTGGTACCTGTCACCTCTATGGCTGTCTCCTACCAGAATATCTGGGGTGACCAGGGCTCCTCTGCTCTTTCCTCTTCCTTCTAGGCATTGAGAGGCACAGGAAGCTCTGCTGTCCCCTTACCTGCCACTCTCAGAGGCCAGCTTTCCATGGTGGCTCTAAGTCTTCAAGTGTTGGCAATGCTTTCTCCTTGGCCTTTCTATCTAGTAAATTCCCAGAAATCTCCTGGCTCTGTGCTTCAGAAAAAGCAGTGCTGTTCCACTTCCTCTGGCTGCATTCCTTCTGCCTTCATTCCCTCAGGCACCCCAGATATTCTGCCTGCATGTACAGCTCCCACCTTGGCTTGCCCTTGAATGGCTGGGCATCTGCCTAGGACCCTCTCATTCACTGTCTTTTCTTCTGAGTTCCCAGGACAGCATCTTCTCCCTAGGCTCATCACTCCTTGGAGGAGAAAGGAAAATCATCTTTATTGAGAAAAAGTTGCATGAAGAGCACAGGCTTTGGCAACAGAAAGACTTGGCAAGTTATTTCAACTCTCTGGCCTCAGTTGCCATGTCTGCAATATGAGATCAATAACGCCTACTTTGTAGAATTGCTGGAGGTAGTAGAAATAAAGTATGCATTCCCAGTACCTACACATCATAGGCATGGGATAAAATCACTGTTTTATCATTGCATTAGTAATAGCATCAGAGTGACCATTTAATGGAACCACTGGGAAATGAAGCCTCTCTCTAGCACATAGCATCCCAGGAAGGTGAAGGGTTTCTGATTCCAGGAGGCAGCCCTGTTTATCCAGAAGACATGTATGCCCTTGAAGCTCATCTCAGATTGCTTTTCAGCAGGGCTGCTAAGGAAGTCCTGAGCCTCCACATTAAAAAGTAGCAGTTGGTCATCCCTTCACTGCAGTGACCATGCCTAGGAGAGGGCACCAGAAGTGGCAGGGTCTGGCAGTCTCCATTTACAGCCCTTACAGCTCTGTTCTCCCTGCTGCTGTCACAACCCCAACCTTGCTGGAAGTCTCACTTCATCAGGGAACACCCTGTGTTGCTATTTCTCTTCCTCCCCTGCCCGTCCATTTATCTTGGCTTCTATGACAGTAAGTCCTGATGCCCCAACCTCAGGCCTGGAGCAAGGGCAGGCAGGAGAAGCTTTGAGCAAGGAAATAGCACACAAGGAGCAGATGGACTCAGTGGTGCACCTGCTGGAAACATCACACAGTATCTGCATCCCTAAGGCTACCTGGGTCCTGTCTGGGCACAAGGAAATGAAAAGACAAGAGGTAAATCTGACTGCAGGGAATCTGAAATTCTTTTGACTTGTTCTTTTAGCAATATCACTCTGGGGGGCTGATTGAAATAAGTGTATTTTCTGGTTCAGGAACCATCAGGCTTCTTGAGGTTGAGTGGCCGTGTGGAGACTGTGATGTTAGGAGTCCTGCAGGGTCTTGCTGTAATTACCAGCATCGCTGAAGTGCTGCTTCCCCTCAGCTGTGACTCCAGTTCATGTACCCCTGTGTCTGAGCTGGCTCTTGATTCTGGAATCACAGAGTGACTGTAATATACTCTCTTCTTTCTACCACACTCTCCCATTTCCCTGGAGAGAAAACTGGGACAAAGCAGAGACTTACTGCCTGGCTAAGCCAGAGACATAGTCTAAAGTTTAATACAGAAAAGACCATTTTGGAAAGAAGGATAGCATTAGTTTAACAGCCTTCATTTAAAAATATGTTAAAAGTCTGCCCTGAAGCTTATAGCTAAATTTATCCATTGCTTTAAAATTCATACTGAATAAATAAATACATAGCTTATTGAAATTTCTGTCTTTTGCTTGTTTAAACGCATCCTACGTAATTTATGTGGTCCTTTATTAAATAAACATATATGGAAATGCTATCTTATACCATATAATATTCTGAGTGCAGAGAAGGTCAGAGCCAAAAAAAAGACAAAACCATGGGAGTCAAGTGCTATGGAGCATGAAGCATGAAGTCTACCCCAGGGTCCCCCCCGAGCACCTGGGAGGTCTCTGAACTCAGCAAAAGACATAGGAGCATGTCTGCAAAGGCATTTTTAGAGAATCTGCGTGATGATTAATTTTGCATGTCAATTTGGCTAAGCCAAAGTACCCAGAGATGTGGGCAGAAAAGTCTGAGTATTCTTGTCAAAGTATTTTTTAGACAAGATTAACATTTAAACTTATAGTCTTCGAGTAAAGCAGATCACCCTGCATAATGTGGATGAGCCTTATCCAATCAAAGGACTTAAGGAAAAGACTGACCTCCCTGAAGAAGAGGGAATTCTGCCAGCAGACTGCCTGTGGACTAGAACTGCAACTCTTCCCTAGCTCTCAAGCCTTGTGGCCATTCTGTAGATTTTGATATGACAGTTTTCATAATCATCTAAGCCAGCTCCTCAAAATCAATCAATTTTGCACACACATACACACATCCTAGTGGTTTTCTTTCTCTGGAAAACCCACTGTGGCCTGCTCTGGACCAGGAGACATATTAGATACTCTACACACATTATCAGCATATGCAAAAGAAGAAACTGAGGTTCATGGAGGTTAAGGCCATGTTGTCTCATCACAATGTCCGTGAGGAATGGAGGGAGTCTGAATCAAGACTGTGTACACTCATGAGGAGAGGACACCTGAGCTAAGGCCAGGAGCATTCAGGTATGTTAGCGTTTCTATTCCCTTTCCTCCCATAACTTCCTCACTGGATCACTGTTTTAGAAAGGATCCTCCATGCAAGTTTATATACATATATTTAAACAAATGCAAAATCAGAGGACCACCTGCTCTGTAGCTCACAGGAGAACCATGATGGCCAAGTCCTAGGACATGAATGGTCCTCTGACAACTGATCAGGTCTACTTTGAAACTGCTTTCTCCATGGCTGGGTGCATTAGTCTGTACAGAATTCTGACAAAAAAGAGGCTGTGTCTGCCTTCAAGTGACACTGAAGACGAAACCACTATCAGTTACTTCCCCAAACACTAAACCAGTATCAGTTATTTCTTCAAGTAAAGACATTTTCCCCCAGCATTTGCTGAGGCCATCACACATATGCAATGATCACTTAGCTGGGCATGGTAGTGCATGCCTGTAGTTGTAGCTCCTCTGGAGGCTGAGGTAGAAGGATTTGCCTGAGCCCAGCAGCTTGAGACGATGGTGCCATGATTGTGGTGTCACTGCATTCCAGCCAGGGAAACAGAGTAAAACCCAGACTCTTAAAAAAAAAATAGGCCTTCACAACAACACATCCCATTTAATTTAGCTGCTTAAGGGAACACATTCACAGCAGTTTTCCATTCAACTCAGCAACTAACTTTGTGTCTTAACAGTGATCAAAGTAAGTGCAAATGTTAGAAGATGAATGTTGCAAATACGGAATTTTCTGGAATAAGTATTAGTCTTTATAATTACAGGGCAGCATGATCAACATTTAATATGAAAACTCCTGGGAAGAGAAGTTTTCACAGATTCCTGAAGTGAGAACATAGGCATCAGAGGCTCAGTAAATGGCCCCTTCAGCACTCATCTGCTCAAGCCAGAAACAGGACGTTTTCTTGATTATGACCCTTGTTACCTGTCATAGTCCATCCAGGTCTGCATATTCTAGCCCCTAAATATAACATATCTGGAATCCGTCACTGCTGTTACTCCTCTAGTTCAATACCATCTCACTGCCCTGGGGACTACCACGATAGCCTTTTTCTAAGCTGGGACTATACTACCCTCTCTTCTCCAATTTTCCTCCTCTAAACTACAGCGAGAAGGACCTTTCATGAATGAAATTTGATGGGGTCACCCACCTGCTTAATATGCTTTCACAGACTCCAGTTTTTCTCCTTAATAGACTTTTGTAATTTCTAATTGTGTGTGTGTGTGTGTGTGTGTGTGTGTGTGTGTGTGTGTGTGTGTACGTGCATTATGTATCTTGCATATTTTATTTAACGTATTTTCCTTACTATAGACCCAATTACAAAGGAGATATTACTGCGTATTATACATATGGTGTTACAAAATACAGTATGGACAAGATACTCAAAAGATGAGCATGACATGGGTCCAATACAACTGGTATGCTAAAAGGAAGGCTGTTATCCATGGGAAGCAACACAGCTGATACTTCCATTACTAAGTATTTCCATTTGGTGCCCATGAAATCAAACTGTGCATTGTTTCAAATCATCTGCCTATGAAATCTATTTTCCATGTCTCAATACTTTCATCTGCATTAATTTGAAAACTATGATTGTTTTGGCTTATTAATTTTGTGCATACACTTTTACCTGGAAATAAGTGATAGAAGTATAATGGCCAATAAAGCCAGGGAATGAACCTAATTAATTGTAGAAATAATGCCTGATGGCATATCTAGACCAGAGACATATACATGTGTTATTTCATACATTTAACAAGTATTGACTTAGAACTGACTTTCTCACAGCACTCTGTCAGGTACTATGAAGACAAAGGTGAGTTAGTAAGACAGGAGCCTATGATATGCAGGAGCAGGGAACACAAGACATACAAAGCGTGGAAATTAGGCAATAGCAAAGACATGGAATCAACCTAGGTGCCCATCAATGGTGGACTAGATAAAGTAAATGTGGTACATATACACCACAGAATACTATGCAGCTGTAAAAAAGAATGAAATCACATCCTTTGTAGCAACCTGGATGTTGTTGGAGGCCATTATTCTAAGCAAATTAAGGCAGAAACAGAAAACTAAATATGGCATGTTGTCACTAGTAAGTGGGAGCTAAACATTAAGTATGACATGAAGATGGGACACTGGGGACTCCAAAAAGGGGACAGGAGGGAGAGGGGCAAGGGTTGAAAAACTTCCTATCATGTATTATGTTTACTAACTGGGTGATGGGATCAATAGAAACCCAAACTTCAGCATCACACAATATACCCTTGTAACAAACCTGCACATGTGTCTCTTGAGAATGGCAATCACAGAGACCTGGATGGAACTGGAGACCATTGTTCTAAATGAAGTCACTCAGGAATGGAAAACCAAACATCATATCTTCTGACTAGTAAGTGGGAGCTAAGCTATGAGAATGCAAATGTGTAAGAATAATACAATGGACTTTGGAGACTTGGAAGAAAAGGTGGGAGGTGGGTGAGGGATAAAAGACTGTAGTGGGGTACAGTGTATACTCCTCGAGTGACATGTGCACCAAAATCTCAGAAATCACCACCAAAAAACTAATTCACATAACCAAATGCCACTTGTTCCCCCAAAACCTATGAAAATAAAAATAAAAATAAATAAAAATAAAAAATGAAAAATACAAAGTGGAAATTAGGAAGGAGCAGGATGTGAACTACCTGAGTGGGCTTGACATGGTATGGTCCAGGCTCAATGACCCACATCTGATCGACCCACATCTGTCCCCATTGCACAGCCCCACTTTTGTTCTGTCTCAGCATCACAGCAGAGGGTGGAAAGCCTTCCTGGGCATCACAGATTTCTTTCCGGCAAGGTTTCTGCCTTGTGACTCTAAGTTCTATCAAATGCACACTCTCTAATATTTCTCTGGTTCCTTGGACTAGTGTAAGCCCCTCAGGTAAAGGTAAAAAATGTAATGCTTTAAGAGTTATTTGGAAGAGAAGACATCAGGGTGTTCAGTAGAAGGTTCAGGAACTCAGTCAGACATGCCTGTACTGAAATCCATTAGATTGAAATATGTTCATACACACCTAGAATTTTCAAGGGGCAGGGACCCAGGAGATCTATCAACTCTCTGAACTTGTCTAGGTGGCTGGTGGGCATAAGCAGGAAATTCATAAACTTGACAGTCAGATAGGCTCGGGCTGAACTTGCTGTGTAGCACTTACCTGTCTCTGAGCAAATTATTCAGATATAAACCTCTGAGAGTCTTAGCTGGGTGTTTGGAAAACAGTATGAGTTATACTATGCAGCCAGAGGTAATAGTATGAGCTTCTTAGAAACAAAAGCAAAAATACAACAATCCCAATACTAAATGAATGTGGATCTGAACTGCTTGGTGAAGCATCTTCATTCATGTTTAGAGTGCTGAAAGACTTGAGGAGAAAGAATATATATTCAGCTAGCCACAGAATTATAGAATCTCCAAAAATTGCAATGGAGAAAACGTGCATTAAGGGAAGCTGATCATTGTCTTCTCCTCACCCTACAATGCTTCATCCAAAGCTGTCATTGTAGGTATGCCCTTTCCAGCCTATTAAATTTCTAATATCTGCAGCTGGCCAATTTCCCAACTCTGGTCTCCAGCTCTAATGTTCTGAACCAGTGAAGTCCTATTTCATAAGACTCAACCCACATACAAGTAGGTCTTTAGTGTGCCTTCATTTCTGGGAATCCCCAATGGGGGTCTTATTCACAAACCTGTTTTCTTTCTAACGCTCCACTCTTAACCTGAGCATGTTCACCCCCTAAAAATCCCTTGAAGACACCTCATAGAGTGCCACTCAGAGAGAGGCCACGGATTCCCACACAGAGTCAGCCAAAAGTGCTGGTGCAGGTGGCTGGCTTGTTTTATATCCTAATGGGTAGTCCTAAACCATTGTTGTAATCATTGTTTCTTTCTCACATCTTCTGTCTCATTTCCATTTATCATCCTCTTCCTCAGTCTGCTCTTCCTACACATTCTGCAGCTTCGAAAGGTCATTTACCTGCCTGAAGTCATAATAAATAACTTAAGATTCAAGTAAGCAAGTCATCTGGGTGACTTACATGGATTAATGGGAAAATTCAGTCTATGTATATATGTATTTATATTTATAGATATCTGAAAATATGATATATCATATCTAAAGCTGTATCTATATATATATAGACATCTATAAAATACAGATATACTTATGTATAGATATCTATATATGTATTTATATCTATAAATGTAGATATGTATAGGTATCTAAATATGTATTTATATCTATCTGTATTTACATCTATAGATGTCTAGATATATATAGATGATATATATAGATATAACTTTAGATACACACATATAGCTATAGATATCTATATATGCATACATCTATCTAAAGCTTTAGATATACACAGACATTTATATATTGTGTAAAGATTGTGTGTGTATATATATACTCAAACTATAGATATAGCGATACCTACATATCTGTCAATATTTATATCTATATGTACATTTTAACAGCATGTGTGTGCCTATGTGTGATTACTAACTTTAGTCTCCCTCTATTATCCTTAATTTTACCTCAAGCTGCTCATCTGATCTAGCTCTGCCTGTCACTGAGCACATCCTTATGCCCCCAAGGCAGAAAGGTGGAGCTATATTGTGTTTATGAACAGGTCTTGGGAGTGGCAGAATTATAAGAGTCTTGTCTTGATATGACTCTTTCTTTTCTTTTCTTTCTCTTCTCTCTTTTACTTTCAGATGGAGTCTCACTCTTCTTACCCAGGCTGGAGTAGTGCAATGGTGTGATCTCAGTCACTACAACCTCTGCCTCTCAAGTTCAAGCGATTCTCCTGCCTCAGCCTCCTGAGTAGCTGGGATTACAGGCACATGCCACCACACCTGGTCAATTTTTGTATTTTTAGTAGAGATGGGGTTTCACCATGTTGGCCAGACTGGTTTCAAATTCCTGACCTCAGGTGATCTGCCCATCTTGGCCTCCCAAAGTGCTGGGATTATAGATGTGAGCCACCATGCCCAGCCTCAATATGACTCTTTTAAAATGAAATTTAAAATAAGGCGGAGGGACTGCTTTACATCATGAGTTAATTTCCCATGTGTTTGTATACCTCAAGTTCTCAACTAGTCTTTTAGTCAACATTGATCAAAGGCCTTCTGCATGCTTGACCTCACACCAAAAGGATAAGGCACAACTTGCACTCTTGAGGGAATGACATGCCAACCACAAACTGAAGTACTTCTAGAGTGCAAGACTGTGATCCCCAGCAATATTTGTGTGAATTCTAAGGACCTGGTATCACCTTTCATGGTGCTTCTGAAACCAGAAACCTAGCATTCTGCTGATTCCTCTCTTTCTCTCACCCACAATGTCCAACCAGTCAACAGAGCCTAATGGATCTATCCTGAAATATCTTTTGCATCTGCCTGATTCTCTCCATTGCCGCCATCACTATCCCAGTTCAAGCCACCATCATCTCTTACTGCAATCAGCTCTTCTCTGGTCCAGTCCAGTCACAGGGACATCCAGGATGATCTTTCAGGCATGCTAATTCACTTCCAGGCCTCACCCTTGCAGTGTATGGCCTTCACACCCCTCTAATCCCAGTACCCAGCCCAGTGCCTGACACTCAGTGGTGCTTTGAAGTGATTGTTGGCTAATTGATGAAATTCAGTTATTATGTGGTTCTTCTCTAACTCCAAAGGTGAAAGACTGAATGATTCCTACCATTTCTTTATGAGACAGAGTTGCATAAGAACAGTAAGATAATCCTCACCCTGTCTCAGTATCACCAGCAACTGTACGTACCAGTGAGGGAAACTTGAGGGCCTGAGAAAAAATTTTTCCATATGGAGCTTGCTGAGCTGTCTCTTGTTTTATAGAACTGTCTCCAAAAGTTTCCACAACCTTTGCCATTTAAGAAACTCTGTGTCTGATGGCTCTGTTCATTGAGTGCACACTTCCCCATTTGTAAGTCTGCAGGCAACTGCTTTCACTATTTTTGCCAAATGTATATATCAACTTTATTACTAATTTTCTTAGTATCTCTTCTTTCGATTTCACCTAAAAATCTTACCATTTTGGCTAATATCATCATTTTGACTAATTCTAAGCAATTTATATCCATAAAGTATTGGGATAGATGTTTGTTAAATTTTTTCTAATATATATTAAAACAAAAATGTAACTATTAATATCAAAAAATGAGCCGGGCATGGTGGCTCATGCCTGTAATCCCAGCACTTTGGGAGGCCGAGGCGGGTGGATCACGAGGTCAAGAGATGGAGACCATCCTGGCCAACATGGTGAAGCTCCGTCTCTACTTAAAAATACAAAAATTATCTGGGTGTGGTGGCATGTGCCTGTAGTCTCAGCTACTTGGGAGGCTGAGACAAAAGAATTGCTTGACCCCAGGAGGCAGAAATTGCAGTGAGCCAAGATTGTGCCACTGCACTCCAGCCTGGCGCCTGGCAACAGAGCAAGACTCTGTCTCAAAAAAAATCAAAAAATGTTCAGCAGTGCACCATCCACATTCATCTGATCTACCAGCAGCAGTCCACTGCCACACTTTGGGAAACACCAGTACAAAGAATTTATGGGAGTTATCATTGAAATGCGGAAGAAAACATGTTTTGCAAGGTACTCAAATCCAGGGTAGGAGAAAGGAGAAGGTAACCTAGTATGGTTCTAATCTAAGATCATTGTTAGGAAAAGTGAACGAGTGTGTATGACTTCTATCTATTAAAATTCACAGAATACTAGAGTCTTGGTGGCTGCGGGCTTCCCAGGGCCATCTGTCAGAATAACCAGCACATGAGGAAGGGTTGCAGGGGAAGCTTTATGTCAGTCTCAGCTTTCTTGGCTTGTAGTCTCCTTTCATGTCATACAATTAAGACTCACGAAAAATTAAGGAAGTAAAAGAAAGCAAGTCACAAATCATCAAGTCCCTTAAGTACCTTCCAGGCACAGTTGTGTAAAGATACAGGGTATGTCTTCCCATGACATGGCTGGGGCCGGCTCTGGACATTTTAAGACATGTACAGTTCTTCATGAGTAATGGAAGGATTTTCAAAGCCATTCTGTATGGGTTTTTGGCTTGACATTCTGACTTTAGAACTTAAGACACAAATCAGCCATGATGTGGGAAGAAACATTTCCTAGGAAGAACAGATGCTGTTTGCAGCATGACCTCTACACTCTTCCTAATGGTGCTGCTGGAGGGAAATGTTGAGAGGAATTTGCCTGGAAACACTCAGAAGTGTCTTCATGTTAATGATATTGTGACAATAACTCAAACTGCCATCATCAAATATATACATTTATTTATAACAGTTATTAATCTGTATTTAAAAGTTCTTTATACGTTTATAAGTTCTGTGACTCTGGGACCCCCATTTGTTTGAAAATAAATGTTCATACTTTACATTATCATCCATTTAGCAGGCAGAGTAAAAGCAGTAGAAACATGATTGAAAATGATGTCACTGTTTAAAATCATGGTAAAGAGAGTAATGAGAAGGTTGGCAGTCTTTGAAGGTTAGGGAGGAATAGACCACAGTGAAAGTCTTATAACCCATGGCAGCCAAACCTGCGGTGCCCATCCCTCCCTCGTAGACCCTAAAACACAGGGAATTACTGCATCTACTCACAGATTGGTCATCACTACTCATGTGTAACATCTAGTGATCTGCCTTAAAGGGGGAAGACACATAAGTAGGCTCAGTATTGAAAAGAAAAAGCAATTTGTTTCTGAATGCTTTTCTCAGTGAACTTAAAAAGTTATAATTACCTGAGAATGAGGAGGTAACACGGATGAGAAAAACTGAGGAGAGAGAAGACATGAATAATAGACATTGATGAGTCAATTGACTAGGAAAGTAATTTAAGATTGCCAGGCAGGGCTCAGGACCCACTGACTTGTAGTCAAAAATGCAGAATAATTCAACATGGTGGTACTTCTTCCTCCATACATACTCAGCTGCTCAGGTGCAGGGGAGGCACTGAGGGTGATCAGAGGTTAACCAGGGATGGGGTTTTGTCAGGTGAGTATGGCTGAAGGAGCCGAAGGGGCAAAAGGACTAAAAGTGAATGAAAGCTGCTATGGTTTGATATATTCCCCAAAAAGTCTGTGCTGGAAACTCAATCATCATTGTAACAGTATTAAGAGTGGGACTTCTAAGAAGTGATTAGACCATGAGGATGGATTAATGCTGTTATTTCAGGAGTGGGCTCATTATCATAGGTGTGGGTTCATTATAAAGGACAGGTTCAGCCCTTTTGCCTGTCTCTCGTCTTCCTTTTGCCTTTCTCTCATGGGATGGCACAGCAGGAATGCCCTCACCAGATGCTGACCCCTCAATCTTAGACTGGCCATACTGCAGAATTGTGAGCCAATAAATGTCTGTTCATTATAAATAACCCAGTCTGTGGTATTCTGTCACAGGAGCACAAAATGGGCTGAGACACAAATAAATGAATACCCTGATGGACTACAGTCCAAACTAATAAGAAAGAAGTCAGAACCAGAAGGAATCCCTGACAATAAAAAAGTGAAATTTCTTAGATTACAGGAATAAAGAATTATTGAAATGGAACCACGGAAAAATGAGAAGTGGAGGTCAGAGACTGGAGTGCCTAAGGTCAAGAATTTGGAGGCTTGGCATTATTGAGAATGACAAAGACTAGAAAAGAATCATGGACAAAAAGATTAGCAGCAGAAAGTTGAGAGACTAGGATGTTGGATAGGTCACTGAAGGGATGCTGAGTCACCAAAGTAGAAATTCATAGGACTAGTGGGCAAGACCACATCAGTGACCCAGGTAATAAAGTGTTCTGTGAATGAGGGGATCTGGCTACAAGGCTAAAAGGTGGCTGGGACAAGGATCACGGTGGATAGTACATTCAGATGGCAAGCACTTCAAAGGACCTAGAGTTCTGGTCTGGGATAAGTCCAGAGTTAAAATGGGAAAGAGAATAAACAGCCACTATTTGAAAAAGCTGTACCCTTGGGAAAGAGGCAGACTTCAAACAAAAACAATGATGGCCATTTTCAGAGAAGATCTGGACAGAAAGCCCTGCTGATGATGACAGTGAGCTCTAGGGGGCAGAGTTTGGGGGCTCAAGGTGGTGGAAGCAGATTTTAGCAGAATAGAAGCTGAACTCCATTGCATGGGGAAAGAGTCTAGGGATGAAAGAGACTTGGCTTTACAGAGATGAGAGGCTTGGTAGGATGGGTCCTGGAGGCACTGTAGAAGATAGTAGATTAGGAGTTCTAATGACAAACTCCTACTTGTGACCAGTTTCTTGGATTAATTGTGATGCCAATATTTGGTGTTATGCAGTGTTAAGGCAGCAGTGGTCTGGTCTTTATTTGTTCAGTCTCTCCTCAGCCTTCAGAGAGTTGCACTTCTACATTGAAGGAAGTGGTTTTTCCACTGGTGACAAGCTTATTTTGGAAGGTTATTTAATCTAATATATACTTATAGAGCCCTCACTATGTTCTATGAGCTGTTCTAGGAATATCAGGGCTGCCCTCTAGTGAAATCTATTGAGCTCCTGGGGGAGAGTGACCAGCATCACAGCTGTAGTTGCCTGTTGTCTAAGTCAGTTGTGCTCCTTGGCAGAGGGGTGACAGCTGACACCGAGACTGACAGCCACCTAACACACTATGCTCCCAGGGCAGGAGAAGGGCAGCAGCCATCTCTAGCTCCAGGTCACACTTTTCTCCTGCTGGAGCTGGGGAGGCTAGATGGCTTGGTCCCAAGAGGTATCCCTGACAGTCCAACACACTGGCTATGGCAGACTGCAGACAGAGTGCCTCTTCAGGCCTGACCTTGAACCATCAAGGCAGGGCCTCCCTACTGGAACTCCAACAACTTCAGCCATAGGCTCAGAGACAGAATTCTGATCTCCTTGGGCCTGAGCTCCTAGCGGGAGGGGTGGATGCAGTCTCCACAGACCAGCAGACTTAGTCTTTCCTCCTCCTAGTTCTAAGGAATTAAGGGAGCCCAGATGAGTGGGTTTCCCCCCAGGGAAGCATACCTCCTCCACCAAGGGACAAAGCGCTTCATTAAATGGGTTCTGCTCCCCTTGCCACCCAACTGGGTGAAACCCTCCAACAGGGGTTGTCAGATACCCTATACAGGAGCGTTCCTACTGACATGAGTTGGGTCTGAGATCCCAGAGGAAGGAGCAGGCACCCATCTTTGCCATCCTCCAGCTTCCTTGTGTGGCATCTCCAGGCATGGGAATGAACCAGATGAATAGGGCCTGAAGTGAACCCCTAGAAAACAACAGCCTCCCTACAGAAGAGGGACCTGACTGTTGCAAGAAAAACAAACAGAAAGCAACAACAACAGCATCAACAATAAAAAGTTCCCACAAAAGCCCCATCCAAGGGTCAGCAGCCTCAAAGATCATACTAGACAAACTCATGAAGATGAGAAAGAATCAATGAAAAAGAATACGAAAAACTAAAAGGCCACAGTGCCTCTTCTCCTCCAGATGATCACAATGCCTCTCCTGCAAGGGCACAGAACTGGATGGAAGATGAGATGGAGAAATTGACAGAAGTAGGCTTCAGAAGGTGGGTAATAACACACTCCGCTGAGCTAACAAAGCATGTTCTAACCCAATGCAAAGAACCTAAGAACCTTGATAAAAGGTTGCAGGGGCTGCTAACTAGAATAATCAGTTTAGAGAGGAACATAAATGACCTGATTGAGCTGAAAAACACACCACAAGAACTTCGTGAAACATACACAAGTATCAATAGTTGAATTGACCAAGCAGAAGAAAGGATATCAGAGTTTGAAGACCATCTTGCTGAAATGAAGCATGCAGACAAGATTAGAGAAAAAAAGAATGAAAAGGAATGATCAAAACTCTGAGAAATATGGGATTATATAAAAAGACCGAACCTAAGATTGATTAGAGTACCTGAAAGAGATGGCAAGAATAGAATCAAACTGGAAAACACACTTAAGGATATTGCCCAGGAGAACTTCCCCAACCTAACAACACAGGCCGACATTCAAATTCAGGAAATACAGAGAATACCACGAAGATATTCCATGAGAAGATCAACCTCAAGACAAATATCATCAGATTCTCCAACGTCAAAATGAAGAAAAAAAATGTTAAGGGAAGCCAGAAAGAAAGAGCAGGTCACCTACAAATGGAAGCCCATCAGACTAACAGCAGACCTCTCAGCAAAAACACTAGAAGCCAGAAGAGAGTGGGAGTCAATATTCAACATTTGTTAAAAGAAAAATTTAACCCAGAATTTCATATCCAGCAAAATTAAGTGAAGGAGAAATAAAATCCTTTACAGACAAGCAAATGCTGAGGGATTTTGTCACCACCAGGCCTACCTTACAAGAGTTCCTGAAGGAAGCACTAAATATGGAAAGGAACAACCAGTACTAGCCACTACAAAAACACACCAAAATATAAAGATCAATGACACTATGAAGAAACTGCATCAACTGCTGTGCAAAAATAATCAGATAGCATCAATGATGACAGGATCAAATTCATACATGACAATATTAACCTTAAATGTAAATGAGCTAATTTGCCCCAATTAAAAGACACAGAATAGAAAATTGGATAAAGAGTCAAGACCTATTGGTGTGCTGGATTCAGGAGACCCATCTCAAATGCAAAGACACACATAGGCTCAAAATAAAGGGATGGAGGAAGATTTACCAAACAAATGGAAAGCAACAACAACAACAAAAAGCAGGCGTTACAATCCTAGTCTCTGACAAAACAGACTTTAAATCAACAAAGACTGAAAAAAACAAAGAAGGGCATTACATAATGGTAAAGGGATCAATTCAACAAGAAGAGCTAACTGTCCTAAATATATATGCTCCCAATACAGGAGCATCCAGATTCATGAAACAAGTTCTTAGAGACCTAAAAAGAGACTAGACTCCCACACAATAATAGTGGGCGACTTTAACACCCCACTGTCAATATTAGACAGATGAATGAGAAAGAAAATTAACAAGGATACTCAGGACTTCAACTCAGCTCTGGATCAAATGGACCTAATAGATATCTACAGAACTCTTCATCCCAAATCAACAGAATATACATTCTTCTCGATGCCACATGGCACTTATTCTAAAATTGACCACATAATTGGAAGTAAGATACCCCGTAGCAAAGGGAAAAGAACTGAAATATTAACAGTCTTCCAGACCATGGTGCAATCAAATTAGAACTCAGGATTAAGAAATTCACTCAAAACCACACAACCACATGGAAATTGAATAACCTGCTCCTGAATGACTTCTGGGTAAATAATAAAATTAAGGTAGAAATCAAGAAGTTATTTGAAACCAATGAGAACAAAGAGACAATGTACCAAAATCTCTGGGCCACAGATAAAGCAGTATATAGAGGGAAATTTATAGCACTAAATGCCCACATCAGAAACCTGGAAAGATCTAAAGTTGATACCCTAACATCACAATTAAAATAGCTAGGGAAGCAAGAGCAAACAAAGCTAAAAGCTAGCAGAAGACAAGAAATAACTAAGATCAGAGCAGAACTGAAGAGGATAGAGACACAAAAAACCCTTCAAAAAAAATCAGTGAATCCAGGAGCTGTTTTTACAAAAAAAAATTAACAAAAAATATACACCACTAGCTAGACTAATAAAGAAAACAGAGAAGTATCAAATAGATACAATATAAAATGATAAAGGGGATATCACCACTGACCCCACAGAAATACAAACCACTGTCAGACAATACTATAAACACCTCTATGCAAATAAACTAGAAAATCTAGAAGAAATGGATAAATTCCTGGACACATATACCCTCCCAAGACTAAACTGGGAAGAAGTTGAATCCTTGAATAGACCAATAACAAGTTCTGAAATTGAGGCAGTAATTAATAGACTACCAACCAAAAAAGCTCAGGACCAGACAGATTCACAGCTGCATTCTCTGAGACATACAAAGAGAAGCTGGTACCATTCCTTCTGAAACTATTCCAAACAATTGAAAAGAAGAGACTCCTCTGTAACTCATTTTATGAGGTCAACATCATCCTGATGCCAAAACCTGGCAGAGACACAACAAAAAAAAGAGAACTTCAGGTCAATAAGCCTAATGAACATTAATGCAAAAATCCTTAATTAAATACTGGCAAACTGAATTCAGCAGCATATCAAAATTTTATCCACCAGGATCAAGCTTTATCCTGGAATGCAAGGCTGGTTCAACATACACAAATCAATAAACATAATCTATCACATAAACAGAACCAATAACCAAAACCACATGATCATCTCAATAGCTGCAGAAAGGCCTTGGATAACTTCAATATCCTTTCATGTTAAAAACTCTCAGTAAACTAGGTATTGATGGAACATTATCTCAAAATAACAAGGGCTAGTTATTACAAAGCCACAGTCACAATACTGAAGGGGAAAGAGCTGGAAGCATTCTCTTTGAAAACTGGCACAAGAGAAGGATGCCTTCTCTCACCATTCCTATTCAACATAGTATTGAAAGTTCTGGCCAGGGCAATCAGGCAAGAGAAAGAAATCAAGTATTCAAATAGTAAAAAAGGAAGTCAAATTGTTTCTGTTTGCAGAGGACATGATTCTATATTTAGAAAATCCCATCATATCATCCCAAAAACTCCTAAACGACTTCAGCAAAGTCTCAGGACACAAAATCAATGCACAAAAAGCGTAAGTGTTCCTATACGCCAACAACCGACAAGCAGAGAGCCCAATCATAAATAAACTCCCATTCACAATTGCTACAAAGAGAATAAAATACCCAGGAATACAGCTAACAGGGATGTGAAGGACCTCTTGAAGGTGAACTACAAACCACTGCCCAAGGAAATAAGAGAGTACACAAGCAAATGGAAAAACATCCCATTCTCATGGATAGGAAAAATAAATATCATTAAATGACCATATTACCTCAAGTAATTTATAGATTCAATGATATTCCCATCAAGCTACCATTGACATTCTTCACAGAATTAGAAAAAACTACTTTACATTTCATACAGAAACCCCCTCCCCGCCCCCCCCAAAAAAAGCCTGTATAGCCAAGACAATCCTAAGCAAAAAGAAAAAAGCTGGAAGCATCATGCTACCTGACTTCAAGTTATACTACAAGGCTACTGTAACCAAAACAATGTAGTACTGGTACCAAAATAGACATATAGACCAACGGAACAGAGACCTCAGAAATAATGCCACACATCTTGTTCATATGATTTACTGTAAGAGCGGCCTCAAAAGAAGGGGAGCGAAGAAAGCAGAATACAAGAGAGGAAGAGACAAGTAGAGATATGGCCTCAGCTGGAGTCTGCTTTGGTCAGACCCCATGAGAGCTCTGGAACTTTCTCTGTCCTACAGAGTTGCTCTCACCTTGAGAAAAGAAGATATACTTTTGTGCCCCTGAATTAGCAAGTCTTGTCTGCAGGAAGCCACTCCACCCCGTACCCATGGGAGTTATAATCTCTATCAAGGAAAGTTCTCCAGAGATAGGAGCTGCTGCAAGCCATTAGGGACCAACTGGTTCTCTCAGAGCCATGGGATATGGGTGCACTGGACTGGAAAGGAAAATGGGCATGGCACCACAGCATCTACTGTGGAATACCCTTCCAAGGTACTGCTGGTAAATGTCAGAGCAAGACTTCAAACCCAGGTCTGTTTGCCTTTAACACCTTATGCTCTTAGGAAAGTTGAGAGAAAGGGGGGGGGGATGGGGGGGAGACAGAGAGAGAGACAAATGTTTGTAGTTATTGCCAACGGGATGTTCTCATATATAAATGTAAAAATACAACAAAATCAATGAACTAGGAAAAGAAGAAATGAGGAAAAGAGATAAAAGTCTAGCAGGAACCAAGTGTAACCAGAATGAGGCTGGGCCTTTGGGGACACGTGTTCTGACTCTATGACCAGTTTTAGGTCAGCCTTAATGCTCGGATATCCACCAAAAATACAAGCCCAATTCCCACCTAACACTAGCAAGTAATAGTAATATCAATTTGTGCAGAAATAGAGGAGTGAGTAATATTGCACATCACACTGAGAGACTTCTGTTTTAAAAACTTTCCTTACAACTTCTCTGCCCTGGACTGAAGAGTCTTTTTCCTAGTCTGTCTAAGTTGGCCTGGCCTGCCCCACAACCACTTACTATTTTATCTCAGATTGGGAAGCAGGGCAAGGCTGATGTTTCGGGCATCTGCTGCACCAATATACTAACCAGGAGAGATAATTTAATGCTTTCAATGTGCACCAAAATTTTTTCCAAGCCTTCTGTCAGCCAGAGCAAAAAAAGGAAAATATGGTAAATTATTTAATTCTCATTTTCGCAAAGAATAAAGGAAGCTCCCTAGTTAATAATAACAGGAGGTAGTATTTCCTGACACTTAATTCTAGATTAAATTTATCATGTGGGTGTTTATATTGAGGAATCAAGTAACATGAAGGTGAATGTTCTCAAGTATTTTATAAACAATATGTCCCTTTTCTTGTTGAGTCTCTGCCAGGTTTTGGAATCAGGATGATATAGGTCTCATAAAATGATTTGGGAAGAATTCCCTCTTTTTGTATCGTTTGGAATAGTTTCAGAAGGAATGGTAGCAATTCTTCTTTGTATGTCTGGTAGAATTCGACTGTGAACCCGTCTGGACCTGGGCTTTTTTTGGGTGGTAAGCTCTTAATTGCTGCCTCAACTTCAGACCTTGTTATGGACTGTTCAGGGTTTCGGCTTCTTCCTGGTTTAGGCTTGGGAGGAGGCAAGTGTCCAGGAATTTATCCATTTCTTCCAGGTTTACTAGTTTATGTGCACAGAGCTGTTTGTAATAATCTCTGATCCTGGGGATGCACGGCTGGTTCAACATACGCAAGTCTATAAACGTAATTCACCACATAAACAGAACCAAAGACAAAAACCACATGATTATCTCAATTGATGCAGAGAAGGCCTTTGACAAAATTCAACAGCCCTTTATGCTAAAAACCCTCAATAAGCTAGGTATTGACGGAACGTATCTCAAAATAATAAAAGCTATTTATGACAAACCAACAGCCAATATCATACTGAATGGGCAAAAACTGGAAGCATTCCCTCTGAAATCTGGCACTAGACAAGGATGCCCTCTCTCACCACTCCTATTCAATATAGTACTGGAAGTTCTAGCCAGAGCAATCAGGCAAGAAAAAGAAATAAAGGGTATTCAAATAGGAAAGGAGGAAGTCAAATTGTCTCTATTTGCAGATGACATGATTGTATATCTAGAAGACCCCATTGTCTCAGCCCCAAATATCCTGAAACTGATAAGCAACTTCATCAAAGTATCAGGATACAACATCAGTGTGCAAAAATCACATGCATTCCTATACACCAATAACAGACTTAAAGAGAGCCAAATCAAGAACGAACTGCCATTTACAATTGCCACAAAGAGAATAAAACACCTAGGAATACAACTAACAAGGAACGTAAAGGACCTCTTCAAGGAGAACAAGCCACTGCTCAACGAAATAAGAGAGGACACAAACAGATGGAGAAACATTCCATGTTCATGGTTAGGAAGAATCAATATAGTGAAAATGGACATACTGCCCAAAGTAATTTACACATTCAATGCTATCCCCATCAAGCTACCAACGACCTTCTTTACAGAACTGGAAAAAACCACCTTAAACTTCATATGGAACCAAAAGAGAGCCCGCATAGCCAAGTCAATTCTAAGGAAAAAGAACAAAGCAGGAGGCATCACACTACTGGATTTCAAACTATACTACAAGCCTACAGTAATCAAAACAGCATGGTACTGGTACCAAAACAGAGATATAGACCAATGGAACAGAACAGAGGTCTCAGATGCAACACAACATATCTACAACCATCTGATCTTTGACAAACCAGACAAAAACAAGCAATGGGGAAAGGATTCCCTGTTTAATAAATGGTGTTGGGAAAACTGGCTAGCCATGTGCAGAAAGCAGAAACTGGACCCCTTCCTGACACCTTACACTAAAATTAACTCCAGAAGGATTAAAGACTTAAACATAAGACCTAACACCATAAAACCCTAGAAGAAAATCTAGGCAAAACCATTCAGGACATAGGCGTAGGCAAGGACTTCATGACCAAAACACCAAAAGCATTGACAACAAAAGCCAAAATAGACAAATGGGACCTAATCAAACTCCACAGCTTCTGCACAGCAAAAGAAACAGTCATTAGAGTGAATCAGCAACCAACCAGAATAGGAAAAAATTTTTGCAGTTTACCCATCTGACAAAGGCCTGATATCCAGAATTTACAAAGAAGTAAAACAGATTTACAAGAAAAAAACAAACAAGCCCGTTCAAAAGTGGGCAAAGGATATGAACAGATACTTTACAAAAGAAGACATACATGAGGCCAACAAACATATGAAAAAATGCTCATCATCACTGGTCATCAGAGAAATGCAAATCAAAAGTACGTTGAGATACCATCTCACGCCAGTTAGAATGGCGATCATTAAAAAATCTGGAGACAACAGATGCTGGAGAGGATGTGGAGAAATAGGAACACTTTTACACTGTTGGTGGGAGTGTAAATTAGTTCAACCATTGTGGAAGACAGTGTGGCGATTCCTCAAGGACCTAGAAATAGAAATTCCATTTGACCCAGCAATCCCATTACTGGGTATATATCCAAAGGATTACAAATCGTTCTACTATAAGGACCCGTGCACACGATTGTTCATTGCAGCACTGTTTACAATAGCAAAGACCTGGAACCAACCCAAATGCCCTTCAATGATAGACTGGACAGGGAAAATCTGGCACATATACATCATGGAATATTATGCAGCCCTAAAAAATGATGAGTTTGTGTCCTTTGTAGGGACATGGATGAACCTGGAAACCATCATTCTCAGCAAACTGACAGAAGAGCAGAAAATCAAACACCGCATGTTCTCACTCATAGGCGGGTGTTGAACAATGGACACAGGGAGGGGAGCACTACACACTGGGGTCTGTTGGGGGGAAATAAGGGAGGGATGGTGGGGGGTGGGGAGTTGGGGAGAGATAGCAAGGGGAGAGATGCCAGATGTAGGTGATGGGGAGGAGGGCAGCAAATCACACTGCCACGTGTCTACCTATGCAACAATCTTGCATGTTTTTCACATGTACCCCAAAACCTAAAATGCAATAAAATAAATAAATGGGAAAAAAAAACCAATATGTCCCTACTAATATCTTTCTTACAGCTCTATTTATTCCCTTCCTGGTCCTTATAATCCATAATGAGTGACTCTATATCTATTCATTTGTTCACTTGCCAATTGTCTTCTCCACTGGAATGTCAATTTCACAAGGGCAGAGGCTTTGTCTATGTGGCTCACCACTGCACCTCCAGCCCTCCCCTGGGGTCCAGTGGCAGGCTATTTGTTGAATAAATAAGTAAATAGATCCAGCATCATGGTGATGTAGTGTGCCAGGAGAGGATTTAGTAACCAATATTATTAGGGTCAAAATTGCCCAGCATAATAATCAAAACCTAATTTGTGATGGAGAGTATTTCTAACCAGTAACTGATATTACTCAAACTTTAGGGTTAAAAATTACGTTATATAGCACATAATATGAATGTATACATGATATGCAAAGGAGAATGCTTGACCAAGTAAACAAATATTGCCTTTTGTGTTGTTTTAGATTTGCTTTCCCCATTTTCCTGACTTGATGGTTTTACTCAGTGTTCCATATACTGCACAGGCACTGCCATGGATAAAGGAACAGTGCTACAGAAAGGCTGAAATGTAATCCAGGCCCATCTTTTCAAATATCATAAACCTGTATTTCAAGTTTATATTTGGCCATAGTATTTGGTTATGGATTAAGCCTCATCAAAAGTAAATTTCAAAAAGGTTTCTGAAGAAGTTTCTATGATTGCTTTAGATTTTAAATATTTCTAATCTTTGGGTAAACACTTAATACCCACCTACTATCACAATAAATCCTTTCTATGATAGGTCATAAGTAATATTCTACACAACTGAAATTTATGGAAAATACTGTTGACATATCCTCTTATCTGCGAGTTTGACATTACTGGGTAAATAATCCTGAGAAGTTTTTTGATAATGTACCACGATATAGTCCTGCCTTAGAAATCACAAAGTGTTTTCAAAATTCTGTTTGCAGGGGAAACAAGGCATGGTAATTAGGACCGTGATTTAAGCAATAACAATAACAAACTGACCATAGAGAGATTTTTAAAAGGCACCTCTTCCACTAGAAATTGTTTTTAAGGAATAAAAATATTTACTGGTTAGCTTTTCCTACTAGATATTTTATGACATTGAAATTACTAGATTTGTTATAAAAAAATCTTGCGTAGTTCCCAAAAGACTTGGCAGGCCTCAGGCTTCTGAAACATAATGATTAGCAATTACTGTTATTTAACAAAATCAAGGTCATTGAGTATTTATAAATAAGGTTTAACAGTAGCTTTTAAGTGGTTCATTTGGTAATTTCCTTTGGCAAGAAAACTGGAAAACTGACGTTTTCCATTAATGAAAATTTCAAGCAATGTCAGAAGATCAAACCAATAAATAGGGGTCCAATTTCTCATCGTACGTACATGTTTATGGTGCTGCCAAGACATATGGAGGCTTCTGCTGCCTCAGACTAAAAGGATGGCTACATCTACAAAGCCCTGTTCAACTCTGTCACCAACTCTATTAAGTTGACTTGGATAAACTTACCCACCTCCTACTCTCTGTAGAGCCCATTACTGCCTTCCTGTTGGGTGTATCTTGATACTAAGTAGCACTCTAACTTTGCACTGTCTGCCATTTTGTCAAACACTTTACATGTATTTGAATGATCTTGGAAATCATTAATAAGATAGGTTTGTCTTTAATTTACAGTTGAGGAAATTGAGGCATATTACAGTTTACTGTAGTCATGTGTTTGCAGGTCCACTTCCTCTTTTAGTACTTTGAGTTCTTTAAAACTATGTTTGGTTTTGTGTGTATGTGTTCTTCAATCCAATATGTTCACTTTCATTTAACCTATTTACGTTTCCTGAGTTCCTCCCATGTGCCTAAGGCCTCCCCAGAGACTGGCATACAGTGGGCCCTCCATAAACATCTGCTGATATGTGCTAACCTCCAGTGTTAAATTGGCTGTTAGCTTATGTCTTACACATAACATATGTTCCTGCAATTGGAAGAAATTTGTTAGATAAAATTGTCTTTTCAGGAACTTGGCAGTGTTTCCAATCCAGCAGCCAGGCTAACAATGAAAATGACTCAAAACATCTCGAAGACTCACAGCTGAGAGATTCTGCACCAGGACCCTAACAATATGAAAGGGAGTAATGGTCTTCCAAAGTACCAGGCTATGCAGAAGGCAGCTATTATTTTGACAGAGCCAGATTTTGATGACCTCCCCATATTTGCTATATAATGGAAACTAAGTGCTAAAATACAACTCAAAAAGGTGAAGAATGCAAGGAGGGAAACAATTAATAGATATAAAATAACAGAAGTATTAGTATTTTTAAAAAACATAAAAAGAGCCCAGACAGCAGAGATCTAAGACACAGACCTAAATACAGAAAGAAAGGCAGATGTAACAGGGAAGAACACAACCCAGATAAGGAAGTCCACTGTACCTGCCAATGTTTTTTTGTGTGAAATTAACAAACTAAATTGGCCTCAAAGAGTCTCTTTTCATTTATCTTCAACTCTGGGCCAATTTCAAATGCATATACTAGTTCTGATTATGTTTGGTAAAGGCAAAAGGTTTCTCTGGAGCCAGAAAAGTCATATGCCATATATCAAGCTTTAACCTAAAGCAAAATTCCATGACACTTATAGATGTTATTTTAATTGTGGTAAAATATATAATGTATAGTCCTGTGACATGAAGGACATTTACATTGTTACACGTCCATCACCACCACCCATCTCTGTAATTTCTCTTCATCTTGTAAAACTAAACTCTATACCCATTAAATAATAACTCCCCAATTCCCACTTCCTCCCAGCCCCTGGCAACTACCATCCTACTTTCTGTCTTTATGATTTTTGATTACTCTAGGCACTTATAGATATATATATATTTCTAAATGTAAGAAAATAAAAGTGGGTGCCTCAACATACACTGATCAGATGTGAAACATGTCTTAAATATGCATTGTTTAAATAGATAAGGTAACTGAAAATCCAGCCAGGACAAGGTAACTAGAGCAACAATGAGTATCATATAGAGCAATGAGCCTTTTGATTCAGAGGGATATATGATATGGAGTGAGAGGAGGCACCAGATCCCTCTGGTCTTTGCAGACATTTTCAGGCTTTTGGGTCTGACTCTGAGTGATAGAGGAGGCCTTTGGAGGATTCTGAACCAAGAAGAACATTGTATTATATGTTCTCTTAGCATCTGTGGTGGATGCTGATGGTGCTTCACTCAGAGCGCCTTAAACTTGATGCACTCAGTTTCTCTGTTGCTGTCCCCTTCTTTTGAAAACTGCCTTTGGTCTTATGGGAGTTCCTCTGCCCAAGGGCCATGCCCACCGCTGGTTAACTCTGGTTAATGCCTGGTTTGCATGGGGGAACAGCTATGAAAGGCCAGCCACTTGTCTTAAGGTGGGACAACTCTGTGGCGCAATTCATGCTCCCGAGCTCCCAAGGAGCCAGGCTTAAGCCCCATTCATCTGAGACCACACGCTTCCCCTGCCTCAGATTTGGACACTCCCCTTCCCCTGGAGAGCATTCTTACAAGAGATCACATTTACCCGAACCCCTGTCTCAGGCTTTGCTTTTAGAGAACCCAACCTAGGCAGCATTATGATCTTTCTCCTTCAAACCCTGTGTTACAGGTGTAATTTTACACAGATTTCTGTGATTCTTTGACTAATTTCTGCCTCCCCGTTGGCATGCGAGCTCCTGTGCTCACCTTTGCTTCCTGAACACCAACCAGTGAATGATTTAAAACAGATCTTATAAAAGTCTTTTCCATACTACCTTTATTTTTCATTACAAAAGCATCATGTTCATGCTGTATAAAGGTGACAAAGTATTTATGTGATGGTTGCATTTATTTGAAAATATAATCAATTGCCAATTTACTTGCCATTTTAAAATTACCTATTAAATGCCGTGAAATCAAATGTCGCCTGCATCTCACGGTGAATGCATAAAAAAAGGTGGTTCCTTTGACCACATCTGCCAAGTAAGCTGCTTAGCTTTAATTACCAAACACGGAATATCCTAAGAGGGAAAAAGTCATTAATAATATAGTTTGAAAACTAAGCATGGTGGCATGTGTGTGTATATCCCAGCTATTCAGTAGGCTGAGGATGATTGCTTGAGTCCAGGAGTTCAAACAAATCCAGCCTGAGCAACAGCAAGACTCCATCTCAAAAAAAAAAAAAAAATCTGGGTTGGTACTTCACAGAGCTCTGCTGAATGAAAAACTTCAGAACTTAGGCATTCCACAGCTATGAGTTTTTCATTTTCATTCGAGAGTCAACACTATTGTACAATGAAGCCATCAGCATTTCTACAGATGGACTTCTCCACCTTCTATGCAATTTCCTCTTATTTTATACCATTTTTCAAAAGTGGGGGTAATAAGCAAATCTTGCATCAAATATCATGTTGAAAGTGAAAAAAATGCTACAAGTTAGAAGATAAAGGAGACTGAAGACGTAAGTGATATATTCTGGTGACAGTTTTTTAAAAAAATTATAAAGTCCAGTAAAATACACAGATAAACTGTGAAGCACTTTACTTGCAAACAAATGTCTTTAACAAGATCATGGAGGTACCCATCTAAAGATTAGGGCACTAAACCCAAATTTAGTTATGTGACAAAGGCTGAAGAATGAATTGACTTCTTGATGGTCTCTAAGAAGTCTCACTCCCAATCAGCACATGGTCAGGCTTGTGCCAAATTTCTGGGAATACTATTATGTCAACACAAACATATGGCATTGAGGAATTATAATCCTAGGAGGAACACAGAGTCCACAATTATTTTTACAATGTAAGAGAGACAGGATGCATTTAATCAGGGAGCGGCTGTATAACTCACTTTGCACAGCCTCAAGATCACCTAATGACAGGCAGACAAGAGAGACTGCTATGGGAGACACCAGCCACACTCTACTGGCCACACTCCACCAGGTAGATGGCTCATGTCCACAGTGCTCATCACCCGCTGGCAATCTTATTGTCTCAAACTGAGATGCTACTTGTTCAGTAACTTTATCCAAGCAAAATAAAACCTCCAGTGTAACATGAGTCTGCTATATGTGAATGCAATGAATACAGATTGTCTAAGTTTCTCTTGAGTACTAGTATAGCCATTGCTAATTTCTAGCAATGCACTGTATGCCACGCCAGTCTCAATGCAAGGGCATCAGTTAAGACTGGTCCTCATCAGTAGCAACATGGCAATATGTCTGGGTCTAGAACCACACTAGATGGACTAAAGTTTGCAGTTCTTTTTTTTTTTTTTTTTTTTTTACACTTTAAGTTCTGGGGTACATGTGCAGATCATGCAGGATTTTGTTACAAAGGTATACACATGCCGTGGTGGTTTGCTGCATCCATCCCCCCATCACCTACATTAGGTATTTCTCTTACTGTTATCCCTCCCCAATCTCCCCACACTTGTAGTATCGTTTGAAGGCAGGTAGCATAATGCCTGCAATTTTGTTCTTTTTGCTTAGGATTGTCTTGGCTCTGTGGGCTCATTTTTGGTTCTATAGGAAGTTTAAGGTGGTTTTTTCCAGCTCTGTGAAGAAGGTCACTGGTAGCTTGATGTGGATAGTGTTGAATCTATAAATTACTTTGGGTAGCATGGCCATTTTCATGACATTGATTCTTCCTAACTATGAGCATGGAATGTTTTTCCATTTGTTTCTGTCCTCTCTTATTTCCTTGAGCACCGGTTTGTAGTTCTCCTTAAAGTCCTTCATGTCTTTTGTTAGTTGTATTCCTAGGTATTTTATCTAACTACACAGCGAATTCATATATCAGGGTCCCGTTGAGATGAGGTTGAAAAGACTTTTTTTGTTAATAAATGGAGGTTATTTGTATGGATATGTGACAACAGTTACCCTAATCATGAAGTCAGACATATATAATAGGGGCTCCACAGACATTGAATGATTTCTTGAATAAAGCTGAACCTTAATATGCAAGGTGGTGAACAGCACTGACCATCTGGGGAAAAGGAGAGAAATATTTTTATATGAGGGGCCTGGAAGGTTGGGTCTGAGGAAATTACAAAGGAGGAAGGCAGAAGGTACATAGAAGAATAAATGTTGACCTAGAAATTAAATAGCCTCAAGGTTTATGGATTTGACTCTATTTGCTCCTTGTTTGTTCTGCCCTCTCAAGTTTTATGCGGATCTCCATTTCACAACACTAGCTTCCACCCAATTGTGTTTAACCCAAAGTTACCATGCCAAGCACTTTTACTAGAGACAGTACATCTGTCATGTGGAGGTGGATGTCAAAAGCAGTCAGAGTGAGTCTTGCTCTGGCTATGCAGGCACACTAAACAAGCATCAGAGAATACACAGGTCATGTCAACAAGAACATCCTTTACCAAAGGCGGTAACAATCCCATTGTCAACTGGGGGGCATCTGACTTTCCTGTCAGTTTCTGGAAGCTGATTCAGGTGAATCCTCCCCATTTTCTCCCAAGAAATCTGCTCTGAGTGTGCTGACTCAGACTGAGCCTGGACTGAGGACTTGCCCCCTCTCATTCCCTCCTAGGCTTCAGCATGGATTCCCCCTTAATGCACACCTCTTCTCTCACTTCTATAGTGTTTTCTTTGGAGGTATTTCCTAGTAGATAATGTGAGGAGGAAAGTGAGCAGTTTTACTTACTTATTATCACCTTTTTTGGAAAAACTATTTTATGATTACAGGAAATTTAGAATATAAAGTGCAAAAGAGGAAACAAAAACACAGAATTATTTTTAATGTCCCCATGTCAAAAAATACTGAGAGTAAATATTCAAATAAAAAATGTCAAAATAACAGATATAGCACTGAAGTTTTATACTTCTTAGGGTAAATGTATTTCCCTAGTTTGTGCAGCATAATCTTGAGTCATAAAAGGCAATATTATTTTTAAAAGTAAATTTAGAATCATAGCAAAGTTTAGTTCCACGTTAAAATTATTTCATGTCACAGATACTTTAAAATCATATCCCTCTGCTGATATGGTGCTATTTTCACCCAAAAACAAAATTAAATTAATATGCAAATAATTGCATTCTGGGAAAGACAGAGGTACTAATCACAATCACATTGTCAGTGCATTCTGAAAAAGAACTAAACTACCAGAAATTACTACCTCAGAGGAGAAACTAGTGTTGTTAATAATTATTCCCATTGAAAGAGAAAAATCCAGGGTGAATATCTGTATTTATTCCAAATTGTCTTTGTGAGTCATTAAACCTTGCTCATGTGAATAAAAGATATTATAAAAAGTAATTGAAGTTTAACATGTTGCCAACATTTTGTAGCTAATAGTCATGGAAATACAGACACCTGATACTGTGTTTTAAGGTGATTAATGCTTAGGAATAGCAAAGACCTGCAAGTGTCAATTATATTTTTACTGGCATTTTATTGCTCAGGAAGGTTGTAAATGCCAATTCTGCTTTACTCTAGGAAGTAGAAATCATACATTTATTAGAATTCCTTAATTGGATTTATGATCAACAGATGGCATATGAATCATTCATAGGTATAATATGATAAACTGTAGCAAAACCTCCGACCTGGTTTTATTCACAGCTAGGAGTCTCATCCACGAAGACAGAACAGAGTGCTTGTCATAAGGAATAAATAAGAATTTCATTCAAAAACATCTAAAGATTAGAGCATTAAACTCAAATTTAATTATGTGACCAAGGCTGAAGAATGAAGTAATTTCTTGGTGATCTCTAAGAAGTACTGTTCCCAGTTGGCAGATGGTCAGCCTTATGCTAAATCAGTGCGCCACTGCTGGTGTTCCCAGGACCTTGAAGGTACAGATTTCTTTTGTGCAAGGACAACAGATACCTTTTGAACCTTCTCCAAGATAAATTTTTAAAATGTTTCCATCTGGCTTTCTATGTGACTTACGATCTAAATTGTACTTATAAGTAAAGCACAGTAATCTAGACTATTAATATACACACTATTATTTATACTATTTTAACTGTGAGAGGCCATAATATGCCACCTCCAAATACACGTTTTTGACAGGATTGTTGAGCTAAAGTCAAGAAAGAAGCAGAAATATGAGAGCTCTCTGCCCTCCCTCTATTTGTCTAAAATCAGGACATAAATTTACAAAGAAATAATATATTCCGTCTCCCCTTTTTACCAGGAAGAACAAAAGCTAATCACTGAAAACAACTTTAGACCTTTATGGGCCTGGAGATGGCACCAGAGGAATCTACAATAACAAGCTTTACTAACTAGCCTTTGTTTACCTTCCCACAAGTTGCTGGCTCTGGGGACTCAAAGTCCATTTCCTTTGTTTTGTCACTTCTCCAAAAATTTACTGTTCTTTGTTGAAGATGTTATATAAAGTGGAATTCAGAGTAACCTCTTTGATAATTACTCCTTCTCTAGATATCTCCCATGTATATAGGAAATATACACATTAGTAAACTTCTGTTTTTCTCTTGTTAATCTGCTTTTTGTTGTTGTTGCTATTGTTACAAGGGTCTGTTTCAACTAAGAACATATGAGGGTTAAGCAAAAAATTACTTTTTCCCCTATGATATCTATAAATCCTCTTTTGTAATCCTAAATACCATAGAGAAAAGAAATTACAGATGTAGACACAATTACTAAATCACAATGTTATTATCTGCCTAATACAGTTTTTATGAAATTGCATTGTAGTAATTATGAAGTCAGACAATGTGCATTAGTCTCAGTTTCCCCCCCCCCCAATCTCAAATCTTTTGGCCATTTTATCTGACATGAAATTCTCCACCATGAGGTAGGAAGGAAATTCAAACTGGGATAGTTTACTAATTTTATTTTTATCTCTGGCAAATAAATAGGAAAAAGTAGAAATGTATGATCAGTAGGAGCATTGAGAGGAAATGGGGGTTTTGTCTTATGATCAGAGTTTAGGTTAACACATATACCTATGTAAGATGCTACAGTTATTCTAACACAGTTCAAAATGTTTCTTGAATCTCTTACCTCTTTCCTGCTGTCAAATGAACTTCATATCTATTTTATGAATTAGTTGAGGTAACAACAGTGGTGACAATTATAACAGTAGCAGCTATTATACTGAATACTATCTATTACATATTTTTTAATTTAGTCTCTGTGGAGACTGTCAAAAACTGCCAATGCCAACTATATTGCAAGTCGTCACAGAGGGGTACTGGGAAAAGTTTCATTTAGCAGTAATTGTGCCTCAGATAAACCTCATTGGCTACAACAATTGCCACTTTGCAAAGCTCCATTTATTGTTAAGAGAAATGAATGCACACAAACTAGGAAACCTAAAAGAGACAGATGAATTATTGGACACATACACTCTCCAAAGATTGAGCCAGGAAGAAACTGATTCCCTGAACAGACTAACAACAAGCTCCAAAATTGGATCCGTAATAAATAGCCTACCAACCAAAAAGAAGCCTGGGATCTGATGGATTCACAGCCAAATTCTACCAGATGTACAAAGAAGAGTTGGTATCATTCCTACAGAAACCATTCCAAAAAATTGAGGAGGGACTCCTCCCCAACTCATTCTATTAGGCCAGCATCATCTTGATACCAAAACCTGACAGAGACACAACAGAAAAGGAAGACTTCAGGCCAATGTCTTTGATAAACATTGATTCAAAAATCCTCAACAAAATACTTGCAAACGGAATCCAGCAGCACAACAAAAAACTAATCCACCATGATCGTGTAGGCTTCATCCACAAGGCGCAAGGTTGGTTTAACATATGCAAATCAATAAATGTGATTCATCACATAAACAGAACTAAAGACAGAACCACGTGCTTATCTCAATAGACACATAAAGCCTTTCAATAAAATTCAATACCCCTTCATGTTAAAAACTCTCAATAAACCACTTATTGAAGGAATATACCTCAAAATAATAAGAGCCATCTATGACAACCCACAGACAACATTATACTGACTGGGCAAAAGCTGGAAGCATTTCCCTTGAAAAGTAGCACATGCCAAGGATGCCCTCTCTCACCACTCCTATTCAGCACAGTATTGGAAGTCCTAGCAAGAGTGATCAGGGAGGAGTAAGAAATAAAGGGCATCCAAATAGGAAGAGGAGGTCAAACTATCTGTTTGCAGACAACATGATTTTATATCTAGAAAATGCCATGGTCTCAGCCCCAAAACTCCTCCAGCTGATAAACAACTTCAGCAAAGTTGCAGGATACCAAATCAATGTTCAAAAATCACTAGCATTCCTATACACCAGCAATAGAACCAAGAGCCAAATCAGAAAGGCAAGCTCATTTACAACTGCCACACAAAGAATAAAACACCTAGGAACACAGCTAACCAGGAAGGTGAAAGATCTCTACAATGAGCATTACAAAACACTGCTAAAAGAAATCAGAGAAGATGCAAACTAATGGAAAAACATCCCATGTTCATGGATAGGGAAGAATCAATATCATTAATATGGTTATACTGCCCAAAGCAATTTACAGATTCAATGCTATTCCCATCAAACTATCAATGACATTCTTCACAGAACTAGAAAACAACTATTTAAAAATTCATATGGAACCAAAAAAAGTGCTTGAATAGCCAAGGCAATCCTAGGCAAAATGAACAAAGCTGGAGGTATCATGTTATTCAACTTCAAACTATACTACAAGGCTTCAGTAACCAAAACAGCATGGTACTGAAACAAAAAACAGGTACACAGAACAATGAAACAGAATAGAGAGCCCAGAAATAAGGCTGTACACCTACGATCATCTGATCTTCAAGAAAGCTGACAAAAACAAGCTATGGATAAAAGACTGTCTATTCAATAAATGGTGCTGGAATAACTGGCTAGCCACATGCAGAAGATTGAAGGTGGACCCCTTCCTTACACCATATGCAAAAATCAACTCAAGATGGATTAAAGGCTTAAATGTGGCCAGGCATAGTGGCTCACACCTGTATTCCCAGTACTTTGGGAGGCTGAGGCTGGTGGATCACTTGAGGCCAAGAGTTTGAGCCTGGCCAACACAGTGAAACCCCATCTTTACAAAAAAAAAATTAGTCTGGTGTGGTGACACATGCCTGTAGTCCCAGCTACTTGGGAGGTTGAGGCATGACAATTACTTGAGACCAGGAGGTGGAGGTTGAAGTAAGCTGAGATCATGCCACTGAATCTCAAATAATAATAATAATAATAATGAAGAGTTAAATAGCTAAATGTGAAACCCAAAAGCATAAAAACCCTGGAAGATAACCTAGGCAATACCATCCTGGACATAGGAATGGGCAAAGGTTTCATGGCAAAGACACCAAAAAAAATTGCAACAAAAGCAAAAATCGTGTGTGATCTAATTAAACTTAAGAGCTTCTGCACAGAAAAAGAACTGTCAACAGAGTAAACACAACCTACAGAATGGGAGAAAATTTGCAAACTATGCATCTGACAAAGGTTTAATGGCCAGCATTTACAAGGAACTTAAACACATTTACAAGAGAAAAACAAATAAACCCATTTAAAAAGTGGGCAGAAGACATGAGCAGACACTTTTCAAAAGAAGACATACAGGTGGCCAACAAGTGTATGATAAAAAGCTCACTATCACTGATCATTAGAGAGATGCAAATCAAAACCACAATGAAATACCATCTCACACCAATCAGAAATGCTATTATTAAAAAGTCAAATATTAACAGATGCTGGCAAGGTTGCAGAGAAATGGGAGTTATACACTGTTAGTGGGAGTGTAAATTAGTTCAACCATCGTGGAAAGCAGTATGTTAATATCTCAAAGAGCTAAAAGCAGAACTACCATTCAACCCAGCAATCTCATTACTTGGGTATATACCCAGAGGAATATAAATCATTCTACCATAAAGACACACATGCAAATATTTATTGCAGCATTATTCACAATAGCAAAGACTTCAATCCACCTAAATGCCCATCAGTGACAGACTGGATAAAGAAAATGTGGTACATATATATCATGAAATACTATGCAGCCATAAACATGAATAAGATCCTGCCTTTTGCATGGATGGAGCTGGAGGCCATTATCTTTAGCAAACTAATGCAAGAACAGAAAACCAAATGCCACATGTTCTCACTGATGAATGGGAGCTAAGCGATAAGAACTTTTGAACACAAAGAAAGAAACAACACACACTGGGGTCTACTTGAGTGGGGAGGATCAGAGGAGGGAGAAGAGCAAAAAGATAACTATTGGGTACTGGGCTTAATACCTGCATGACGAAACAATCTCTACAACAATTCCCTGTGACAAACCTTCACATATGTGTGAAACCTAAAATAAAAGTTTAAACAAAGAGTAATTTACATTTACATGTACTATCTGCCCCTAAATAACCCAGCCAGATAACTATGATTACATTATTGTAAGGTGAGAAAACTGAGACTCAGAGAAATGACATAGCTTATTCAGGTTCACATGCTTGGAGCTGCTGTATAATGTGAGTGGAGGGCCTCCTATCTTTTGTGTGCCCCTCTGGACCCACTCACCATTGTGGCCTCAGATGGCTGATTTTGAGAGATCACATTGGTGGACCATTGGCCCTCTGATATTCTGTGGGTTCAGCCATTTGGAAACCCTGGCAGGTGATTACAGGGAGAGAGTGAGGTGGATTTTCAGAATCAGAGTACTGTATTTCTTCTTCTTTGGTTGCCTCTCCAGAGTACTAATTACATTGCTTCAGCAAAGGTCATAGCACCTATGAGGGTAGTTCTCAGTCCTAGACTTCCTCTTTATGCTTTCAGTAATCTCTCCCTTCCTACCCCCCAAGACTGAGGATGATAATGGCTATAGAGTACTACACTATCATTTGGGGGTTCTCAGAAGCTGGCCCACATCTTTTTAAACAAAACTTTTGGTTAAACCCCCGTCACCTTATTGGGTGTACTATTTCTTGCTGGTACACTAACTGCCATCTATGCTATTCACTATGACATGCTCTGAGTATATATAATCTGTGCTTTTAAGAAGCTTTTATCCTTGAAGTTGGAGCAGAGGCAAGAAAATATAGTGGTCATTTAGTTTTCAGATGTGTATTATCTGTGACCTGTTTTCTGGTAACCATTGGAGAACCTCTTTTTTAATATCTTCAGTATTCTTGGTAAAACTCAGGGTGCCATCCCTTGGCTTCCAAAACTTCTGGGCTTAAGCCTGGCTGCTTCTGATCATTATTTGAAAACAGACACACTCTAAACAGCCAAGGAAATCCCTCTCCACTTATTGGACAGAGCCCTTCAGAAAGCCTAGATCTGAGAAGCAAGAGAGAAGACCAAACAGGCTGGGGTGTACTTACCTTGAGATCTTAGAATAGCCAACTGTCTGCCTTAGCTATGGGGACAGAATCTCACGGGCAGCTGCCTACATCATCTTGCTCATGCCCTTTCCCTCGCCCAACATTTGAGGCACTTGAACATTCGCTTTCACAATGTGTATTTCATCGCAACCACAAAAGGAACAACTAGTTTCAACTGATATCAAACATATACAATTATGCATAAATCTATATTATTTTGCTAAATTTGAAATGTTTGCATTTAAATTTTGTGATTGTCAATTTTATGTGTGAACTTGGCCAGGTACTCATTAATCTAGGTGTGCCTGTGAAGCTATTTTGTGGGTATGACTAAAACCAAAAATCAGTTGATTTTTAAGTAAGAAGACTTATCCTGGATAATCTGAACAAGCCTGATTAAGTCAGTGGAAGTTCATGCCTGAGGGTTCCAATCTACCCTTCCTGACGACCTGCCTCATGGATTATGGCCAAGCCTAGTCAGTCTCCAAAATTACATAAGCCAATTCCTTGCAATAAATCTCCTAATACATATCTCCTACAGGCTCTCTGTTTGACACTGACCAATAAAAATATCTACTAGGAAGATCAAAGAGTTGAGATTTTAAATATATTCTTAATTGCGATAATTAAGTAAAAAATAAAGCTGTACTGACTCAGGAGTGGAAATGACACAGCAAATCATTAAGGAGCTCCAAATAGGAAGAATGTAGGGTTTAAATTGAGAAAAATCACACTTAGTTCTACAAAATGGTTTACTTTTTCCTTTAATGCAATTCAGAGTTATACTGCTACCAGAAAATGGTCTTAAGGAACGTATATAAAATCATCCAAATCAGTATACTTGGAGGCTTTGGGGATCTACAGATAGGTACATAAAGAAGGTAAAATCCAATTGGGTCATAATATTAATCAACTTAATATGTAACATGTTCAGTTAGAAAATTCACAGAAAGACATGGAGAAAAAATTATAAAGAATTATTACTGCTCTATACTTGCACATTAAATACTTTATCAAACTATTACTCAATACTTGTCCCTCTTCCTTTCACAACTAGAAAATGTCTGTATCAAAATGACCCAAGATATTTATACTTCCAATGATTTTCCGAGCAGTTATAATGATCAGATGAATACACATATTAAATGAAGATTATAAGAAAAAAAGCATCTTCAAAAATTGTCATGGCACATAAATCATGAAATTCTACTGCAGTATTCTCCAAAGCAGTATATAATTCCAAGTTCTTCTTCAAAAGTTCATGACAATTTTGTGAAGGGCCAAAAGCTCTTCTAAATGATGTTTTTGCTTGCAGCCTGATCCTGAAGCAAGAATTTTATAAACAACACTGCAGCCAGACCTCAGACTGATTCTGCAACGAGTTTACCATCAAAACAAGACTATGTCATTAACAAAAATCAACTTGCACCCAGTTTTGAAAGAGAAGAATCAAGACCTTGGATAGGTGTTAAGAATTTATCCATAGTAACCTAATAACGAACAGAAAAGGCTGGTAGAGAGCAGAGAAATGATTTCTTCTCACGTTCAGGCTCTAATAACTAACACAATTGTGAGGAGCCCCATGCTGCCACCTCTTTATCAATGGTCCACTGCACAATGTCTTATTGTCTCCAGGTTTGAAACTCATGCCAGCAATTCTTTACCTGCTATAGTATCAGGCATACTACTTAAAATTCTTCATGCTGCTTATAATACTTCGGAAATAGTAGAAAGCAAAGTTTTTTCTGAAGTGAAACAAAATAGAATCCACTTTGCTCATAATAGTAATTAAGAGCTAAAAATTAAAGAAAAGAAAGTTAAAGAAGATGAAAATGAATATTTTCCCATTTTAAATGCATCAGGTGACATTCTTGGGTGAAATGTCAGGCACTAAAAGAAGAAAGGAATTTAAATGTACAGCTAAAGAAGAAATCTAAAATATTAAGTCACTCAGCACCACATACTGCCCCAGAAAGTATACAGAAAATAGAAGACAGTGAACTATTTTAGTACTGAGTTTTAAAATTAAGAATAAAAATGTAATTGCCTAGACACAATCCTTCGAGACTACTCTCAAATATAAACTTAGCTGATCTTAGCAAACGTAGATTTCTAATATATAATATCAATATGTCACTACATTAGTAAAATAAGCTGCAAAAATGAGATGAGAGGAATCACATGAAAAAATATCGCTTTTACTTTTAATACAGATATATGATTATTAGAAATATAAATATACACATGTTCACATATACATAACTATTGTCAACTTTGGATATGTAGAATATCAAACTTCTAGTATCTTTAATTCAAGGACTAATCTTTATGTTTTTACTGTGATCATGTTTTTATGTTTAAATGCCAACATACAAGATAGTGCTTAAGGAGCAGGGGGGCATCCCTGTATTTGCATATGAATTCACAAGTTCCAAAGTAAGTCACGTATTTCATTCACCTCTGCATCAATAGCATCTTGTACACTATAGGACATGCAATATAACAGGGATAAAGTAATAAGTGAATGAATGCATGAATGTATGTATAAATAAATAATATGATGGATAGATGAGAAAAAAGGGGATAGGCTTAATTGACAATAAAGTGAGTTATCCTCACTTTAAATATCAGTCTTGATGAATTGTTCAGAGCTCATTTCTCACACCATCAAATACTCCCCCTACAGGGAGAAGAAACAGAAACTGACCTTGCGAGGCTGTTCACTCACATCGTCTCATTTAATACGCACAGCTGCTGAATCAGGTAAGCATTCCCCATTTTACTGAAAACAAGAACATATGCCCTGACATTGAGTCACTTGGAAAGTGCTGATACCTGATTTAAATCCAGGCCCTTTGTAATCCAAAGCGTGTGCCTTTTCTGTTTACATTTCTATAACATCTAGATGATATGAGGCACTTCTCAGGCATGAGCTTATTCAATTATTTGCACATAATTTTATTAATTTACTGTTGCTTTGTGTTATGTGTATGTTCTCTCATAATACTGATGTATGAGAACTTGAAAATATAAAACTGAATTGAAAAAATCAATCATCCATAATTCTACCACTTTAACACACAAACTGTTTGCAAGTCAAGTAAATCTTGGCTTCTAAATCTAGCCTCTTGGCCAAGAATGGGCTGGCAGATTTTCTTTCACCTTCCTACACAGTGATTCCAAGTCACAGCCACACTCAGCAATTTAGGGCTCTAAAACATGAGGCCCTGATTCTCCAAGACCTAGGGATGCCTTTACTCCCTCATCCAAGGATTGGAAAGCCCTGGGTGGAAGGACACTATGGGCTAATGTCTTCTGTAGAAGTAACTGCACTACAGCCCTTTAATCTCTTCATTTTACAATGCAATTGAGGCCCTTCTCAGAGGAAATATATATCTCTAGACAAGCAAAGAAGCATCCTTTCACCCAGAGAAAATTTTCACATGAGAATGAACTTTACAGATCCTCAATTCCCATCTGTTCATTGAACAAGTAAAAAAACTGTAGCCCAGAGAACATGTAGCCATTAGTGCTTTGGAGTCCTTATCTATCTGCAAATTATTTCCCAGCAGATTAACAGGGAATTTAATTCCTCCTAATAATCACTCAGTTCCTTAAACGATGAAGTTGCAGAGTTACAATGACAACAGGTTGAGGGGTTTAGACACAATAACCACTGACATTTACTGAGGGATTACCATGTGTTCAGGTGATGCCTGAATTTTTATGTGCATAATTTTACTTGACCTTCATAACAATCTGGAGATAGGTGGTATTGTTATAACCATCCTACAGATGGGCAAACAGGCTCTGAGAAGTTAAGCCACTTGTTCAAGATCATACAGCTAAAAAATGGCTAATCTCCAGTTTGAACCCAGATGAATTAATTAGACAAGAGGGTCAATTACCATGCTGTACTGTGCTGCTCTTAACTGGCCTTGTAAAATATTTTAAGAAAGTCCATTAATCTGTTCATGAAACAGAATTATAGAAGGATAATTTTAACCCTGCTGCACCATCCAGCTAACTGCCACCTAATGCCCTTATTCCCTGGGCCTACCTGAAATGCTTGTCTTTAATTCCCTTTAATCTCTTACTTGTTGACTTAAAGGTCCTAATGTAAGACATGTGGCTGATGCTAGAATGAGAAGCAGATATTTCAAAGCAAAATAGGAAAATGTATCATGTTGAGGCAGCTAATTTCAAGAGTAGACATAATGAAATAGGACTAAAAGATGAAGTTTTGTGGTCTTCTGACATTAGAGATCTCAACTAGAAATGGGTTATTCAAAATCCAAATCTGGGGTCTTCCAGAGAGCAAGATCAGGAAGGAAGGGCAGTGTGGCTGATATTGTCCTTCAAACCCAGTGCCTTACTCTTGGGCCTCAACAATCCAGACTCAACACATTCCTTTCCTGGTTGGACTCCCAGAACATGAGAGGAAAATGGGATTCACAAGTGGTAGGGACTGTAAGTGATTCAGTTTAGAGTAACATGGGTTGATCTCCTCTTTCCTTTGGCCTTATCTCTTCTAGCAGAACTCTGGTTGCATCAGTAAGCCACCTCAAATCCTTTCTGAAGTAAGAAGGAAGTATAAATGAATAAAGTAATAATCAGGGAAATGTATGTGGGTCTCTTTGCTCTCTGGGTCTGCTGCTAACATTTCCCTTCCACCTATAAGCACCATCCTGGCTTCTTCTGCAAAAAATTCAAGGAAAATTGCCTGGAAAACAACATGTGTGGGAAATACGGTCCTTGACTTTAACCCTGAACATAATGTTCTAAGACATTTTTAAAACGAGATTTCCTTCCAGAATTCAACTTGCACTAGTCTGCCAAACAAACATTTTGGATTCAAACAGTAGTTAGGGAAATGCTTGTATCTTAGATTTGAATGAGAAGAGGAAACTGCTGCGGTTGAGAGATTGCGAAGTGCCATTCCATTTAGCATGACATTAAAAGAACAGCAACAATCAAAGTTACACTTTTTCTCACCATGAGGTTCCTGTCTGCACAGCATACCGCTCATGAGGGGGAGGCATTGATTTTCAGAAGGAAGATCCAGTGTACAACTTGCTCCCTAAAAAATGCAATTGTTTAAAACCAGAACAGACTAAAGTGGCTTATGTAAGCTCACATTTAAGGAAACATCTGCCTCTGTCTTGATTCACTCATTAGTAACCTGTTATGGCTAAATTACCACATGGTGATCCAAAATGTCAATTCTTTAAAGTTGTAACTTTGCCAAAAGAAATACACAACACATACATGTGGTGCCAACAGCATTGCTTTGATTTATAAGCTAGTCATCCTAGTTTAACTATAGAAATAGTGCTGTCTTAATATTGTTCCTCTGCAAAGTTGCATGAATTCTTTAGAGCTCTGTTTGGTGAATGAAAACAAGAGAGCAGGTCAACTTGCTAATAAACTACGTTTTTCCCTATGATTAGGGAAAAAAAGGGAAAAAAAAGCACTCATAATCATTAGCAAAAAGTTGACTGCATGCTATTATTAAACTTTGCCTCCCTAAGTAAAATTAAATAATTTTGTTATTAATAGGACTCATACTTTTTACAAAAAAGTCTCAGGAATAAACGCTCAGTGAGAATTGATTCCCACTTTGGATATAGTGGCCTCTGGGGAGGTGCAGGAAAGAATGGGGGGAAAAGAGTGACACGATAAACAGACTGAACTGAATGCAAGAGGTGGGACTAGTGGGTTTCACTGCTCACGTATTTCTAAGACCCAAACCCGCTGGCTCTTATGATGTTCCCTAAGCCAGTGATGGTGACTGGAGCAACAAGTAACTGCCACATCTACTGCTGATCCTAGTCATTCCCAGGGATAGGCCAGGACCAAGAGAAAGGCCTTCCTTAAGACTGGGAATGGGAGATGCATGAAGGCTCAGGAAGCTGATGCCAGTTCCTTCTTTGTCTGCTATACATAACGAAGTCATTTTCCTACCTGTTTTGTACCTGATATTACAAGTGCTCAATTCAGTCTGCTCACAAGGGGGGCACTAAGTTGATAAGGAACCACTGACACCATGGTGCTAGATGGGAGCACTGCCATTCAGAAGAAAATCCATTTCGGATATGAATCTATTGAACTCTGCGCTCTCAGTTATTCAATGTATATTATCCAACATTTAGTTATACTGAATTAATACTTAAAACTTTCATTCTTCTATACAATCCATTTGCTGTTTTAGTGTTGCTTTTAAATATTATAAACTAAAATGCAATAGGTTTTCTTAAGCTGATAAACCTGCTACAGATTTTGTTGATAGCATCCGAAAAAGAATTGGTTTTCCATAAGTTGCCTAACAATGAAAGCATTAATCAAGGAATTAAAAACACTGTAATGCAGGATATCTAAAATGGCAGGGCAAAATACTCTGCAAATTTTCTCCAAAAAGCAATGATTTTTAAAACTAGAAAAAACTGTCAAAAACAACTATTTCAGGACCCTGGAAACAACAGACCAAAGGCACGTAACAAGTTGAGAACATTTATTCAAGTAAAACTATTGAACCTCAGTGGAAGTCTGCGGGATTTTAGCTTGGGACTGCTCCTATTACCTTA
This sequence comes from Sapajus apella, assembly GCF_009761245.1. Lineage (NCBI taxonomy): Eukaryota > Metazoa > Chordata > Mammalia > Primates > Cebidae > Sapajus > Sapajus apella. Next base: position 59,037,005 of record NW_022436944.1, on the reverse strand, counting down.
TCACCTCTAACACTTCCCCAATACGTGCCAGCTGGTAGTTCTACCAGAGTGAGACAAGCCATGACAACCTGCAGTTTTTGCTACAGAAGGAACCCAGATTGATTTGGAACAGAGCACAGCAAAACCTCATGCCCTAGGGCATTGTCAGAAACAGCAGCAATTCCAGAGGCAAAAGAATGGGGGAAGACAATGAAGCTGTGATCCTATTTGGGACAAGTAACATGCAGGCAAGCCAGAAATGTAACAAGGAGATCTGGGCAATGAGACAGAACCCTGATAAGCTCCTATATATCCTTGGTGGTCTGGGAGGCTGTACATATGTGGGAGCCTGCACACATACTCAGTGGCAACTGTAAAGTCCCTAGCTATTCCCGCTGTCCTATCAACCAATAATGTACCCCCCCCAGCAAAACTATCTTTCAAAAATGAGGGCAAAACAAAGGCATTCCAGGATAAATTAAGAGGGGGGAACTTCATTACAACCAATCCTTCACAATCCTTCTGTTTCCTTATTGAGGAAACAGTTTAGAAAAAAACACTTCCTACTTCATTCTATGAGGCAATATTAGCCTGATATAACGTCACAATTAAAGAAAATTAGAGACTGTCAGGAATATAGACACGAAATCTCTAAAAATATTACAAAACAAATCCAGAAACACATACAAATTATATACCATGATTAAGTGGGATTTGTAACATTTAAAAACTAAGTAATGTAATATACCATATCAGTGAAAAAAGGGTAAAAACCACATCATCATTTTAATAGACACAGAAAAAAGCATGTCACAAAATCCTACACGACTTCATGATAAAACTTCTCAACAAATGGAATGGAAAGGAATTTCTTCACAGCAGCATTATTCAATAATACCTAGGGAGTGAAAACAATCCATTGAGTAAATAGATAAGCAAAATGAGGTATATCTATACGACAAAATACTATGTGGCAATGAAAGGGAATAAATGACTCATGCATGCTACAACATGGATAAACTAAAAAACGGTATGTTAAATGAAAGAAGCCATGGGCAAAAGATGATGTATTATATCATATACATAAGAAATGTCCAGATAAGGCAAATCTACAGAGAAAAGAGACCTGGGGCCATGGTGGGAAGTGACTGAATGCAAATGGTCAAAAGGGAACTTTTGAGGGTAGTGAAAGTATTCTAAATCTGATTGTGGTAATGATTGCAGAACTCTATAAATTTATTAGAAATCATAGAATCGTATACTTAAAATAGGTTAAATCTATAGCATGTACATGGTCCCATAATAAAGCTGTTTACAAAGAGAAAGATCATAGTGACTGAAAAGTGACAGTTTTTTAAAGATGACGAAAACCTCTTCCCTGTCTATGAGAGAAACATTTTAGTGAAAGTAGAGAGAACTTTAGTCAGAGTTGTCTAGAATAGGGGTCAGCAAACTATGAAACTGTGGGCCAAATCAGGCCCATCGCCTGTTTTGTATGGTCTGTTAGCTGGGAATCATTTTATATTTTAATGCTTGGGGAAAAAAACCCCAAAAAATCATATTTCATAATGTGAAAATTACATATATAAAACTCAAATTTAATGCTCATAAAGTTTATTGAAAGATAGCCATGTTCATTAGTTTATGTAAGACTTATGGCTGCTTTTGTACTACAAAGTTGAGTACTTCCAGCAGAAACCTCATGATTCGCAACATCTATGATACTTACTTTCTGGCCCTTTATAGAAAAAAATTTCAAATCCCTGTTTAAAGTAGTGCTTCTCTATTCTGAATGCACTTTAGATTTACTTGGAAGCTTGAAAAATAATACTCCCAACTGAATTCCACCAATCTCCTTCCCCTTAACCCACCCAACTACATGACAATCTTAGACAGTGTAGTTTTTTAAAAACTCTGTAGGTGGTTTCGTCCAGTCAGGATTAGGAATCCCTGTTCTGGATCATCCACGGAGCTAAAGCCGGGGAGGGGGGGGGTTGAGTTTTATTTTAATACACTGACATCACATCAAGCTTTGAAAATTCGTAAGTAAAACAAATTTAGAACAGTTATCGAAACCACTGTCAGGTGTAATTAGCTTATCTGCGACAAAACTACTTTGTTGTTCTGTCTCCTGAAGAGAAGGGACATGTGGCCACTGTTTCTCAGTCATTGTTTCCAAAATATATTAACTGAGTTTATCACTAATAACCAGTTTCTCTGTGCCAAATGACTGCCAGAAGAAGGATTTCTGCTAAGAGCAGTAAACCTGAATACAAAAAGGTATAATTGAAAATAAAAGAGTGCTAAAATGTTGATGATTCCACTGCTCTTACTTATCTTAGGTTCCTAGATCACATAGCACAGTACAATCAACAACTATTGAAAACATACATGAAAATGAGTGACAAACAGCATATGTTATAAGTTAAATGTGGCTACCAGCTCTTTGTAGCACCTCTTATCAAGTTGGAGTCTATCAGCCTAACCTTGAGCCTTGACCTCAACAGTTCTTGCAGCTTCTACTCATGTTCTTCTTGGAATCCAAAGGCCATCACACTATGAAGAAGCTCAGGATAAAAGAACAAATGGAAAGAGAAACCCAGTCATCCTAGCTGTCCCCACGAGATCAGACACCAAAAATAAAAGAGTCACTTTGACACTGAAGTGACAGAGATTTTAGAGAAAGCTATCATCTCAGAATTCATAACACTGAAGGAATGAAAAGCTGGACATAATCAGATGGAGAAAATGATTTCAGGAAAGCATATTTTTCTAAAACATATGAAAAAATGTATGCATGATCAAAAGGTCAAATTCATGACAGAATACAACTTCAAAAGGAATAGAATGTATAAATGAAAAGCAATTGATAATTGTGAATGACCTTAATAAAAGGGAAAAGGAAAGACATCTTAAGTCACCAGTATGGCTATATGGAAAATCCTATTTCATTCATCTGTGCAATCACTCTTATAAACATACAAACATGGAATGGCTGTCATGTGCAAAGTACTGTCCTCTAATGAGGCTATATATGTAGTAAAAAGCACAAACTAAAGATGGAAGAATTCATATTTTTGAAAAGCCTATCCTAAAGACAAAAAAAAAATTAAATGTCAGAGATCTATAAGAACATATACAGAAAAGCTCATAATTATAAAAGACATTCAAACTAAATGCTGTCTGAAATTATGTTCCAGGGCAATACAAATAACAACAACACTGCTTGGGACAGATGGTATAATGCTAGAAAACAGATGCTAGTGGAAAAAATCAGACCTCTTCAACATTTTTTTCTTCTACCTTCTCTGTGGAAGAGACTATTTTCCAGTTAAAATAAGAAACTGGAACCCAAGACAAGAGATAGATAAAACTAAAACAAAAAAGCACACAGGTGCTTTATACTGACTTCAAGTTGCCAATTGAGTCAGACCATACCCAGGGCCCAGAAATAACTTCCAAATATGATAGCAAACCATCTGAGGACAGGCTCTAAGAGCTCAAAGTCAGATCAACGTCATTCCACATTTCAAAAGAGAAAAGTGGGCTCTGCTTAAAATCAATGCCAGTAAAATTCTGGAAAGAAAGTTAATGAAACAGATGATGAATGAGCACTTGAAGAGAAAAAGATTCTGACAAGTTAGAAATCACTGACAGATAATGATTTGTGTGACATTTTATGTAGCAAACGTTTCTAAGATTTTTTTTCTTTTTAGTCCTCATAACACCTCAATAAGCTATTAATATATAATTTTATTACCATGATATAGATGAAAAAATTGAGGCACTTCAATATTGAGTGTATTATGTTCAAAGTCACACAGTAAGTGGCTGAGTTACAACTTAAAATCAATTTAGATCAAACTTCATTTATTATAGACAACGGATTGATATAGATGGAGTACTGAGTCCAATTCAGCAAGACGTTTGACCAAGTTTCTTGTAATATGCTTTTACACAAGCTAGAAACTGTGAGCTAGATGATGTCATGGAAAAGGAACCTCATCTTCTTTTAGATGTCTAAAAAGCACCTCAAACTCAACTTGTCCAAAAGCAAATTCATGAACTTCTCCCTCAAGCTTGGATCTCTTTCAGTATTTTTGAATTTCAATGAAGTCATCTTTTGTATTCTACAACTTGATAGATATTCTTGACATGCTTCCTTCATGATCTCATACCCAATCCATCACTAAAGCCTACACATGTTACTCTAAAATACCTCTGAGCATACGTAAGGTATTATTGCTCTGTTGCTGATAATCAAGTATCTGTCCGGTTGTTACTCCTTTGAAGCAATTTTTTTTCCAGCTGCTTTTGAGACCTTCTGTTTGTCCTTGGTGTTCCACAGCTTCACTAAGACTAGTCTAGATGTAGATTTATTTTTATTATCCTGCTTAGAAATTTCTTCATGAAAATCTTGATCAGAGCCTTTCATCAACTGTTGGAAATTCTCAACCAATATCTCTTCAAATATTGCTCTAATTCATTCTTTATTTTTTTCCTTCTAGAACTCTGGATAGCCTTCCTCACTCCATCCTCTTTAACTCTTAACCTCCCTCTCATATTATCATCTCTGTTTCTCACTTAATTCTGGATTTTTAAAAATTCATCTTACAGTATTTAATCTTCAGCAATATTTAACCTGCTATGTAACATACTTGTTAGGTTTTTATTTAAATTATTACTTATTTTATTTTAATGAGTTCTTTATGTTTTTAAATTTGCTTGTTCTTTATTCATATTTGCCTAACTTCTTTAACACAGCAAGCATTTTCTTATTACTCTGTAGCTGTTGATTCTAGTGGCTATATATTTTACAGTTCTGGTTCTGCTGCTTCTGGCTTTCGCTTACATTGCTTTATTTCCTTAAGTGATTAGTAATTTTAAAATATAAATTACTCACAATGAAACCTTTCTCTTTAAAAATTTTATGAGTCCCAGGATGAAGGTATGCTCCTTCCAGAAAAAATATTACTGGAGCTAGGGGACTCCATTGTCTTTTAGGAGGCTATATGACACAATTTTAAGTTGTTCTGTTAACGGTGGTTTTTTAAAATGATGTATCACAGTTTAACTTAGTTACCCCTCTCCCCAGAAAATTTGTATTTTTTGGAAAAGTCATTTATTACACTGAAATTTTAAAATTTATTCCCACAGGATAATTTAGGGCAGTGGTTCTCAATTCTGGCTTTACATTACTATCATCTTGGTAGTCTTCAAAAGTCTTGCTCTACAGGACAGTGAAATAAAAATCTTTGAGAGCATTTTCTTATAACTCTGAAGGTGATTGTTGTGGACAATCACTGATTTAGAGAAATTAAAGTACACATGAATCACCTGGGGATCTTGCTAAAATGCATATTCTGATTCAGTACATCTGGGGTAGGGCCTGATAGTCTGTATTTATTTTTATTTTTATTTTTGAGACAGGGTCTCTCTCTGTTGCCCAGGCCAGGCTGGAGTGCAATGGTGCAATCATAACTCACTGCAGCCTCAAACTACTGGGTTCGAGTGATGCTCTCACTTCAGCCTCCTGAGTAGCTGGGGCTACAGGTGTGCACCACAACACCCAGTGAGTCTGTATTTCTAACAAGCTCCCCGTGAAACCATGGCTGCTGGTCTGTAGACCACAATATAAGTGCCAAGAATTTAGACTAGCTTTCTCTTGTAAATGTTAATCTTCTTTATACCAGTGCTTATATTTCCCTTCTTGTCCCTGATGTTCTAAAGTTGCTCTTTTCTCTTTCTTTCCTTGAACAGTCTTAGTGGGAGGGGTTTTTTTTTTAATTTTTTTTTTTTGGTATTTTTTTCATTTTTATTTCTTTTTTGAATTTTATTCTCATTTTTTTTTTTTCAGGAAACAAGCCAGCTAAATTTTAACTTGTTAATTCTACACTTTTTCTTTAAATTGTTAATTTCTGCTTTCATGTTTCTTGATTTTTCTTTTATTACCCCAAGTTCTCTTTTAGTGCTCTTTTCATTTCCCAACATTTAAATCCCTAGTTTAATGATTGCTGTGCTTAATCTCATCCTAAAATATCACCACAATCCCATTTGCTTTTTGTTTGTTTGACCTGTTGCACTGTTGCAAATGTTCTATTATCGCTAGCTGAGCATCTGTCTATTTCTCTTAGTATTAAAACTGTTATATTAAAAGCTGAATCTAAGGCTATCTTAACCATATAATATTGCTTACTTTTATATACTTACAAGTTGTTCCTTTTAAAATTAAAAATCCTACTTTGTTCCACTTAATGCTTTTTGCATTTAGTGAGTTCTAACTTCTCTGGCATTAATAGCACCACTCCAACCTTCTTGTTTAGAATTTACTAGTGGGTGATATATCTGTATTGGTTTTCTCTTGTGATGCAACAAATCACCACAAACCCAGTGACAACATCAATTTGCCACTGAATTGACTATCCCTCAGGTTCCATCGGCACATTTTGGCTGGGTCATGTGTTCAGGCTCTCATAAAGCTAAAAGGAAGGTGTGGCTTAGCCGTGTCCTCCTGTAGGAGGCCAACTAGGGAAAGATCTGCTTCCAAGCTCCATCAGGTTGTTGGCAGATCGCATTTCCTTACAGTAGTAAGACTGAGGTCCCTGCTGTCTTCCAGCTGTTAGCTGGAGACTGTTCTGAGGTCCTGGACATGTGGCTCCTCTGTCTCAGCACTGGAGAATCCCGAGTCAATAACCTCTCACACTTCTCTCTCTCTGACATTCCCTTCCTAGCAGTCAGAGAAAACTCTGTTCTTAAAGGGCTTCTGTGATTAAGTCAGGCCCATCTGGATAATTCTTCTTTCTCCAAGTCCACTGCATCATATCACACTGCATATTCCAGGAGAATTATGTAAGGCACATACACACACCAGGTTAGAGGGTTGGATAGGGTAGAACCTCAGGCCCATTGTAACATTCTGCCTACCACAATGTTCATTTCTTTATTTTTATCTTTTCTGTGTCACGTTGTCTGGGTGGGTCTCTGGTAATCACACTGATTTTGGTTTTCTATTAAATTTGAGGGTCTTTATTTTTTAAGAAGTTGAACAAATTTACATTTAGTGGGATGATACACCGTATTTGATCTTTCTGCATCATTTTATTTTGTGATTTATTGCTGCTCCCTTGGACTTCTAGGGATCAAAGCTTTCTTAGATCTTTTTTCTATTTGTTTTGGTTATTCAGAAGTAACATGTAGTCTCAACTTTTTTTTTTTTTTTTTTTTTTTTTTTTTAGCAATTACCTGCATATTTTTAAACCACTTAATCCTATTTTTTCTATCACCATAGAGAATAGAACAATATCTAAAGATATGTCTATGGAATTTTCCCTTTTTCTCTTGTCCCCTACTAAATAAAGGATCATAACCTTTTTTATTAAGGATATTAGTACTTTTTATAACTTCTTTTAAGACTATTTTTGACATATTATGTTGTACAATCGGGTTTCAGTACTTACCACTTATTTTAATTTTATTTTCCTTTAACCTGCAATCTTTTTTTGATTAACTTTTTAATTGACTAAATATTTTAAGTAACTCTGAGTTTTTGAAGATATGAGAACTCCTTTGGGTTACACACTGGAAGCTACTTTCCCAACTGCTTCCTGTTTGATAAAATTCCTATTATTTAGAGGCATTTGGGGTAAAGTTAAATTCATTGGCATAATTGTGACCTCCTTTGTCAAAGATATATCCTTCTGTTGTTGTTGGGACAGAGTCTTGCTCTGTCACCCAGGCTGGAATGCAGTGGTGCAATCTGGGCTCACTGCAACCTCTGCCTCCCAGGTTCAAGTGATTCTCCTGCCTCAGCTTCCTGAATAGCTAGGATTACCGGCACACACCATCATGCACAGCTAATATTTCTTTGTTTGTTTTGTATTTTTAGTAGAGATGGTGTTTCACCATGTTGGCCAGGCTAATCTCGAACTCCTGGGCTCAAGTGATCCACCCACTTCGGCCTCCCAAAGTGCTGGGATTACAGGCATGACCCACCATGCCCAGCCAAAGATATATTCTTAAGGTAACCAAACAAAACAAAACCAGCTAGGCACACCTGACTATCTGTGAACCTTAAACACGTGGCTTAATTTTCCTGGGCTGTCCTTCCCCTTGGGTGAAACGGGGCTCAACCAATCTCTGACACTCTTTCCAGATGTCCCAGTCAAGATCTCAGAAAACTAATACAAAAATCAATATTTTATCAACATACTATCCATCCCATAAAAGCAGAAGGATTAAATTCCAGTAATATTTTAATGAAGTCTACTTATGTATGTTTATAGTTTAGGGTCACATAGTGATAGGCAGAAAATGTAAAAATGAATATTTCTCTTGGTACCCTGCTTAGAATAAAAAGTAGAAACTCATAAACAATACTTCTTGCGATTGTACACACAGATGTGTTATTTTAAAGTCTAAGAAAAAAATAAACTTTTGATGAACCCATAGTATTCATCTAACAATATCACACAAGCGTTTTTTAGCTTCCATTTGCAAATATTTTGACTAGATTTTACAATAGCATAGTTCAAAATTTAGAAAAGTATAAAAATTTTACAACAAAAAGTTTTCCTCTTAAATTCTGTCCTCTAGCTGCCCAATTCCCTTCCCCCAAGTCAAAGTTGTATATTTCACATATATGCTTCTTGAGGTATTTTGTGCATATACAGAATATCTCTCTGTATATGAATATCCCTCCCCTTCTTCTGCTCTCCCCTTTTTCCCCCCAAAAATGAACAAAACTGTCCTGAACCTTGATTTTCACTTATCATTTCTTGGAGATCATTGTACATCAGTATAGAGTACTTCTTATTTGTTTTTTTTTTTTACAACAACATGGCATTACATTATCTGGATATACCATAGTATGTTTTTTCAGTATTGTATAGGTATATATTTTAAACAATGTTACAATTAACCTCAAATATATACCATTTCAGGTCTGTGAAGTACATCTGTAGGGTAATTCCTGGGACGAAATTGCTAGGTTATAGACTATAGACACTTGTAATTTTGAGTTATAGCCACATTGCTCTCCATAAATGGAATAATAGTTTAAACAGCCACCCAGTAATGTATGAGCCTACAATAGTATGATTTTTTTAATAGTTCCAAAGTATACCACATGGTACTTTCAAATTCCTATCCTGATTTTCTTTTTTGATTAGTTTTGTGGACTTGTGTGGAATGAGAGTGTGAAGAGTCAAATGGGCCCTGTTTTATGTCCCAAACTATCTCGGTTTATCTCTCTTTGCCAAACCACATGACTACTGCAAAACACACCCTACTGTTATGAAGCTTCATAAATTTAGGACATACTGAAATGATCAGGGTCCAAAATCCGTTAAGTTTGAGTGTCTTACAACACCTGCTTAAATACAAACTACAACATAACAGCAACAGAAAGCTGGTGAACTCTTGGTCCTAGGATGAACATCTAATGAGAACTGATTTAATAGGGCTCCAAGGGTCTGTAACTTATTGCTAATAAAAGAAATCCCTTCCAGCTCTTTTTCACACTGCCTAAATATTAACTAGGTTTTGATGACTAAGCACCAGTAAAGTTAATTAAGGAGGGATGTACTGATCTCAGAACAGTGTTTCTCTACTGGATAACTTAAGGAAAAGTGACAGGAAAGCAATCAAAACTCAAGCACAGGGCAGAAGCACCATAACATACAGAGTCATGATACCCCAAGACCACCCTGGGTCAGCTATCATCAGCTCAGCATTCTTTCTTAAAGCACAGGGATGTTCACTTCCACTTTAATCCTAAGAACCTGCTCTAAGATCAGGACCATTGCATGAGAATAAGGACATGGAACAACAGCAAGTTGTTTTCCATTTGTTTTTCTTCATTGGATGGGGTCATCAAAAAACTTTAATAATATTAAATAGAACTAAATAATATTAAATAGGGTTTAAAAACTATAGAACAAAAGGGCATGTTGTCATAAATTATGGTTAGCTATCAAAGCACTTATGTCCAAAAGTTTAATGAGCTGCATGCAGCTCTTCCAAATCAGAAAGAGAAAATTTCTAGATCATTAAGATCACTTCATATTCTCGAACCTGGCCTCAGTCATGGGTGCCCCAAATGAGTCTACAGAACACAAGAGTCGAAGTCATCAGACCTAAAAGTGTGCTCATGTGATTACTTTATCATCACCACGTCCACAACTGGAAGCTGCTTCAGAGAAAACAACTATCTGATTTAATTTTTTCAAAGTGAAGGTCATTATGTTAAGTGAAATAAGCCAAGCACAGGAAAATAAATGTCACATGCGCTCACTCATACCATATGTGGGAGTTTAAAAAGGCAATTTCATAAAGATAGAGAATAGATTGGTAATTACCAGAGCTGGGAAGAAGACAGTAGAGGGAGAGATGAAGAGAGATTGATTAATGTACAAATATATAGTTAGACAGAAAAAGTAAAACCTAGTCTTCTATAGATAAATAGGATGGCTATATTAACAATAATCTATTGCATATTTCAAAATAGTGAGAAAACAATTTGAATGTTCCCAGCATAAAGATAAATGTTTAAGGAGACAGATATTCCAGTTACAATGATTTGATCATTACACATTATATGAATGTATCAAAATATTACATGTATCCCAAAAATATACACATCTGTTACATATCAGTAAAAAATAAAGTTTGAGAAAAGGAAAAAAAACCTACGTGTCTTCATTGATTAAATTCATATACCTAAAATAGAAGGATAAAGTTGCTAATTCCTATTTGTATAAAATCCAAAATTCAGGCCTGTCAGACCTAAAAGATCAATGCTTTCCTAGGACATATATAAAATACTGGTTGCAGCAAGGTTCATACAACATTTTTATTTTGGCACAAAGTCTCTAGAGCTTATTTGTTTCTTAGATAGTTATTGGTGGTCTTTTCTGCCTTCCATGCCTTACATACAATAAGATCTAAGGAAACTGCAGTGACGAGGCCCTGTTTTGTTATTCTGACCTGCACTGAACACACATTTCCTAATCTGAATGCACAGAGAGGTATTAAGTCCACAGAGTTGTTGCTAAGATTGTTATGGTATACATAAAACTCAGCTCTATTTGCTTAATTTACAATAACTAAAGAACTCTTGCCAAACAGCACTTGCATAAAGAACTTGACACAGGGTGTGTTCTTGGATGCTGTCCACAATGTTTTATCAAAGGAAGTTTCAAAAGGGTCACACATAAAATGTTTCTCCAGTGAGTAAACATTAAATGGGTAACCAACATGACTCTGTAAAAACCAACTTGCTGGTGTGTCTCAGTAGCCTGAAAGTTTTATTTTTCACATGTAAGCTAGTAATTCTACTTTGAAAAATAAATTTTAAGGAAAATCAATTGGAGAAGATAAAATTTTATAATATATGAGGATGTTCATTGTAGCATTATTTATGTTATAAAAATCATAGCCTGAATATCCAGCAATCAAGAAATAACTAATGGACTGATATGTATTCATATGATATGGTATAATGTGATGTGATGTAATGTATGCTATGACATGATTTTATAATATAATCCAATGCTGCCATATCTAATGGTATAGAATACTGTTTAATATAATATTAAGTGAGGGACAACTATATAGAATGTAAAGAATGCCAATTTGCTTAAAAATCAGTCTACTGTGTGCTTAAAAATCACACACATGCACACATATACATTTTAAAAAGACTATATTTCCTCCTGATATAGTTTGGATGTCTGTCCTTTCCAAATCTCATGTTAAAATGGGATTCCCAGTGTTGGAGGTGGGGCACAGTAGGAGGTGTTTTGGTCATGGAGATGGCTCTCTCATGAATGACTTAGTGCCCTTCCCACAAAAATGAGTGAGTTCTCACTCTATTAGTTCATACAAGAGCTGGTTCCTAAAAGAGCCCGACATCTCTCTCCCTCACTCACTCATGAGTAAAAGCCTCCTGAGGTGTTACCAGAAGCTGAGCAGATGCTTGAACAGCATCAAGAACCATGAGCCAAATAAGCCTCTTTTCTTTTTAAATTACCCAGCCTCGAATAATTTGTATTTGCATTCCTTTTTAGCAATGCAGATGGTCTAATATGCCCCTATAATGGAATTTCTTACACTAAACTGCCAAGGCACTTCTATTTTGCCTTCCATTCTCTCCCCTTCCTCTTGTACACTCCCTCACATACGCATATAGTGAACCCAGCCAGACAGTAAATGATGTGGGGCAGGATCTTGTTTACCTTTTTCATTCACTTTTTTCCAAAGTACAGCAATGCATACCATGGTGCTCAATAAATATCCATTAAAAGTAGTAACTGGTAATAAAATGCTGAATATGTAAGAAGGAAAATTGCCAAGTTTTACAGTGGTTATTTCTAAGGTGTGAAATTAGATACAGCTTTTATTTTCTTTAAACTTCTACGTCCTTTTCCTAGTTTTCTATATTGTCATATATTTATAACAAGAAAGCATTTTTAAAGAAATGAATTTTTAAAAACAAAATTATGTTTATTTGCTTTCATATGCATTTTATTCTATTGTTTGCTTTAATATTAAGTGCAAACAATGAATAATGCCTCACCATCCATCCAAGTACAGTGAAACATTTAAGCAATAAGAAGAAATTATGTACCATTAAAAAATAAAATAATTATTTTTTTCTCTGTTAAGAAATAGAAGCTATTAAATCCATAAATTTTACAGAAAATAAAACATACCATTGAAAAGCAAACAAAGCTAAGAACATACTCTCATTATTAGCAAAAGATCTAGTAAAACATTGAAAATTCTTCCACTACACTAGCTACTTAAGAGCAAAAAGAATTGACGTTTGAATAATATAATCCAATGTCCCTTTGGAAAATAGAAAATAGCACTATGTTTCTACCACACTTCCTTTTCCTTTCCAGTATCTTTACCCATCTTACAAGGGGGCAGCCAATGTTTCAGACATTACCTGGCACCATTTGATAGTTTTCACTTAAACACAAACATATGTGCATTATTAAAAATTCTCCAAATACAATGAAGTATAAAGGAAAATGATTCAGAATACATGCACTAAAAAATAGCTAATGATATCATTTTGTGTATTTCCATGCAGATTTATGTATGTATGATTCAAGTGTGTTAAAATATACACACATATATAAAAATATGTACTTTAACATATATTTTATTGACTAGTATCTACTATTACACAACCATTAAGCATATTTTACTTTGCAGTTCTTTAGCACCTCTACTCATCTTACAAACAGGTGTATAATAAGAATCAGGATAAACAGACTGACAAATAACATGTATGTGTATATCTACACATACACATGCACACATACATACCCATTAATGCATACATATTATACACACCCAGAAATGATACTCTCCTGAGTTCTAGTTCTGGAACAGATTCTATTTTATTGATTCAGAATCATTTCCTCATTGAACACTGCCTGCTGTTATTCACTTCATCAGATTATCCTGTCATTAATCTTTACATTTTGTTTCTGTGATTTTTGAACATAATAATTCCAGAGTTTCAAAATAATTACAATTCTAAGTTATTTTCCTAGATATAGGCAGGAAAACATGAAAGAAAAAAATTATCTTTTTAGAAGTTAAAAATTTAGATTTTTTCTTTACAAAACTAATGAGCACTTTGCAAAAATTCTGCAAATACAAAAATTTTGAAAAGCCCACTCATTATCCTATCAGCCTAAGACAATCACTATCAGGTCTTTGTTTTTTCTTTCTTACACACATGTGCAGGTAGACACATGTGTTTTACGACATGTAATTTCAGTGATAATATTTTCTGTCTTGCTTTGCTTTTTTAACTGCATGAATCTTTTTCCATGTAGCTACACAGTTGTTATGTGCAACCTTTTCAAGAGCTCCAGAAAGGGACAGATCACTCTAGAATGTTGCCTATTCTGGCTGTTTTCCTGCTGAAAGGCTCTGCTTTAAACTGGCTTTCTTGAGCTGTCTCATGGAATTGGCCCCTTCCCTTAGAGGTTGGCTAGAGAAGACAAAGAGATAAACCGAAAGTGAGCTGAGTTTGTGGCTCATTAGGAAATTCATTAATGGAATTGGAAAGTTTGAATTTGAAGCCAAAGTAAGATTTGGTGGCAGTCTGCGGTTTTTTAAGGTCTGGAAATGACATTCTAAAGTTGGCTCAACACAAGGGCCCACAGAAGCCAATTGTGCTTTCACACTGTTGTCGGCTGGCCAGAGCTGGCTGATACTTATACTAAACCGATGTGGGTCATCACTCAGGAAATGAAGCATCTGCTATGAGGAAGGGAGGATAATAAGGTAGGAAGAGCATGGCCCTGTTGCCCGGCCAAGAGGGCTCAAACTCCTGCTTTGCCACTTGTGAGATGTAGAATGTTAGGCACCTCTCCATGCCTTAGCTTTTTCATCTGTTATACTAGCACCTATTAACCATCAGAATGGATAAAATGAAAACAGAAGGGCCAGGCACAGTGGCACACACCTATAATTCCAGCACTCTGGGAGTCTGAGGCAGGAGGCTCTCTTGAGGCCAGGAGTTCGAGACCAGCCTGGGCAATATAGTAAGACCCTGTCTCTACAAAAACATTTTAAATATTTTTAAAAATAGAAAGATAAAATTAAAACAGAAAATAACAGGTTTTGGTGATGATATGGAATAATCAGAACCCTCATATGCTACTGGTGGAGTGTAACCTGGTACAACTGCTTAGGAAAGCTATTTGGCAATATCTGCTCTAACTAATGCATGCATTCTCTGTTACCCAGCAATTCCATCTTTGGGTACATACATAGCAGAAATACAGCTGTAGATTATACACATAGCAGTCACAAGAAGACAGAATGTCCATGGCAGAAGTATCTGTTGATCCAAACTAGAAACTACCCAAATGCCCACAGACAGCAGAACAGATCAATACATTGAATACTACAGCACTACAGAGTGAAGAGAATAATCTGTACAACATGCAACATGTGGGTGAATCTTATAAACATGATCAAACAAAGGAAAGCAGACTCAAAAGAGGATATATTGTATGATTCCATTTAAAGTTCAAAAATAGGCAAAATTAATTGACATCACTAGAAGTCAAGATTGGCATTATGCTTGGTGAACAGTGATTAAAAGGGGAGCACAGGGTGACTTATGAAAGTCGAACAGTTCCCACTTCTTGATCTGTGTGCTGGTTACACAGGCATGTTTCAGCTTCAATTTCGTGGGAGATGCCAAGCCTCCTGCTGTCTCCTGGGAGGCCACAGTTTAGCCAAAGCTGGTTGAAAGCTGTTTTTCTAGACCCTCATCCCTACTTCTCTCTCCTTCCTCTTCTCATTTGAATTTTACTCTCTCTCTCCTTGTAATTCTACCTATGATTTAATTCATTATAGTTCTAAATTATGCTTCTTCCTCTGCAAAAGCATATATCTATCATATATAGTATATATCAATACAGAGTTCATTCTTCCCTGGTTAGAATTCAAGGACACTAAAAGCTCTTAGTGCCACTAAACAAAATTCACTATTGTTATGAAAGTTAAAGTCAGCAGTAGCCATAATTTAGCAGTTAACCTGTCATTAGCTGTTTATATTTTTCTTATTATCATGTCTTCTGGGCCTCTGGTCATTTTGTAGCTCTTCTTTGAGTCCCTTTCACAAGCTCCCTTCTTATTTGGGCCAATAAATGAAGGTCAAGCCCAAAGGCCACATTATGTGTTACTGGGCAAATTCCAGTTCCTCTGATGGATGACTGGCCTCAAATATACAAGGACCCAGTGGCCACATCACAGGCAGAGACTGGTCAGAGTAAAAAGCAGGACTGTGCCCGCACCCATGTCCAGAGGCTTTCCCCAGCCTGAGATGCTGTTCAGAATGTCCTGGTCCAATGTTTGTTGATCTCTTAAGCTGAACTATCCAATCTTAATGGTGAAAGTCAAAAGCCAAGAAAAAAAACAACATAGTTTGACAGGAAAATCCTCATGACTTTATTTTCTCTTTCATATTTTACTATTTGACCTTGTGTGAGGCAGACACATAACGCTAACATATCAGACAGCTCATCCCTAATAGAGAGATTAGAACATCCTGCCTGTAGGAAGGCAGGGGATGGGCCATCCATGGTCACTTGAAGGCTCTTACAGCAAGAGACCTGGACTGAAAGCACTAAATGATTTAATCTGGGATAGAGCACAATGGCCAAGTGTATGGAGGGCAGGCAGATCTGGGCATGGACGCCTGTTCTGTCACTGCCATGCTGGGTGACTTTGGATCAGTGACATACCTCATGGAACCTTTGTTTCAATGGAAATGATTAATTATTATTGAGGATAACAATTAATGTGAAGACTAAGTTAAACCAAGTTCCATAAGACACTAAACTAAGCCAGACCACAAAGACAGTGGGTTTCACATTTAAGGACCTGGAGAATGACAACTTGGCTTCAGTGCAACAGAGATACACACATATACATTTTTAAATTAAATATAGGTCACAACTGTTCAAGAGAGTAATCAGAGCCCTGGGCAGAATCTGCCAGGTTGAAGGAACCCAAAACTGCAAGCTCCATGTCAGGGAGTCTTTGTGTATTACGGTGTAAGCATATTTCTGCATGCTGCAGTTGCATACTCTGCCTTCTGATTCTTTCTGTGGCAGTGTCTCCCTGAGTCTCACCGCAGCTCACGTGGCTGTGCAACTCAGCAGAGGCCAAGGGGAACGTTCTCAGAGAGGCATCATTATTACAGAACTGACAGTCCACCCTACCACATCTTGTTTGCTGCTTAGAGATACTGGGGCTCTTGAAAGTGCACATCTGAACCATGGAGTTGGCCTTCATGGTCCCTTCTCCCATTCCTGCTTCCTCCAGCCCCATAAATCCCCCATCACTCCCCTGTGGAGGCTGCACTAGCCACAATGGTTCTGGCTCCTCTGTTGAAGGGACTATAGCCAAGGCTAGTGTTTCTAAATTCTCCACAAATATTAATCTTGAGGATTCAGAAAGAAATCAGAAATTCTGAGAATTCTTGGGAAATCCCAAAATCATAAATTTCTTAAACATGTCCAACAATCTGTATACTCTTCATTATTATTGCAGATACCTAAAAATGTCTTTAACAAGAAGAAATACTTGGATTACTAGTATTTACAAAGAGCTTCAGCCTACAGTGAATATCCGAACACAGGAAAATGGGGATGAACATTATTTGATAGAATTTGAATAACATAATATTTGAATCTCCTAGCAAGGTTAACAGTATTACACAGATGTAGGTTTTGAAATTGCCAATTTAAATATTTACTTTGTTTCCAGAAATTTTTATATGTCAAAACATCATTTGTAAGATTTGTATAAAGTATATTAATGCCTATATTTGTAGATTTTTGCATAAATGACTCATGTTAGCAGCAAAGGAGGCTAAAAACACATACTTACAACATGGCAATAGTGGCCATTTCTCTCCCAAGTGCTCCTGTCCTGATTGCTAGAAATGCTGACCTTCACCTTCAACTCCATGCATCAGCATTTCCTGTTCCTACCTGTCCTTGACGTCAGTGAATTCCTTTAAACCACTTAACATCTCTGCATTGATTGTAAACCATATTGCTCACAGAAAAAAATTATAATACTTATCCTTATTTTTATGATGTTTCTACTGATTATTCTTGGGATTTAGGATTTGGGAAAGTGTGCAAATTCCCAACATAATGCTGGGAAGAAATTCCAACATGGAAACATGAGCCAAGGTCTTCAGTGGAATGCCAGACCTCTAGCTTTCCTCTTGCTTCCTGTAGAACTATGGCCCTGACTTTCTGATCCACTTCCCCTTGAAGCTATAGAGTTCCTGACCTCGTAATTGCTGACCTGTCTGATAACCCACCCAGTTCATGAATATACTTGACTTTTCAATTCTATTGTTCCCTGAGCACCAACTGTCGTGATCTATAGAACCCCTCTGCCTTGCACCCCAGTGTTTCCATGACCTTCAAAACTCACCCTCCCCCAACTGAACACAACCACACTTGAGACTTTCCAGTTCCACAACCTTCACTTTTTCTTTATGTGCCCTACCCCTGAACCCTGTAGAAGCACAATTAAAGAATTTTAAACAATAGTGCAGTCCGTGTTTGTACCCAGGCACAAAAATCATCACCTGAACTCAAGGTGTGTGATTTCCAGGGAGGAAGCTGAATGCCAAGGGCAGATCAGCCCAGGACTCTTATCTGAGTTAATTCATGAGAAAGCAACTCCAGTCAAGGGAGGGAAGCTGTCACTGACATGTAAGGCAACTGAATTAAAGAAGGTGTCACCAGGTCACGGGAGGACATGGGATCACCGAGAAAGAAGCACAGCTGGGGTTAGAGAGGAGGCAGTTTCCATCTGCTTTGTGCTTTGTCCACTGCCCATCTTTCTTCAAATTTTATCTGTTCACAGTCTAAGAGATGAAGGCTTCAAACATACCTGAACAACAGATTATTCTAACCTTTCCTGTCACCCTCAGTTCCTGTCAGGATGCCTCACTGTATACTGATAACATTTCTCATCTACCAGAACATTAACTTTTAGAAAGAATAACTCCATCACTGCTGCTGTCTGTTTCTTCTCCAGCTGGACTCCAAGCCAGACTGTGCACATCCTAAAGCTTCTCTTCAGATGCCCAGCCTCTCTTGGAAGCTTTACACATCCTTTAGTGTGTCTGAAGCCCAGCACACTAAAGGATGTAAAACTAAAGAAGGAAGGTAATGTTTGTTTGTTCCCTTTGGACCTTGTTCTCTTTTCCTGAGCTGGTTACTCTTGCCTGTTCTGCCATGATTCTGCTTGCATAGCATGCTGGTTTGGCTCTCCTCCAGCTCCCAGCCTGGGTCTAAGACTCATCTCTGCCAGCTGGGATGACATTTGTTCATCTTGCTTCCTGAAGCCCATATCTCAAGTATGATCTTGGGTCCTCCCTAAAGAAAAAGGTCCTGGGTGTAGACATGAAAAACAAAGCCTATCACACCTGCTTCTTCCCCCACTTAGCCCCAGGCTTGTAGAGCTCACGTCCTGAAACATCATAGCCTGTACTTTTAGGCACAGCAAGGAATCAGTGCATAGGTACAGCATCAAGTTATATTGGTTGAACTGTACCCAAAATTCCCCAGAGAAGACAAAAGTACTAAGTAGTATCATACCACATTAGCCAGTGCATAATAGGATAGTATAATCCAGTGGTTCTCAGACTTTTATGGAGGCCTCAGTCGAGCACACATTGCTGAATGCCACCTCCAGAGTTTCTGATTCAACAGGTCTAAAGCACGAGAATTTACATTTCTAACAAGTTTCCAGGCAGTGCTGGTGTTGTTTTCTAGAAGCCTTCCTTTAAGAACCACTGAGGTAATAAAAGAAGCCTACTTTTGAGAACCAGACAGACCTAGTGGTGGGCAAGTCATTTAACCTTGAACCTCAGTTTCTCTATAAAATATATAAAAGGAGAACAACAATAAATGAATG
Organism: Sapajus apella; assembly: GCF_009761245.1. Classification (NCBI taxonomy): domain Eukaryota; kingdom Metazoa; phylum Chordata; class Mammalia; order Primates; family Cebidae; genus Sapajus; species Sapajus apella. The sequence continues at coordinate 59,017,541 of NW_022436944.1, read as the reverse complement.
TAAAGTCTCCAGCACAATGCCTGGTACACAGAAGTTCTCAAAATAGTGTATCTTATGCCTTTCCCTAGTCTTAAAACAAGTTAAATAATATTTTACAAAGTTTGGTATTTTCTTGCCTGAAACCCTGAATATATTTCTTGAAGGTCAACTTTATGAGATGTCATTTTAAAATTCGTGAAAGTAAAGACGTATGGGAGTTTTGCATAACAACTTTTGCTATAGAATGGGATTTGGAATTGGGTAGCTTCTTCTCAGAGAGTCCCCTCAAAGTTTTAGACAGTGAAAGGCAGAATATAACCATATGATTTCTTTGGTGACTTAGAAATATTTTGAGTGATTTTGTGATTCTAAAACAGATGTTGGCAAACATTTTCTGTACAATTCCAGACAGTAAATACTTTGACTTTTTAGGCCGGTTTCTATCATAACTACTCAGCTATGCTTTTGTAGCACTGAAGCAGCCACAGATAAAACAAAAACAAGTTGGGTGGCTGTGTTTCAATAAAACCTTATTTACAAAAACAGGTGGTGGTCCAGATTTGGCCCATGAGTGTGTATCTTGCCAACCCCTACATGAGAAGGTTCTTAATGCTTAGCTACAAACATTGTAATCATGGTGAATAAATTACTCAGATCAGAATGCATTAGACTTTTGCCCATTTTGCTGCATCTAAATTCAGCTAGATTGTCAGAGGATCCCTTATTCTAGAGCAGTCCTAGGAATGCTATGCATCTGTCCTTGCTTAAATTCTGGCCTACTCATTATTAGAGTTAACAACATTCAGTGCAAATATGACTTTAAAGATTATATCCAAATTATGATTACTTTAAAATATCTAATTCAGAGGCTATGCCAATGCTCCAAGGAAAGTTTAAGCACATCCCTAAGAAGTGAGGCTCCTGGTCTCCGACACGAGGCACTACCAATGTCTAAGTCATAAACCCTAAAGGTGGAGAGCAGCCTCAATGCTATTAGGCTACAAGAGTAGAGGTAAGACTGAATGAACTCTCAAAATTCTTGACTATTGATCTCTCTGACCAATTCTGGCCCAGTACAGACCAGGTCTACGAACACTGGAAGGGAGAGATAAGACTCTTTTTATGGGTGCAAAACTGACTCATAGAATGACCAGTTTCCTTAGAACCAACCCAAATGCCCATCAGTGATAGACTGGATAAAGTAAATGTGCCACATATACATCATGGAATACTATGCAGCCATAAAAAAAGATGAGTTCATATCCTTTGCAGGGACATGGATGAAACTAGAAACCATCATTCTCAGAAAACTGACACAAGAAGAGAAAACCAAACACTGCATGTTCTCACTCATAAGTGGGTATCAGACAATGAGAACACACAGACACAGGGAGGGGAATATCACACACTGGGGCCTGGAGGTGGGGTGCTAGGGGAGGAATAGCAGGGAGTGGGGGGATTGGGGAGGGATAGCATTAGGAGAAATACCTAATGTAGATGACGGGGTGATGAATGCAGCAAACCATTACCATGGCACGTGTATACCTATGTAACAAACCTGCACGATCTGCACATGTACCCCAGAAGTTAAGGTAAAATAAATAAATAGATAGATAGATAGATAGATCAACTGACCAGTTTCCATTTTGGAGGCATCTTCTAAGCTCCTGTTCTTTTCTTTGACAGCTCTTTAAACATTGGTGCAAGCTTCCTTATACAGTATCCTACTGCCCCCTCCATCATCAGGTAAGACAGGAGTTTTGGAATGGTTCTTCCAGGGCTAAAAACCACAATCCTATCTTGTGACACACTCTTCTGGAATGTCTGGCTTTCAACGGAGGGCTAGTGAGGACCAGCATGGGGCCATAAACAGAACAAAGGCTATGGAACACAACTTAGTAAATATTAGAGAATTATGCAACTCAGGGATATAAGTTACAACTAATTCTATGGGGCAGCAGTAACCTGCTACCAAAACCAGATAAAGATATCACAAGAAAAGTATAGACAAATATTCCTTATTAATATAGATGCAAAAATCCTCAATGGAATATTAGCAAATCAAATACAGCAACATAAAAATAATCAAATACCATGACCAATTAGGATTTATTCCAGGAATGCAAAATTGGTATAACATTTAAAAATCTATCTGAATTGTACACTATATTAACGGACTAAAGAAGAAAGACCATATGGTCATGTCAATAGATGTAGAAAAATATTTGACAAAATCCAACACCATTTCATAATAAAAGCCCAAACTAAGGATACAAAGGAACATCCACAACCTGATAGAGAACATATATGAAAAACTCACAGTTAAAATCATAATTCATTATTAAAGACTGAATGCTTTCCCTCAAGAGCAATAACAATACAAGGATCTCTCACCACTTCTATTCGACATTGTACTAGAGGTTCTATACAGGCAAGAAGAAGGAAAAATAGGAATTAAGAGAAGAAAAGAAGTAAACTGTCTCTATGCACAGATGACATAATCTAGTATACTGAAAATCCTGAGTCCATAAAAATTATCAGAACTAATAAATGAATTCGGGAAGGTTTCAGTATAAAAGATCAACAATAAAAAAAACCATATACTACCACAATCAAAAATGGAAACTTTACAAATTCTACTTACGATATCATTGGAAGAAAAAAAACCTGGGTACAAATTTAACAAAAAATTACAAGACTAGTATATGGAAAACTACAAACATCATTGAAAGAACTTAAAGATGCAAATAAATCACGTTTGTGGATTAAATGACTTACTATTCATTAATAAAATGGTAGTACTCTCCAAACTGATCTACAGATTAGATACAATCTCCATCAAAATTCCAGCTGTTTTGTTCTTTTGTTATTGATTTTTGCATAAATGGACAAGCTGATCCTAAAATTCATATAGAGATTGAAAGGAAAGAATGGCCAAAATAATCTTTAAAAATAAAAACTAAGCTGGAGGACTCCACATCACAATTTCAAAACTTACTACACAGTTAGAATAACCAAAACAAGTGTTGTACTGCCATAGAATAAACACAGCTCAATAGAATGAAATTAAATCCAGAAATAAGCCATTAAATTTATGGTGAATTGGTTATAGACAAGGACACCAAGACAATTAAATAAGGAAACAGTAGTCTTTTCAATAATGGGTGCTGAGGCAGCTGGACATCCACATGCAAAAGAATGAAGTTGGAGTCCTATTTTACTTCATATACAAAAATTAAATCAAAACGGACCAAAGACCTCAATTTAAGAGAAAAATTTATAAAATTCCTAGAGGAAAATATAGTTGTAAATCTTTAGAACCTTAGATTAGGCAACCTTTTTTTTTTTTATTGCATTTTAAGGTTTTGGGGTACATGTGAAGAACATGCAAGATTATTGCATAGGTACACATGTGGCAGTGTGATTTTCTGCCTTCCTCCCCTTCACCTATATCTGGCATTTATCCCCATGCTATCCTCCACCATCTCCCCACACCCTGCTGTCCCTCCCCTATTTCCCCCAACAGACCCCAGTGTGTAGTGCTCCCCTCCCTGTGTCCATGAGTTCTCATTGTTCAACCCCAGCCTATGACTGAGAACATGCGGTGTTTGATTTTCTGCTCTTCTGTCAGTTTGCTGAGAATGATGGTTTCCAAGTTCATCCATGCCACTACAAAGGACACGAACTCATCATTTTTGATGGCTGTGTAATATTCCATGGTGTATATGGGTCACATTATCCCTGTCCAGTCTATCATCGATGGGCATTTGGGTTGGTTCCAGGTCTTTGCTATTGTAAACTGTGCTGCAGTGAACATTCATGTGCATGTGTCCTTATAGTAGAACGGTTTATAATCCTTTGGATATATACCAGGTAATGGGATTGCTGGGTCAAATGGAATTTCTATTTCTAGGTCCTTGAGGAATCGCCACACTGTCTTCCACAATAGTTGAACTAATTTACACTCCTACCAACAGTGTAAAAGTGTTCCTATTTCTCCACATCCTCTCCAGCAACTGTTGTCTCCAGATTTTTTTAATGATCACCATTCTAACTGGCATGAGATGGTATCTCAGCGCAGTTTTGATTTGCATTTCTCTAAAGACCAGGGATGATAAGCATTTTTTCACGTTTGTTGGCCTCATGTATGTCTTCTTTTGTAAAGTGTCTGTTCATATCCTTTGCCCGCTTTTGAATAGGCTTGTTCATTTTTTTCTTGTAAATCTGTTTTAATTCTTTGTAAATTCTGGATATCAGCCCCTTGTCAGATGGGTAGACTGCAAAAACTTTTTCTCATTCTGTTGATTGCCGATTCACTCTAATGACTGATTCTTTTGCTGTGCAGAAGCTGTGGAGTTTGATTAGGTCCCATTTGTCTATTTTGGCTTTTGTTACCAATGCTTTTAGTGTTTTGGTCATGAAGTCCTTGCCTATGCCTATGTCCTGAATGGTTTTGCCTAGATTTTCTTCTAGGGTTTTTACAGTGTTAGGTCTTATGTTTAAGTCTTTAATCTATCTGAAGTTAATTTTCTTGTAAGATATCAGGAAGGGGTCCAGTTTCTGCTTTCTGCACATGGCTAGCCAGTTTTCCCAACACCATTTATTACACAGGGAATCCCCTCCCCATTGTTTGTTTTTGTCAGGTTTGTCAAAGATTTGGATGGTTGTAGATATGATGTGTTGCCTCTGAGGCCTCTGTTCTGTCCCATTGGTCTATATCTCTGTTTTGGTACCAGTACCATGCTGTTTTGATTACTGTAAGCTTGTAGTATAGTTTGAAGTCCTGTAGCGTGGTGCCTCCTGCTTTGTTCTTTTTGCTTAGAATTGACTTGGCTATGCGGGCTCTCTTTTGGTTCCATATGAAGTTTAAGGTGGTTTTTTCCAGTTCTGTGAAGAAAGTCATTGGTAACTTGATGGGTGTAGTGTTGAATATGTAAATTACTTTGTGCAGTATGGCCATTTTCATGATATTGATTATTCCTAACCACAAACATGGAATGTTTCTCCATCTGTTTTTGTCCTCTCTTATTTTGTTGAGCAGTGGCTTGTAGTTCTCCGTGAAGAGGTCCTTTACGTTCCTTGTTAGTTGTATTCCTAGGTATTTTATTCTCTTTGTAGCAATTGTGAATGGCAATTCATTCTTGATTTGGCTCTCTTTAAGTCTGCTATTGGTGTATAGGAATGCATGTGATTTTTGCACACTGATGTTGTATCCTGAGACTTCGCTGAAGTTGCTTATCAGTTTCAGGAGATATTGGGCTGAGACGATGGGGTCTTCTAGATATACAATCATGTCGTCTGCAAATAGAGACAATTTGACTTCCTCCTTTCCTATTTGAATACCCTTTATTTCTTTTCCTTGCCTGATTGCTCTGGCTAGAACTTCCAGTACTATATTGCACAGGAGTGGTGAGAGAGGGCATCCGTGTCTAGTGTCAGATTTCAAAGGGAATGCTTCCAGTTTTTGCCCATTCAGTATGATATTGGCTGTTGGTTTGTTGTAAATAGCTTTTATTATTTTGAGATACATTCCATCAATACCTAGTTTATTGAGGGTTTTTAGCATAAAGGCTGTTGAATTTTGTCAAAGGCCTTCTCTGCATCAATTGAGATAATCATGTGGTTTTTGTCTTTGGTTCTGTTTATGTGGTGAATTACGTTTATAGACTTGCGTATGTTGAACCAGCCTTGCATCCGTGGGATGAAGCCTACTTGATCATGGTGGATAAGCTTTTTGATGTGCTGTTGCAATCGGCTTGCCAGTATTTTATTGAAGATTTTTGCATCTATGTTCATCGTGGATATTGGCCTGAAGTTTTCTTTTCTTGTTGAGTCTCTGCCAGGTTTTGGTATCAGACTGATGTTGGTCTCATAAAATAATTTGGGAAGGATTCCCTCCTTTTGGATTATTTGGAATAGTTTCAGAAGGAATGGTGCCAGCTCCTCTTTGTATATCTGGTAGAATTCGGCTGTGAACCTGTCTGGACTTGGGCTTTTTTTGGGTGGTAGGCTCTTAATTGCTGCCTCAACTTCAGACCTTGTTATTGGTCTATTCAGGGTTTCGACTTCTTCCTGGTTTAGGCTTGGGAGGAGGCAAGTGTCCAGGCATCTATCCATTTCTTCCAGATTTACTAGTTTACGTGTATAGAGTTGTTTGTAATAATCTCTGATGATGGTTTGTATTTCTGTGGAAACTGTGTTGATATCCCCTTTATCATCTTTTATTGCATCAATTTGGTTATTCTCTCTTTTCTTTTTTATTAATCTGGCTAGTGGTCTGTCTATTTTATTGATCTTTTCAAAAAACCAGCTCCTGGATTTATTGATTTTTTGAAAGGTTTTTTGTGTCTCTATCTCCTTCAGTTCTGCTCTGACCTTAGTTATTTCTTGTCTTCTGCTAGGTTTTGAGTTTTTTTGATCTTGCTCCTCTAGCTCTTTCAATTTTGACGATAGGGTGTCAATTTTAGATTTCTCCTTGCTTCTCATGTGGGCACTTATTGCTATATATTTTCCTCTAGAGACTGATTTAAATGTGTCCCAGAGATTCTGGTATGTTGCGTCTTCATTCTCGGTGTTTTCGAAGAACATCTTTATTTCTGCCTTCATTTCATTGTTTATCCAGTCAACATTCAAGAGCCAGTTATTCAGTTTCCATGAAGCTGTGTGCTTCTGAGTTATTTTCGGAATTCTGATTTCTAACTTGATTGCATGGTGGTCTGAGAGACTGTTTGTTATGATTTCCATTCTTTTGCAATTGCTGAGGAGTGATTTGCTTCCAATTATGTGGTCAGTTTTAGAGTAGGTGTGATATGGTGCTGAGAAGAATGTATATTCTGTGCATTTGGGGTGGAGAGTTCTGTAAATGTCTATTAGGTTTGCTTGGTCCAAGTCTGAGTTCAAGTCCTGGATATCCTTGTTAATTTTCTGTCTGGTTCATCTGTCTAATATTGACAATGGGGTGTTAAATTCTCCCACTATTATTGTGTGTGAGTCTAAGTCTCTTTGTAAGTCATTAAGAACTTGCCTTATGTATCTGGGTGCTCCTTATTGGATGCGTATATATTTAGGATCGTTAGCTCTTCTTGTTGCATTGATCCTTTTACCATTATGTAATGTCCTTCTTTGTCTCTTTTGATCTTTGTTGCTTTAAAGTCTATTTTATCAGAGACGAGAATTGCAACTCCTGCTTTTTTTTTGCTCTCCATTTCCTTGGTAAATCTTCCTCCACCCCTTTATTTTGAGCCTTCTGTATCCTTGGATGTAAGATGATGTGAGATGCAATAAGCACACTGATGGGTTTTGGCTTTTTATCCAGTTTGCGAGTCTGTGTCTTTTAATTGGGGCATTTAGTCCATTTACATTTAGGGTTAATATTGTTATGTGTGAATTTGATACTGTCATTTTCATGCTAGCTGGCTGTTTTGCCCTATGTTGATGCAGTTTTTTCATTGTGTTGATGCCTTTTACCTGGTTTATTTTTGGAGTGGCTGGTACTGGTTGTTCCTTTCTATGTGTGGAGCATCTTTCAGGAGCTCTTGTAATGCAGGCCTGGTGGTGATGAAATCTCTGAGTACTTGCTTGTTCACAAAGGATTTTATTTTTCCTTCACTTATGAAGCTTAGTTTGATTGGATGTGAAATTCTGGCTTGAAAGTTCTTTTCTTTAAGGATGTTGAATATTGGCCCCCACTCTCTTCTAGCTTCTAGGGTTTCTGCTGAGACATCTGCTGTGAGTCTGATGGGCTTCCCTTTGTGGGTAACCTGACCTTTCTCTCTGTCTGCCCTTAGCATTTTCTCCTTCATTTCAACCCCCGTGAATCAGATGATTATGTGCCTTGGGGTTGCTCTTCTTGAGGAATATCTTTTTGGTGTTCTCTGTATTTCCTGGACTTGAATATTGGCCTGCCTTGCCAATATTCTTAATATCCTGAAGAGTATCTTCCAGCTTGGATTCATTCTCTTCATCACATTCAGGTACACCTATCAAACGTAGATTAGGTCTTTCAAATAGTCCTACATTTCTTCGAGACTTTGTTCATTCCTTTTTACCCTTTTTTCTCTAATCTTGCCTTCCAGTTTGCTTTCATTGAGTTGATCTTTGACCTCTGATATCCTTTCTTCTGCTTGGTCCATTCGGCTGTTGAAACTTGTGCATGCTTCATGAAGTTCTCATGTTGTGTTTTATAGCTCCATCAATTCACTTATATTCCTAAGTTGTCCATTCTTGTTAGTATTTTGTCAAATCTTTTTTCAAGGTTCTTAGTTTTTTTGCATTGGGTTAGAACGTGTTATTTAGCTCACAGAAGTTTCTTATTACCCACCTTATGAAGCCTGATTCTGTGAATTCATCACACTCATTCTCCATCCAGCCTTGTTCCCTTGCTGGTGAGGAGTTGTGATCCCTTGTAGGAGGAGAGGTGTTCTGGTTTCGGGTGTTTTCATCCTTTTTGCACTGGTTTCTTCCCATCTTTGTGGATTTATCCACCTGTCGTCTTTGTAGTTGCTGACTTGCAGATTGGGTCTCTGAGTGAACGTCCAGTTTGTTGATGATGAAGTTATTTCTGTTTCTTAGTTTTCCTTCTAACAGTCAGGCCCCTCTGCTCTAGGGTTGCTGAGGTCCACTCCAGGCCCTGTTTGCCTGGGGATCACCTGCAGTAGCTGCAGAACAGTAAGGGTTGCTACCAGTTTCTTCTTCTGCTGTCTTTGTCCCAGAAGGATACCTGCCCAATGTCAGTCTTATCTCTCCTTTATGAGGTGACTCTTTGGATATATGGGGGTCAGGGAGCTGCTTGACGAGACAGTCTGTCCTTTATAGGAGCTCAAGTGCTGAGCTGTGAGCTCCGTTGTTCAGTCAGAGCTGCTGGGCAGGTACGTTTAGGTCTGCTTCAGCAGAACCCATAAACACCTTTTTTTCCCCAGGTGCTCTGTCCCAGGGAGTTAGGGCTTTATTTATGAGTTTCCATTGTGCTGCTGCCTTTTTTTCAGGGCTGCCCTGCCCAGCAAGGAGGCAGCCTAGTCACTGTCTGCCTGCAGAGGCTTTGCTGAGCTGCTGTGGGCTCTGCCCAGCTGCCGTGTGAACTTCCCTGCAGTCCTGTTTATATGGGTGTAGTCAGAACTGCCTCGGCAATGGTGGCCCACCTCTGTAATGGCGAACTCTCTCTGTAATGGCAGGTTGCCTTGGCAATGGTGGGCTGCTTCAGTAATGGCGGACTACCTCCATAGTGATGGAGTGCCTTGGTAATGGTGGACACCCCTCCCCCACAGAGCTGGACTGTCCCAGGTTCAGCTGTCCTTGCTGTGAAAGTCTCAACCCAGAGTGCTTCCAATTGCTTTTTTGTTGTTGTTGTTGGGGTGGGACCAGCTAAGCCTGATCACCTGGCTCCCCGCCCCTGAGCATTTTTTTTTTTTTTTTTTTGTTGAATGGTCGTCTCTCTTCCAGGTATTCCAGTCACCTGTTGAAAAGGCATCAGGATCTGTGTGATTTTCTGTGCAGTGACTCACTGCGCCAGCTGAAACAACAGCGCTGAGATTTGTGCGGCTTTTTTTGCCCCGAAATCTCCGGGTCTGGCTCCTTATTTCAGTCCCCTTTTTAATCAGATGAATGGGCAACTGTGCCTTCCTGGGGCTCCAATTGCCCACTAAAAGGGCACCCGGACCAGTGTATTTTTTATGGAGAACCGCTGCGCCGGGGCACCGCCGCACTGGCCAAAACAGCTGTGCCAACCAAAACAGCCACAGAGGCCAAAACAGCCGTGCTGGCAACCCATGGGGCTCCTCCGCCTGGGAATCTCCTGGTCTGTGGGCAATAAAAATCCATCTGGAAATGCGGCATCCACTCACCCTCTGTACTTTCACTGGGAACTGCAATCCTGAGCTGTTCCTAAACGGCCATCTTGGATCTCTCCCTCCTAGGCAATAGTTTCTTATACTTGATAACTCAAGTATAAGTAACCAGACAAAAATAGATAAATTAAAATTAAATATTTTTCTGCTTCAAAGATGTTATTAATAAAGTGAAAACACAACCCAGAGAATGGGAGAAAATGCTCCCAAATCACATACAGAGTAAGTGAACTGTATTCATAATATATAAAAAATGCTTACAACTTAGTAATGAAAAAATAAGTAGCCCAAATAAAAATGAGTAGAGGATTTGAATAGACATTTCTCTAAAAAGATAAACAAATGACCAATAAGACTGTGGAAAGATGCTCAACATCATTAACCATCAAGAAAATACAAATCAAAACCACAGTAATATGCTCACTAGGATGGCTATGCTCAAAAAGACAGGTAATGATGAATATTGATGAGGATGTTAAGAAACTGGAACCCTTATACATTGCTGGTGGGAATGTAAAATGATGCAGCCTTTTTCGAAAACAGTTTGGTGATTTCTCAAAAGGTTAATCAGAAGTACCATATGAACTAGCAATTCTACTCTTAGGTATATACCCAAGAGAGGTGAAACATATCTGCACAAAAACTTAATGAATGTTCATAATAGCATCATTTATAATAGCCAAAGTGGTCATGATGACAACTCAGGTCATCAACTGATGAATGGGTAAACAAAAAAAATGAAAATATTATTCATTCATAAAAGTGGATGAAATACTGATAGATGCTTAACATGGATGGACCTTGAAAACCTGCTAAGTTGAAAAAGCCTGACACAAAAGGCAACACATTGTATGATTCCATCTGGACACATAAAATGTCCAGAATAGCCAAATCCATTGGGGGAAAAAAGCATACTAGTGATTGCTAGAGGTTGAGAGAATGGAGCTACTTTTTGGAGTGATGAAACTTTTCTAAAATTAGACAGAGGTGACAGTTGCACAACCTTGTGAATATACGAAAAACCATTGAATTTGACACTTTAAAAGGATGACTTTTGTGCTATGCAAATTTTACTTCAATTAAAAATATACTTGGGAATATTTGTCCAAGCCTATTTCTGGATTCTATTCTGTTCCATTAACAAATGTATCTATCACTCTGCCAATACAATTGTGATTACTGTAGGTATACAATGTCTTGCAATGTATTAGACCTATTGGTCACATTTTATTCTTTTTCAAAATTGTTTTAGCTATCTAATTCTTTACTTCTCACTATAAATTAAAGAATAATCTGTTAATATCTAAGATTTCTTGCTAAGATTTTGATAGAAATTACATTACATTTACATATAAATTTGGGTGGAATTAAGATCTTTAATATGTTGAGTCTCCCAATCCATGAACACTGTATGTCTCTCCATTTATTTAGATCTTCTTTGGTTTCTTTCAGCATATAAGTCTGGTATCTGTTTTGCTAGATTTGCATCTAAATATTTCATTTGTTTTTGAGTGACTCTAAACAGTATCATATTTTATTTGATACAATTTATTACAGCATCCATATGTGTTCATATGTTTGTTTCTAGTATGGACAGACACACACAAACACACACAGACCACATACAGATACACTATTAATTTTTGTAGGTTTATCTTGGATCTTTTCACCTTGCTAAATTTGCTTTTAGTTCTGGGGGTTTTCTGGTGATTCCTTGGGATTTCCTATGTAGATCATCATGACTTCTACAAATAAGAGTAGCTTGCATCATGCTTTCCAAACTATACACATTTTATTTCTTTTTCTCATCTATTGCATAAATTAGAACTTCTAGTACGAAGCTGATTAAGAGCAGATAGAGTAGATATCCTTGACACATAGATATCCTGAAAGCATTCAGTCCTCCACCAATAAGTACAGTGGTAGATGTAAGTTTTTGTACATGCTCTTTGTCAAGTTGAGGAAGTTACCTCTGTTCCTATTTTTTGATAATTTTTATCAAAAAGTAATCAAAAGTAATGTGTGTTGAATTTTGTCAAATGTTTTTCTGCATTGGTTAATATGATCATGTAATTTTTCTTGGTAGTCTTTCAATAAGGTAAATTACATTGATTGTTTTTTAATACTGAACCAGCTTTGCATCTCTGAAATAAACCTCACTTGCTCATAGTATATAACTTTTTATATATTGCTAAATTTTACTTGTTAATATTTTGCATAAGATTTTTGCATCTTTATTCAGGAGTCATATTGGTTTGTAATTTTCTCCCTTAATCTTTTTTTTTTTTCTATACTGTCTTTATTTCTTTGGCATCAGGGTAATACTAGCTTTATATAATGAATTAAGAAGTAGTTCCTCCTTCTATATTTTCTACAAGATTATGTAAATTGATTTTAATTCTTCTTTATCCATTTGTTAGAATTTTCCAGTGAAACCAGTGGATCTGGAGATTTATTTTGGGGGACTGGGTCTAATTTTTCAATTTCTTTAATAGTTATAGGGCTATTGAAATTATCTATTTGTACTGAGTTATGCTTTCAAGAAACTGAAATTCTCTAATTTGATCTAAGTTGTCAAATTTGTATGTGTAGATAGCTCTTATTATTTTGAGGTATGTACTTTCAATGCCTAGTTTGTTGAGGGTGTTTATTGTAAAGAGATGCTGGATTTTATCAAATGCTTTATCTATGTCTATGAGATGATCATATGGTTTTTATTTTTAATCCTGTTTATATGGTGAATCACATTTATTGATTTATGTATGTTGAATCAACCATGCATCCCACAAATAAAGCCAACCTGATTGTGGTAAATTAAAGTTTCAATGTGCTGCTGGTTTAACAGTATTCTGTTGAGGATTTTTGCATCTATATGTATCAGAGAGACTGGCCTGTAGTTTTCTTTTTTGCTGTGTCTTTGCCAAGTTTTGGTATCAAGGTGAAGATGACTTTGTGGAATGAGTTAGGGAGAAGTTCCTCCCCCTTGGCTTTTGGAATAGTTTCAGTATAGTACCAGCTCTTCTTTGAATGTCCGGTTGAATTCTGTGACTCCATCTGGTCCAGGGATTTTTTTGGTCGGTAGGTTTTTAATGATTGATTCAATTTTGGGACTTGATATTACTCTGTTCAGAGTTTCAAATCTTCCTGATTCCATTTTGGGAGGTTGTGCATTTCCAGGAATTTATCTAACACAGTCAACATCATACTGAAGAGAAAAAAACGAGAAGCATTCCTTTTAAGAACACAAAGAAGAAGGATGCCCATTCTGTCATCAGTCCTATTCAAGATAGTACTAGAAGCCCTAGCCAGAGCAATCAGGCAAGAGAAAGAAATAAAAGTCATCCAAATAGGAAAAGATGAAGTCAAATTACGTTTCTTCACTGACAATGATTCTATACCTAAAAAAAAATGTGGAATATCCACCAAAAGGCTCCTAAACCTGACAAATAATTTCAGTTAAGTTTCAGGATATAAAATCAATGCACAAAAATTGGTAGCATTTCTGCACGCCAATAATGTTCAAGCTGGGAGCCAAATCAAGAAAGCAATCACATTTACAATACATACACATCTAGGAATATTTCCAACCAAGGAGGTGAAAGATCTCTCAAGGATAACTACAAAACTCTACTGAAAGAAATTACAGATGACATAAACAAATGAAAAAACATTCCATGTTCATGGATTGGAAGAATTAACATTGTTAAAATGGCCATACTGCTCAAATCAATCTATAGACTCAACACTACTCCTATCAAACTACCAACACGTTTTAACAGAACTAGGAAGAGTGTTCTAAAATTATTATGGAACCCAAAAAATAGCCCAGATAGCCCAAGCAATCCTAAGCAAAACAAACAAAGGCATTGCATTGCCCAATTTCAAACTACACAGCAAGGCTACAATAACCAAAACAGCATGGTACTGGTACAAAAACAGATAAATAGACCAATAGAATAGAAGAGAAAACCCAGACATAGAGCCTCACACCTACAACCGTCTGATCTTTGACAAAGTTGACAAAAATAAGCAATGAGGACAGGACTCATTCAATACATGGTGCTGGAATAGCTGCCTAACCATATGCAGAAGAATGAAACTGGATCCCGATCTTTAACCATAGATAAAAATTAACTCAAGATGGATTAAATCTTTTAGTGTAAGACCTCAAACTATAAAAAGTTCTAGAAGAAAACCTGGGAAAGACCATTCTGGACATTGACCTTGCCAAGGAATTTATGACTAAGTCCCCAAAAGCAATTGCAATGAAAACAAAAATTGACAAGTAGGACCAAATTAAACTAAACAGCTTTTGTACTGCAAAAGAAACCATCAGCACAGAATGGGAGAGAATATTTATAAACTATGTATCTAACAAAGGTCTAATATCCAGAATCTGTAAGAAACCTAATTAAACAAGCAAAAAAAAAAAAATAACCCCATCAAAAAGTGGGCAAAGGACATGAATAGACACTTCAAAAGAAGACATATGAGCAACCAACAAGCATATAAAAAATACTCAATGTCACTCACCATCAGAGAAATACAAATCAAAACCACTGTGAGATACCATCTCATACCAGTCAGAATGGCTATTATTAAAAAGACAAAAAATAACAGGTGTTGGTGAGGTTGTGGAGTAGAGAGAAAGAGAACACATAGACACTGTTGGTGAGGGTGTAAATTAGTTCAGCTACTGTGGAAAACAGTTTGGAGATTTCTCAAAGAACTGAAAACAGAACTACGATTCAGGCCAGCCATCCCATTACCGGGTATATACCTAAGGAAAATAAGTTGTTCTGCAAAACAAAACAAACAAAAAACAAAAAACACATGCACTCATATGCTCATTGCAGCACTATTCACAATAGCAAAGACATGGAATCAACGTAGGCACCCATCAATGGTGGATTAAATAAAGAAAATGTGGTACCCATACATCATAGGATATTACACACCCATTAAAAAGAATATTATGTCTCTTGCAGCAACATGGATGCAGCTACAACATGGATGCAGCTGCTTAGAATAATTCATTATTCTAAGTGAATTAACACAGGAACAGAAAACCAAATGCCACATGTTCTCACTTGTAAGTGAGAGCTATGCAGCGGGTATACATGGACATAAAGATAGGAACAATAGACACCGGGGACTACTGGGGAAAAGGAGGAGGAAGCAATGGCTGAAAAATTTCCTATTGAGTACTATGCTCACTATCTGGGTGAAGGGATCATTTCTACCCCAAACTCAGCATCATGCAATATACCCATGTAACAAACCTCCACATGTGCCCTCTGAATCTAAAAGTTGAAATTATGAAAAAAGAAATATTCATTGTATTCACTTTATTATTCTTTTGATGTAGACAGGGTCTACACTGATATTGTCTCTGTCTTTGGTGATATTGACAATTTGTGTTTTCCCTTTTTTTTGGCAATCTTGCTAAAGATTTTTAAATCATTTTAAGGAACCAGCCTTTGTTTCATTTATTTTTATTGGTTTTCTCTTTATAACCTAATTGATTTCAGTTCTGATCCTTATCATTTCCTTCTTTCTGCTTGCTTTGGGTTTATTTTGCTTTTTTTTCTGAGTTCTTATGGTGAGAGGCTAATTATTGGTTTGAGACGATTCCTCTTTTTCAATGTATCCATTTAGTACTAAAAATTTTCTTCTATGTACTGCTTTAGCAGTTTCCCATAAATGTAAGGTCTGACCACACCGTGGACAGCATGGCAACCCTGGTGACCCACACATACACTTCTGGAGGGCCTTCCAGAATTAGAAAACCTGAAGTAGCTGGAAGATCATGAAAAACAGAAGAACTATCAACTTCTGCAGGCCCTAACTAACCTGAGACATTCTTCTATTATTTCTTATTCCAGTCTCAGTTGACAAGGCCATTGGACTCTGTAATGACCTTGGTCAACCTCATGACTCCACACTGTATGACCCCCTCCCAGCTTGCAAAAAACCACCCTAAACTGTAACTTCTGTAACTTTCCACTGTTTATCCCAAACCTAAAAAACCAACTCTTATCCCACCATCCTTTGCTGACTCTGTTTTCAGACTCGGCCCACCGGCACCTGAGTGAATAAATAGCCACGGTGCTCACACAAACCCTGTTTGGGGAGGGGGGGGGGTCTCTTTATTCAGAGTGCATGTTTTAACAATAAATTTTGAAATATTGTATTTTCATTTTAATTCAGTTCAATGGATTTTTATTTCCTCTAAGACTTCCTCTTTGAACTATGGAATATTTAGAAGTATGCTATTTAGTTTCAGTATGTTTGTAGATTTTTCCTGTTTATTTTTCTGTTGTTGATTTCTAGTTTGATTACACTGTAGTTAGAGAACATGCCCTATCATTTCACAACTTTTAAATTTGTTAAGTTTATTTTATAGCCCAGAATATGGTCTCAATATATGTCCTGTTGCCATTTGAAAATAATGTGTGTTCTGTTGTTGTTGGGGAAAGTGTTCTATAAATGTCCATTAAATCTTGTTGCTTGACTGTGGTGTTGATTTTTTTCTACATCCTTGCTGATTAGCTCATTAGTTGTTATATCGCTTGTTGGGAGAGGTCGTTGAAGTCTCCATCTCTAATTGTTGGCTTATCTATTTTCAGTGTTAGTTCTACCAACTTAAATTTTACATATTTTCAAGCTTTGTTGTTTGGTGTATACACATTTAAAATTACTATGCCTTCTTCGTTGATCGACCTGCTTATCAGTATGTAATGTTCCTCTCTGTTTATGGTTATTTTCTTTGCTCTGAAACAGAGCTCTGAAATGAAGCAGGATATTCAGATATTCCTGCTTTTTAAAATTAATTTTTGCATGATATATATATATATATTTCTATACTTTTACTTTCAATCTATGTCACTATATTTTAGGTGAGTTTCTTGTAAATAGCATATGACAAGGTTATGTTTTTAAATCCACTCTGCTAATCTGTATTTTCAATTGGTATATTTAGACCATTTACATTTAATGTCATTATTGATATGTGAGGGCTTAAATATGAAACTTTTTTTACTATTTTTAAATTATGTTTACTTTGTCCTACTTTCCTGCAGATGACTTGAACATTTTTAGAATTTCATTTTGATTTATGTTGACTATTTTAGAATATGTCTCTTCGTATAGCTTTTTTTAGTGGTTGGTAGGTATGACATTTTATAGCCATAACATTTATGACACTCTACTAGTATACTCATTTTACCAGTTCAAGTGAAGTATAGTAAACTTACCTTCCTTCACTCCATTCACAATATAATTGTCTTAAATATTTCTTCTACAGGCATTTAGAACCATATCAAACAGTATTATAATTTTTGCTTCAACTATGAAACATAATTTTAAAAATACATTTAGAAAAGGATAAAGAAAGCCTATTGTATTTATCAGTATTTTTGCTTGCTATGTTCTTTTCTTTATCATTATTATTATACTTTAAGTTCTGGGGTACACGTGTAGAATATGGAGGTTTGTTACATAGATATACACATGCTATGGTGGTTTGCTGCATCCATCCCCCCGTCATCTATATTAGGTATTTCTCTTAATATTATCCCTTCCCAATCCCCCCACCCCCTGCTATCCCTCCCCTAGTCTTCCCTCCCCCTGACAGGCCCTGGTGTGTGATGTTCCTCTCCCTGTGTCCATGTGTTTTCATTAATCAACACCCACTTATTAGTGAGAACATGTGACGTTTGGTTTTCTGTTCTTGTGTCTGTTTGCTGAAAATGATGCTTTCCAGCTTCCTCCAAGTCTCCGCAAAGCACATGAACTCAACCTTTTTTATGGTTGCATAGTACCCAGCAATCCCATTACTGGGTCTATACCCAAAGGATTATAATCATTCTATTATAAAGACACATGCACACATATGTTTATTGTGGCACTGTTTACAATAGCAAAGACTTGTAATCAACCCAAATGTCCATCAATGGTAGGCTGGATAAAGAAAATGTGGCACATATACACCATGTTCTTTCTTCCTTCTTGATATTCTAAGATTTCTTCTATTATCACTTCCTTAGCAAAGGTCTCCTGGCAACAGATTCTTAATTTTCCTTCAACTGAGAATGTCTTGATTTCCTCTCCATTCCTAAAGAAATTTTCACAAAATATAGCATTCTGAGTTGACAGATTTTCCCTTTCAGCACCTGAAAATACATGCTATTTTTTGTTCTCACCTGTATAATTTCTGTTGAGAAATCTACTGTCATTCTCATTGTTTTCCCTCTGCAGGTATAGTATCATTTTTCTCTGGCTGTTTTAAATTTAGTTTTCAAGAGTTTGGTGATGATGTGTATTGGTGTGGACTTCTTTGGGTTCATCCTGTTTGGTATTTACTCAGCTTTTTGTTTGTTTGTTTGTTTGTTTGTGTCTATTGTCAAATTTAGGGAGTGTTCAGCCATTATTTCTTCAAGTAGTTTTTCAACTCTCTTTCTCCTTTCCTTCTATAACTCTAAGAATATAAATTTGGATCCTGTATTATAGTCCCACAGTTTCCTGAGGCTTTATTCACTTTCTTTTTTTTAAATTAATTAATTTTTTTTTTTTTTTTTTTTTTTGAGACAGGGTTTCACCATGTTGGCCAGGTTGGTCTCGAACTGCTGACCTCAGGTGATCCACCTGCCTTGGCCTCCCAAAGTGCTGGGATTAAAAGCGTGAGCCACGGTGCCCAGCCGCTTTATTCACTTTCAATCCACTCTACTTTCTCTCTGTTGTTCACACTAGGTAATTTCTATCGTTCTATCTTTCAGCTCACTGATTTTTTTCTCCTGTTCTTCTTTTCTGCTGTTGAGCATCATTTATTGCATTTTTCACATCTAAAATTTCTGCCTTGTTCTTCTTTATGCCTTTGCAGATACTTTGTACTTCCTTGTTAAGGGTTTGTTTGTTTTTGGTTTTTTTTTTTTTTTTTTTTTGAGACGGAGTTTCGCTCTTGTTGCCCAGGCTACAGTGCAATGGCGCGATGTCGGCTCACCGCAACCTCCGCCTCCCGGGTTCAGGCAATTCTCCTGCCTCAGCTTCCTGAGTAGCTGGGATTACAGGCATGCGCCACCATGTCCAGCTGATTTTTTGTATTTTTAGTAGAGACGGGGTTTCACCATGTTCACCAGGATGGTCTCGATCTCTTGACCTTGTGATCCACCCGCCTCGGCCTCCCAAAGTACTGGGATTACAGGCGTGAGCCACCGTGCCCGGCCTCTTGTATGTTTGAAATTGCTCATTGAAATATATTTTTTTTATCATGGCTGCTTTAAAATCTCTGCCTGATAATTCCATCACCTCTGCCCTCTCAGCCTTGGCATATACGGATTGTTTTTTTCATTCAGTTTGAGATGTTCCAGGTTCTTGATATGATAAGCAAATCTGTATTGATGCCTGTGCATTATTAGATTATGTTCTGAGACTCTGAATCTTATTTAAACCTCCATTTTCACTGGCTTTCTCTGACAACAATCTGGATTTATTGCTGCCAAAGAGAGGCAGAAGTCCAGGGTCCTCCTCTGACCTCTGTTGACACCTGAGGAGGGAGTTCTTTGTTGCTGCTGGATGGAAATTCTGTCTCTACAAGCTCTCTGCTGACTCTACAGTGGAGGTAGCCTCATTTCCGCTGGGCAGTGGTGAATATTTTTACTCTCCACTAGGCCCTCTGTGACACCACACTGGCTGGGAGGGCTTCCTTGTTTCTTCCAGGTGCATGTTGGTCTGGTTCTCCAAGTTGCCCCCCTTACACCACAAGAGAGGTGAAGGGCTCATTACTGACCATTAAGGATAAAAGTCTCAGCTTCCTGCTTGGCTTTTTCCAGGTAGGGGTGGAGGCCACAGATTTTTTTTAATGTGTTGTTTGGATGGAGTGGAACGGTTATCATGTAAAAATTGTCTGTCTTGTTTGGCTGCCCTTTTCCTAGTCCTTTGGCTTTTGTTGGCTTTGGAGATGAGAACATTTTCATCTGCAATAATTGGTATTTCCAGGTTGCCAGCTTTTCACCTTCAAGACTCAAATATATGAGGCAAAAACAACAACAACAACAAAAAAAAAAACACCTCAGGGAACTCACATGCCACTCCTCAGTACCCAAGGAACACAGCCAGTCTACCTTCTTCTTTCCACTGTTCATAGCCTTCTTATGTTTGTCTCAGATATGGTGAGCCCTCAGTATTTTTAGTTATACTTAATGGGAAGAATGGGAAAAAGGGTACATCTACTGCACCTTCCCAGAAGGACAAGTCAGAAGTCAGATGGCTGTCAACATTTTTTTTTTTTTTTTTTGACAGAGTCTCACTCTGTGGCCCAGGCGGGAGTGCAGCAACGTGATCTCAGCTCACTGAAACCTCTGCCTCCTGGGTTCAAGCAATTCTCCGGGTTCAAGTAATTCTCCTGTTTCAGCCTCTCAAGTAGTTGGGACTGCAGGCACATGCCACCACATCTGGCTAATTTTTGTATTTTTAGTAGAGATGGGGTTTCACCATGTTGACCAGGCTGGTCTCGAACTCCTGACCTCCAGTGATCCACCCGCCTCAGCCTCTCCAAATGTTGAGATAACAGGCATGAGCCATCATGCCTGGCCAGCTGTCAACATTTTTACAATGTACCTAGAATTGGGCTACAATTTCCCACCTGAATATGTGCAAATTTCATAACACAAGCGGCAAATTCACTTCTCAGTTTTCAAGATTCAACCCTCGCAAAAAAACAAATGGTTTAAATGATGATTGTTTATACTTACGCAACGCGGTGAGTTTAAATATTCCCTTGACAACAGGGGACTGGGGTAGAGCTCCTGTCACTTAACTGTCTACTATGAACACTGGAAGACAGAATCTTAGCAAAAGACCTACTGTCACAGTTGCGGAAACAGGAAGAGTTCGCCAGTGCTTTTTGCAACATGCTTAATTCTAGGGACCAAGAATCCACATTTATAAAATGAGCAGGTTATTTTTACCTAAATTCAGGACTGATTTCTAAATTCCACTTTAGCCCTCAAATTCCATCATTTATTCCTGAATATTCTCTCTACCTCACAAAGGAAACTAAGGTCTGATAATGTTAATTTTAGTGACAGGCTTCCCACAGCTAAAGGGGAGGCAAAAATTTCAAGTAAAATTTTACTGCCAGGGACATCCTTTGTCATTCCCAAAAATGACAACAGTTGACCAGAATCATCTCTACATCCAGTGATCTTTTGAGCACATCAACAATACTGAAGCCTCTAATGACACAGCAGAGCAGAATGGCTTCAAAGTGATGGGGCTGGAGTAAGAGGACTGGCCCTTGTGACTCATGAAGAACCAGGCCAGGAGGGAGACTCTCCCTCACTATGGGGCTAGGATGCACACTGCTTTGGAAACCACCTTTAAGACAGAAATGTTTCTCCAGGAGAAAACAAACATTCTCAGTAGCTGCAAAGCTTCCACTTCATGTTGAAAAAGCTTCCCCTGTGTATTTAAGCAATCAAAGCAGAAACTATTGTTTTCTCATTTGCCCACTGACTCATTCTTGACTTCATATAGAAATGCATTGTTTCTTTAATCAGAAAACAAAGCAGAAGGCACTGTACAGTTCCTGCAGAAGGTATGCAAGGAAACAGAAAATGTATGAAAAAAAACTCCCTAAATAAAAGACATCTGATACTCTAACTACAATGAAAAACAAAATGTCTTGGCAGCTAAGAATCCTCTCTAGCCGCAAGTCGGTACATGAGAGAATATACAAAATAAAGAGAAACATCT
This sequence comes from Sapajus apella, assembly GCF_009761245.1. Classification (NCBI taxonomy): domain Eukaryota; kingdom Metazoa; phylum Chordata; class Mammalia; order Primates; family Cebidae; genus Sapajus; species Sapajus apella. The sequence continues at coordinate 58,995,966 of NW_022436944.1, read as the reverse complement.
AAGGTCTAAACAATTAAACATCAGTTGTAAAACAAACACTAGCATTTCTTACTGCTTGTAAAGAATCATCTAATAATAATCATATACCTTCCCTTAAGAAAAGCCAAACCATAGAAAACATTTGAATTTATTAAACAGATATAAAAATTTAAAGGTATCTATAATTATGGAATTCACGGACTAGATCAACCAGTCAGGATTACACCAGTAAGAGTTCTTACCCCAGGTTCTTATGAGCACTGACTATGTTCCAGGCGCTGCCCAAAGGGCTTTCATTTTAAATGAAGGCAAAGACATTTAATCCTCACAACACTCCAGTAAGGTGCCCCATCATCTTTCTTGTATGGTGAGAATGGTGAAGGCACACAAAAATTAAGGAACCCGCCCAAGGTCACAAGTCAGGTAAGGATCCTCTAGCTAGAGAGCAAACTAGCATCAATGAACCCCTGAGCTCTTACATTTTCAGTAACACAGATAAAGCGATCAAGGGTCTGGCATTAAATACCAGCACTGTACCTCTGCTTTGAGGTTCATGTAAAATGAACAAACAGTATATAGAAAAAGGAGGATTAAAAATACAGTCATCAATGAATTTGTTTTTCTCTCACACACATATACCACACATATCCACAAACATGGCAGAGTGTATGGGCCATTACAGGCCTACTTCAGGACCACACAAATCTGTTTATATTGTCATAGAAACAGAAGCTCTTAAATCTGATTCTAGACCCACACAATTGGAGAAGCCTGGTACCAGAGGGGCCAACCCAGGAGGGGACAAAGGAGAAGGCAGGAAGGGAAGTGGGAGTGGCAGATGGACAGAGCAAGTCAAGTCCACATGGCAAAAGCCTGGGCCTGAAGAAATGCAGATCGATGGCCCCTACCACCTCCTCTTAGTGCCTAGAGATACTACACAAGAAGGGAGACAAGCCAAAGCTATTGGTCTGTGGGTAGGACCTTGTAGTCAGACCTAGGACCTTGCCTGTGCCTTGGGTTTTAGAGCAGGAGAGGGAAACCTGGCAGGGGCACTCAGGTAGGCTCCAGCCTGATAAATAAGGCAGCAGGTAGAGGGTGGATGGAATTGAGAGCAATCAAAACCGTGTCCTTTGGTCCAAACCAGGACCAAGACCAGCCTGGGAAGTGAGGAAGCCCAGACTCCAGGTACATTTCTGGCACATGAAGAAAACCAAAATATTTCACCTAAAAATACATGTCTTTGATACATTTAGAGATTGCTTTTCAGAAGGGCTGAAAATATAGGCATAGCTGAGAAGCTGTCTTTTGAGGGAGAGATTTGCATCTATAGAGAAAATCTGCATTGATGCAGCTATGCTTTCTCTGAGGTCCTCCCTGGTCCAAGTCTAAAAAAGATTAACTGAGAGTCTGACACTTTAAAAGTCTGAAAGATACATCTACCATCTACCTGAGGGCTGCTACAGCTGCAATTTAGTCTGCATAACTAGACCACCTTTGCTAGCCAGCCCGCCTCTCCTCTCCCTCCTATAACCTATCTTGACACCATAACCTCACTAACCACTATAATCTGTTTTCTGGTCATGCTCTGAGTCTTGATTCTTTTGTAATCTCAAGATGGTATAAAAGCATTAACCATCTTATCATTCCTTGAGATCTTTTAAAATTTTTGTGCACATTAATAAATTTGTATGCCATTTTCCCTATTAATCTGTCTTTTGTTAGCTGATTTTCAGCAAGCCTACAGAGGGTAAAGGGGAAGTTTTCCTTCAGCCCCTACACATAGAATGAAGCAAAGTCACAGCTCAGGCCTCATTAGGCAGGATGGGGAATGCAGGATACTTAGCCTTGAAGATATTAAAAAACAAGTTAGGCATTTCAAAATGGATGACTAGGGGTAACTGTCACAGCTTCAGGGGCTGACCACACATGAACATTCAGGGGTGGGGGTCCTCTGGCAGAGGCTAAGGCACTGATTTATAACAATGTGTCATTACTGACTTTAAATACTGAGGTTTAGAAAATGTGATTAAATATAGATTTCATCTGCACCCAAAGTTTGATGCTGGCCTCCTGAGAATATAGATTTTTAAAGAATGGAAGTCAGTAATCCAAAGCGGAGAAGTTTTGGAGGTTATTTATATTAAGTAGAAAGTTGAATAGATTCTTAACACTTTTTAATAATTTAGTTATAATGATCCAGTTGGTAGAGAAGATCTTTTTCTGAGAAAGGTATATTTAACATTTTATGCTAAAGATGTAACAGACTTGAGGTTTTGGGCATCACCTGGTCTAAGTTAAGCGCAGGACAATAAAGGAGGCTGGTAATCTATAATGAAGGTCTGTGATTGAAGGGCAGGAGGTCTAGTCTCTGATATCTCTTAGTCATTTATAGAATAAGAACAATGAGAGAGTTAATTCACAATCTAAAAAGCAGAAGTTGCAACTACATGTTATGTGACTCAGATCACGGTCACATCTCCCTCAAGGCTTAAAGTGTTTTGGACGTTTCAACAGCTTTTAACTTTTTTCTTTTCCTTTTTCCCCCTTTATATCAAGATCTTTCAAAGAAAGCATCCTAGATGAACCCAGTAGATTTTACTCTTTTTATGTTTATGACTTTAGTTCTACTTTGCTATGAAGGCTCATTTCTAGAATGTCATGCACCTGGCAATGAATAATTGGATGAGTTATAAAGCTGATGGAGTACAGGCTGAATTTAAAGTAATGTGAAGGAAGTGACTTTGTTACCGGGGTCAGACTAAATGGCTGTATCTCTAATTAGTGTAATCTTTATGACTAATCATTATTTTAGTCTTTTTAATCATATGTTGAGTCTATTGTAAATAAATGTTGTAGAAGTGAAGATAAAAACAGGATTAAATATATGATTATAATTTTAGAATATGTAATAACTTTTGTCACCAAGTTTCCCAAGACTTAAACTAGTTGCTTAGACAATTGCTCAGGGAGAGTTTTTGCTTTAAATGATTATTTATTTGGGTTTTTATATCAGCCATTAATTTAGTAATGTTATTTGATTTGGGGTATTGATATTTATGATAGTGCATGTTCTCCCTTGGACTGTAGTATGTCTAAAGTCATATGGTTCTGTAATACAGCCTTTTTTACAGGAGTTACTTTATTGTTTAATAATAAAATATAAATGTGGCTATCATTTAGGGCCTTTTTGTATATTTGGTAAGGGACTCTATATTAAATGACATTTTTAATATCTAGTTTTGGCACAAAGATGAAAGCTAAATGATTTAATCAACTGAATTTAGAATAAACCCAGTAAGATTACAAATGAGGAAGGTTTGTGGGGATTTGAAAGGATATGCTTTAATATGCTTATGTCCAAGTATAACCCATAACACAAAGAACACTGCCCTAACCATCTTAGAGGTAACTATGGCCATATATTGGCACCACACAGCCAAGCAGTTCTTTTTGGAGCTAACCATAAAATTCTTGGTCATTGTGTCTGTTTAGTGGCATGTCAATCCATACTTTGTAATGTAATGGCATGAATATACTGTTTTGGGACTATATTCAAATTTTATTTTTTTAATGTTATTTGGCCAGGTATCTTTGGTGTGATTTTTTCTGTTCTCAATATAAAGGGGCAAGCTGACTAAGCTGACCAGAGGAGCAGGTAAACCAGATAAAATTGTTAATAATTGTGTTGTATCATCTTGAAATTGAGCTGTCTTATCTTTTAGTTGGGACATTGTTACTGTTTTATCTCTTAGAGCAGTGCCACTATTAAAGCTAATGAATCAGGGTTTTTATTGAAAAATGTTTAATGTCTTTTATTTTGCAAGGTTTCATTAACAGACGAGTGACATATATTATTTTTAGTCATATTAGTGCTAAGTACCAGTAACTGTTCTTGAAAAACACAGATGTATTTTTGCTATTTTATTTAGTCTTTGAAGAGGAGATATCTATCATGGTAGGACAGAGCCTCCAGAAAAGGCATGAGGTCACAACCCAGCAAGTGTCTTTTTGCAGTCTATTAGCATAGTCTTGTGCCCACTGTAAGAAGAGATTGTTTTATGGGTAACAGCTGATAAGAGTAGCATTAAAACACAGTAATTAGGGGAGAGGTGAAAAGAAATAAATTCAATGGGAACTTACAAAAGAAAATATTTTTCATCTACTAACGATTATTAATAACAAGGATTTATTTAGATTTTTGCCTGGTCCAGTGTCTTGGGAAGATTGCCCGTCTCAGATGTCATCTTTTTTTTCTGGCCCAGCATTGACCTATCTAATAGTGAAGATTACCTTCTGGTGAAATCAACTACTTAGGAGATAAGATATATGAATCTAAGAGTCTATGTCTTCTAATTCTGCAGTGCAACTGTTACTAGTAAGAATTACCTAATAAGATCCCTTTTACTTTGGTTGGAGAGAGTCTTTTAAAAAGATACTGCTTTGGTCGGGCGCAGTGGCTCACACCTGTAATCCCAGCACTTTCGGAGGCTGAGGCGGGTGGATCATGAGGTCAGGAGTTCGAGACAAGCCTGGCCAAGATGGTGAAACCTTGTCTCTACTAAAAATACAAAAA